>NC_142067.1:3910000-4210000 GCF_059756535.1 Pantherophis guttatus | reverse complement strand
ATACGAATACGAATACGAATAATAAGAATAAGAATAAGAATAAGAATAAGATTAAGAATAAGAATAAAACAGTGGAATGGAATGGAATAGAATATAGAATAGAATAGAATAGAATAGAATAGAAGAGAAGAGAAGAGAAGAGAAGAGAAGAGAAGAGAAGAGAAGAGAAGAGAATATAGATAGAGAATGGAATGAAATGGAATAGGAGAGAACAGAAGAGAATTCAAAACAGAAGAGAACAGAAGAGAGCAGAAGAGAATAGAATTCAAAACAGAACAGAATATAATAGAATTCAGAATAGAAAAGAAAAGAACAGAAGAGAATTCAAAACAGAACAGAACAGAATAACAGAACAGAACAGAACAGAATAGAATAGAATAGAATAGAACAGAATAGAACAGAATTTAAATAGAACAGAACAGAACAGAACAGAACAGAACAGAACAGAACAGAATAGAATAGAATAGAATAGAATAGAATAGAATAGAATAGAATAGTATCTGGATGGCATAACACAATACAGGTAGTCCTTGACTTACAATAATTTGTTTGGTGAAGTTACAACAAAAATAAAAGTGACATACAACCAGTCACAGAATCATAGGGCTGGAAGGGACTGTGGAGATCGCCAGTCCAGTCCAGTCCTCGCACTTACAACCTTGCAGTATCCCCATGGTCACCTAATCGAAATTGGGTTGCCTGCCAATCCTCATCCATGGGGTGAAGCTGAATTCGCTTAACAACTGCCTTAATCGCTTCACCACCGTGGCAATACAAGTCGTAAAAATCAGGCGAGACTCACTTAAGATGCTCGACAAAGGAAATTCTGGTCCCGTTGGTGGTCGTAAGTCGAGAACCACCTGTATCTCGCGGAGAAGCTGGTTTGCTTTGCACTTACAACGGAAGCATTTGAGACAAGAGTTTGTCCGTCTTCTGTTTTTCCACCTCCAATTCTTCCGTTCTCTCTCTGATTAATTCTTCCAGGTTGCTGGAATAGTTTTCTAGCATCCGCAGCATGGAGTCCACGATGTTCATCCGTTTTCCTTTGTTGATGGTTTTGAACTTGGGGAGAAAAAAAACAAAGGAAAGGAATTGGGGATGGATTTGGCGGGACGCAACGTTGGTCGTTCCACAAGGCAAAATGTAGCTTTTGTAGGCTAAATTGTGCGTTGGCTGGAAAAAAGCCTTCCGGTCTCAGCGCAGAATCCATTAGACCAGGGGGTCTCCAACCTTGGCAATTTTAAGCCTGGAGGACTTCAACTCCCAGAATTCCCCAGCCAGCCATGAATGATAGAGTTGGAAGAGACCAGAAGGGTCATCTAAATCAGGGGGACTCCAATCTTGGCAACTTTAAGACCTGTGGACTTCAATTCCCAGAATTCCCCAGCCAGCCATGAATGATAGAGTTGGAAGAGACCAGAAGGGTCATCTAAGTCAGGGGTCTCCAACCTTGGCAACTTTAAGACCTGTGGACTTCAATTCCCAGAATTCCCCAGCCAGCCATGAATGATAGAGTTGGAAGAGACCAGAAGGGTCATCTAAATCAGGGGTCTCCAATCTTGGCAACTTTAAGACCTGTGGACTTCAATTCCCAGAATTCCACAGCCAGCCATGAATGATAGAGTTGGAAGAGACCAGAAGGGTCATCTAAATCAGGGGGACTCCAATCTTGGCAACTTTAAGACCTGTGGACTTCAATTCCCAGAATTCCCCAGCCAGCCATGAATGATAGAGTTGGAAGAGACCAGAAGGGTCATGTAAGTCAGGGGTCTCCAACCTTGGCAACTTTAAGACCTGTGGACTTCAATTCCCAGAATTCAACAGCCAGCCATGAATGATAGAGTTGGAAGAGACCAGAAGGGTCATTTAAGTCAGGGGTCTCCAACCTTGGCAACTTTAAGACTTCAATTCCCAGAATTCCACACCCAGCCATGAATGATAGAGTTGGAAGAGACCAGAAGGGTCATCTAAGTCAGGGATCTCCAACCTTGGCAACTTTAAGACTTCAATTCCCAGAATTCCACAGCCAGCCATGAATGATAGAGTTGGAAGAGACCAGAAGGGTCATTTAAGTCAGGGGTCTCCAACCTTGGCAACTTTAAGACTTCAATTCCCAGAATTCCACAGCCAGCCATGAATGATAGAGTTGGAAGAGACCAGAAGGGTCATTTAAATCAGGGGTCTCCAACCTTGGCAACTTTAACACCTGTGAACTTCAATTCCCAGAATTCCCCAGCCAGCCATGAATGATAGAGTTGGAAGAGACCAGAAGGGTCATCTAAATCAGGGGGACTCCAATCTTGGCAACTTTAAGACCTGTGGACTTCAATTCCCAGAATTCCCCAGCCAGCCATGAATGATAGAGTTGGAAGAGACCAGAAGGGTCATCTAAGTCAGGGATCTCCAACCTTGGCAACTTTAAGACTTCAATTCCCAGAATTCCACAGCCAGCCATGAATGATAGAGTTGGAAGAGACCAGAAGGGTCATTTAAGTCAGGGGTCTCCAACCTTGGCAACTTTAAGACTTCAATTCCCAGAATTCCACACCCAGCCATGAATGATAGAGTTGGAAGAGACCAGAAGGGTCATTTAAATCAGGGGTCTCCAACCTTGGCAACTTTAACACCTGTGAACTTCAATTCCCAGAATTCCCCAGCCAGCCATGAATGATAGAGTTGGAAGAGACCAGAAGGGTCATCTAAATCAGGGGGACTCCAATCTTGGCAACTTTAAGACCTGTGGACTTCAATTCCCAGAATTCCACAGCCAGCCATGAATGATAGAGTTGGAAGAGACCAGAAGGGTCATCTAAGTCAGGGATCTCCAACCTTGGCAACTTTAAGACTTCAATTCCCAGAATTCCACAGCCAGCCATGAATGATAGAGTTGGAAGAGACCAGAAGGGTCATTTAAGTCAGGGGTCTCCAACCTTGGCAACTTTAAGACTTCAATTCCCAGAATTCCACAGCCAGCCATGAATGATAGAGTTGGAAGAGACCAGAAGGGTCATTTAAATCAGGGGTCTCCAACCTTGGCAACTTTAACACCTGTGAACTTCAATTCCCAGAATTCCACAGCCAGCTGTAGGGGAAAATTCCACAGCCACTGTAGGGAAAGTAAGTTAGCCCTAACCCTAAACCTGACAATAATAATAATACTGTTTTGGTATACATGATAGTGATCTTTCAACTTCTAAGCTTTGCATATAAACTTGGATTTATAATGTATTTATGTTTTGTAGCAGTGTACATAATCATGCTTTCCCGATTTCTACTTTCTACCTCTTTTTTCTAATCCCTAATGCAACAATTCCCATATTAAGAAGTATTATGCAGTATATCTATCCATCATCTCTTACCCGTTACTATTTAAGCATACGTAGCAGTAGTCTTTCAACTTCTAACATTTACATATACATAATAATGATAGTAACTTATATTGTGTGGCAGTATGCATAATAACACTTTCCCAATTTCTAATTTCTAGCTCTATTTTCTAATCTTTAGTAAGACAAATCCCATATTAAGAGGTGTTCTGTATCTATCCATCATCTCTTGCCCTTTTTAGTATTTCAACTCTTATTGACTTTTTGACCAATCTTCCATGCTCCTCCCTTGGGATCTTATATCTGTCAACTCGCAAAGCATCCCTGGTCTGCTCTCGAGTTGCCATAGGCAAGGGGGATAGGAAACCAACGAAGCAGTACGGCAGCCAAAGACAGGAGCACATTCCAGACATATCTCTCTCAAGGCTGTCTCCCAGGGTTACCCACAGTGGCCAGAGGAGAGTGATCTCTTCAACCCGCAAAATTGCTCCATTGGCGAATGTGATTGATGACACACTCTGGGGGAAGGGGGGAAACAGGATCATGATTGGGGCTGTAAATTACGTTGCATCAGAGTTGGCTTCATTTGGGAACCTGCCGACATGAAGCTCCTAATAAATAACTGGATTTCTTTTGAAGCTTGGCTCGAGGCTCATGATTTAATTAGGGCATCCATCAGAACCCGACAATATCCCTCTATATCACTCATGTTTAGTCTAAGTATTTCCTCTGCCTCCACATCTGCCTCTCGCTGTCTACTCTCCACACATTCTCTGTCACATGACCCTCCAACTTCTCTGAAGATCTCCAGCGAAGGAGAGAATACTTAACTTCATGTGTCAGTCTGTTCCACTGGCTAACATTTCTTGCCACTGATACAGTGGTGGGATTCAACCAGTTCGCACCACTTCGGGAGAACCGGTTGTTAATTTTCTGAGCAGTTTGGTGAACTGGTTGTTGGAAGAAATCATTAGGTCAGAGAACTGGTTGTTAAATTATATGAATCCCACCACTGCACCGATACCTTCCTCCTAGCATCTCACTTGCATCTATAGAGAGTCCTCAAATTACAACCAGTCACTAATGACCATTCAAAGTTATGATAGAACAGAATAACGGAAGGGACCTTGGAGGTCTTCTAGTCCAACCCCCTTCTCAAGCAGGATGCACCCCCCCAAAAAAAAGCTATTTACGACCCTGTTTTGAAGTTATGGCCACTGCAGTGGTTCTGCAGTCATTCACCCTTATGACTGACCATAGAGATGCTGCTATGCCCCCTTCCCCACCTATCTCCCCCCCTTGATTCCAACCTATCAGGGCCCCCCAGGAGTGGGGTCTGCTTTTACCATGTGGTGATTGACCAAAGTCACCCAGCTGGCTTTCATGCCTAAGGCGGGACTAGAACTCACTGTCTCCTGGTGATTGGCCCAAAGTCACCCAGCTGGATTTCATGCCTAAGGTGGACTAGAACTCACCGTCTCCTGGTGATTGGTCCAAAGTCACCCAGCTGGCTTTCATGGCTAAGGCGGGACTAGAACTCACCGTCTCCTGGTGATTGGCCCAAAGTCACCCAGCTGGCTTTCATGCCTAAGGCGGGACTAGAACTCACCGTCTCCTGGTGATTGGCCCAAAGTCACCCAGCTGGCTTTCATGCCTAAGGCGGGACTAGAACTCACCGTCTCCTGGTGATTGGCCCAAAGTCACCCAGCTGGCTTTCATGGCTAAGGCAGGACTAGAACTCACTGTCTCCTGCTTTCCATCCTGGTGCCTTTACCACTGGACCAAATTGACTCTTAATATAATAAATAACTTTATTTATAATAAATAAATAAACCTGTTCAAAGATCTTGTTAAAGGTCGGCCTTCGATTGGGCACTTCACTCCAGCACTTCTTCATCAACTGGATATATTCCAAAGGGGTATTTTCCAGGGGGACACTCGGACGAAACAACGTCAGGGGGTGCTTCAGTTTGCTTATAATCTCTGGGCCAAAGGGAAAAAAATCACAAAGAAGGTTCTTTTCATCAGAGGTTCACGCACTAATAATTCTTCTCTTCCCAAGTGAAGATATAGCTTTGTGTGATTACTCAGACACAGAAAATGGGTTAATTCAACGTACGACTTGTGCAAACCCAGTTATCGGAGAGATGAATTCTGGGACTTGAAGTCCACAAGTCTTAAAGTGGCCATAGTTGGAGAGACCTGTTCTAAGGAAGCCTCAGGGCCAGGCCTACCATTAGGCCCTCCAAATGGCTGGCTGAGGAATTCTGGGACTTGAAGTCCACCAGTCTTATAGTGGCCAAGATTGGAGACCCCTGTTCTAAGGAAGCCTCAGGGCCAGGCCTACCATGAGGCCCTCAACATGGATGGCTGAAGAATTCTGGGAAGTCCACAAGTCTTAAAATTTCCAAGTTTGGAGACCCCTGTTCTAAGGAAGCCTCAGGGCCAGGTCTACCAGTAGGCCATCAGCATGGCTGACTGAGGAATTCTGGGACTTGAAGTCCACAAGTCTTAAAATTGCCAAGTTTGGAGACCCCTGTTCTAAGGAAGCCTCAGTCCAGGCCTACCATTAGGCCCCCAACAAGGCTGGCTGAAGAATTCTGGGACTTAAAGTCCACAATCTTATAGTGGCCAAGTTTGGAGACCCCTGTTCTAAGGAAGCCTCAGGGCCAGGCCTACCATGAGGCCCTCAACATGGCTGGCTGAGGAATTCTGGGACTTGAAGTCCACAAGTCTTATAGTGGCCAAGATTGGAAATCACTGTTCTAAGGAAGCCTCAGGGCCAGGCCTACCATGAGGCCCTCCACATGGCTGGTTTAGGAATTCTGGGACTTGAAGTCCACCTGTCTAAATATTGCCAAGGTTGGAGACACCTGTTCTAAGGAAGCCTCAGGACCAGGCCTACCATGAGGCCCTCAGCATGGCTGGCAGAGGAATTTTGGGACTTGAAGTCCACAAGTCTTATAGTGGCCAAGATTGGAGACCACTGTTCTAAGGAAGCCTCAGGGCCAGGCCTACCATTAGGCCCTCAACATGGCTGGCTGAAGAATTCTGGGAGTTGAAGTCCACAAGTCTTAAAGCGGCCATAGTTGGAGAGACCTGCCTTAGAAGACACAAAGCTTCAAGGGACAGCTATGCTGTCCTTGGTCCTGAAGCTCTAAATTACAGACAGCTCCACAGTATAAGTAGTCCTTGACTTACAACCGTTTGTTTACTGGCCGTTGAATGTCACAACGGCACTGAAAAAAGTAACTTCTTATAACCATTACAGCATCCTCATGGTCATGTGATCAAAATTTAGACATGTGTTTACAATAGTTGCGGTGTCCTGGGATCATGTGATCCCCATTTTTCAACCTTCCGACAAGCAAAGTCAACGGCAGGGGGGGGGAAAGCAGATTCACTTAATGACCGCATGATTTGCTTAACAACTGCAGGGGTTCGCTTAACAGCTATGCCAAGAAAGGTTATAAAATGAGGCAAAACTCACTCAACAACTGTCTTGCTTAGCAATGGAAATTGGGGGGGGGGCTCGACTGTGGTCGTAAGTTGAGGAGTTACAGTGGAGTTAAGAGAGCACTTTAGGAGCTTCAAAAACTTTTGAACAGCAAGATAGCTGTCAGGTCTGCCATCTTCAGCTTCTTCACTTCGCTGGCATCCTGCCATAACTTGCAAGGGACGGGAAAGGAATTTGGAGTAGTAATATGTGGGCCTGGGAATCAGAAGACAAATGGTGGGACGGGTGACATGTTGGTACCTCGCTCAATAGTAGTAACTGTGAGAGGGATCTTGGAGTCCTAGTGGGCAACCATTTAGATATGAGCCAGCCGTGTGCAGCAGCTGCCAAAAAAGCCAACACAGTTCTAGGCTGCATCAACAGAGGGATAGAATCAAGATCACGGGAAGAGTTAATACCTCTTTATAAGGCCTTGGTAAGGCCACACTTGGAATCCTGCATCCAGTTTTGGCCACCACAATATATAAAAAAAAATGTTGAGACTCTGGAAAGAGCGCAGAGAAGAGCAACAAAGAGGATTAGGGGACTGGAAGCTAAAACATATAAAGAACGGTTGCAGGAACTGGGTATGTCTAGTTTAATGAAGAGAAGGACTAGGGGAGACATGATAGCAGTCTTCCAATATCTCAGGGGCTGTCCCAAAGAAGAAGGAGTCAAGCTTTTCTCCAAAGCACCTGAAGGCAGGACAAGAAGCAATGGGTGGAAACTAATCAAGGAGAAAAGCAACTTAGAACTAAGGAGAAATTTCCTGACCGTGAGAACAATTAATCCGTGGAACAACTTGCCTTCAGAAGTTGTGAATGCTCCAACACTGGAAGTTTTTAAGAAGATGTTGGATAACCATTTGTCTGTCTTTGATGAGAACCAGAGGTGCCAAACTGGAATGAACCTGCCTCCAAGGACATCTGGCTTGGTAACCGAATGCAAAACTGCGGTGCCAAACATTTTAGCCACTCCCAAAACATCCCAAAGGCATCCTATTGGACACTGGTGGACTGGCCATGGGGAGATGGCCAGGGAAAGGGGGGAAAGTGTAACCTTTGTGCAGGGATATTCAGATCTTGCTTTACTTTCGCTGCAACCACTTAACTTTAGTAAAAGAACCCATCCCTTCAATCAAATGGAGTCGAGAGTCTTTCTTTTCTAAACATCTAAATTGAGGCAGGACTGACAGTAGCTCACCTTCAGCAGTCAGTTCCATCATACAATAGGGAGGCCCTCGGAGAATTACTTCTTGCAGAATAATGGCAAAACTAAACACGTCGCCTTGCGAGGTGCCTTTGGGGTTAACTTCGGGCTCTCTCAGTAATTCAGGAGCGGTCCAGAGCAATTCTTAAAAAAAAAAAAATCAAAATACTGGAACCCCCCCCCCCCCCGTTAATCAGCAATTGGTTGCAGGGAGATTCTGTAATAATTGCTCTAGCTCTTACAATACTGATTAAAACGTTAGATAGCTGTTTATAACTATAGGTTAAACTTTAGGCTCAAATTGCAAACTTGAAACAGTTTCATCATTCTTTAAGAACTCTTACTTCCCTGCAAAGCATTCTGGGATTGAAAGTTGTTCGTGCATTCACTCATTTGAATTTTTATGGGTTTTGTTGTCTTTTTTTTTCTGGTTTCTTTTCTAGGTGAATTTAAGGCCATTGAAAACATGAGGATAATTAAGATCCTTTCCTTTCTTTCTTGGTCCTTCCTCACTCCTTCTTTCTCTTGTCTCCTCCCCTTCTTTCCTTCCTTCCTCCTCCCTCTCTCCCTCCATCTTCCATTCCCTTCTCTCCTCCCTTCCCTTCCCTTCCCCTTCCTTCTTTCCTTCCTTCTTTCCTTTGTTCCTTTCTTCTTCCCTCCCTTTTTTCCTTCTCTTTTCTTCCCTCTCTCCCTCTTCTGCCTTCTCTCCTCCTTTTCCCTCCCTTTCCCTCCCTTTCTTTCTTTCCTTTTTTCCTTGCTTGCTTCCTCCCTCCCTTTTCCCTTCTCTCTTTCCTTCCTTCCCTCCTTCCTTTCCTTCTTTCCTCTCCCTTCCCCTTCCCCTTTTCCCTCTCCTCCTTCCATGTTTTTTAAGCAGGAAATTAATCTGAATAGTCATCTATCAGAGAAGTACTGGCAGCTTCTGCACCAAGAATGGGGTTAGACTAGAAGACCTCTATAGTCTCTTCTAACTCTACAATCTATCTCTTCATTGCCTCTTTCTCTAGTCCACAGCATCCTAAAAATGATATAAGCATAATATCCAGAATTCCATTTATAGAAATTCACCCAAGTGCTCAATTTCTTCCTTAAGAAAAAAAACAACTGCTGAGATGGATGGCAAATAAATTAGACGCAGGCAGTCCTCGACTTACAACAGTCATTTAGTGACGAACGTTTCAAAGTTACAACGGCACTGAAAAATGTGAGCTATGACCGTGAGCTATGACCATTTTTCACAGTTACCAACTTTGCAGCGTCCCCCGTAATCACGTGACCAAAATTCAGATGCTTGGCAACCCGTTCATACTTATGACCGTTGCTGTGTCCCAAGCTCACGTGATCCCCTTTTACGACCTTCTGGCAAGCAATGGGGAAGCCAGATTCACTTAGCAACTGGTTTACTAACTTAGCAACGGCAGTGACTCAGTTGTTTTGTGACTCAAAGGTCATAAAACGGGGCAAAACTCACTTAACAAATTTTTCACTTAACAACAGAGCTTTGAAGCTCAGTTGTGGTCATAAGTCAAGGACTACCTGTAAATAGACAGAAAGAGAGATACCTTCTGCAGAGGCCTGACTCTGGGAGACGCCCTGCGCTGCCATTAGCTCACTGTAACCATAATCAGTGATTTTCAACACAAACCGTCCATCCACCACACAGTTGCGAGATTTCAGGCGTCCATGGCTAATGTCCTGGTTATGTAAGTATTTCATGCCCTGGAAAAGGAAAAAAAAAACTTTGGTATTTTCTTCTTTGGCCAATAGAAGAAACACGGAAGCAAAAATAAACTACAGTAGTGGCCAAAATCGTGCAAACCTTTTGGGAAATGTGTATTTTCTAAAACTAGCTAATAACACCACTTTTTTTTGGAGTCGTTCCAGGGATGGGTTCTAAATTTTTTTACTACCGGTTCTGTGGGCGTGGCTTATTTTGTGGGTGTGGCTTGGAGGTCATGTGACTAGGTGGGCGTGGCTAGCTGGTCAGAGTCATTTCTGGAAGGTCCTCGCACTTATGACCAGTCCTCGCACTTACGACCCGACTCATTTGTTTGCTTTTAACTCTGATCAGCTGTAGGACGGCCCTTGGAAGCCCCGCGGCAAGAGTTTAAACAGTTTTTTTCCCTCTAGTCATCAGCTGGGACTCAGGAGGCAGCAATAGATTGGGGGTGGGACCAAATAAAAGGTAAGAATAACGTGGGGGGGGTGGGGGGGTGGGAGGGCGGACGGGAGAACCGGTTCGGGGACATCATATCGTCACCGCTACTGGCTCGGCCGAACGGAACCGAACCGGGAGGAACCCACCACTGAGTCGTACCCTAAAATTATATATCAATGGAAAGATAATTTAATCAAGAATGTAATGCAAGGACTTTCATGAAGGATTTGCTATTAGAATAGAAGTTACAGTATAAAGAAGAAAAGGGAAACATGTAGAAAAAACGAGATATACCAAAATTTATCACCATTGATAAAATGAGATATGCAAAAACGATCCCCATGTCAGTTAATGCTTAGTTGGGTAACCTTTAGCATGAATGATGGCCTTACAACGTCTTCCCATGGAGTGAACCAAGTCTTTGAGTTCTGTAGCTGTTCTAATGTGAAACCAAGATGGAATGGTGGCTTCTATTAACTGGGTTTTATTGCTGGGTTGCTTCTGACTAAACAATTTCTTTCATCAGCTCCCTAGATTTTCCATTGGGTGAAGGTCTGGGCTATTCCCAGGCCCTTCCAGCAGTGGAATAGGATTATCTTGAAACTCCAAAAAAAAAAAAAAAAAGTGGTGTTATTAGCCATCAAACCTCAAAAATACACTTTTCCCAAAACGTTTCCACAGTTTTGGCCACTACTGTAACCTTCAGAAATCAACCCTCAAGATGGTGGTGAAATTTGTACCTCAGCTGGAAAAGGGCAAACTGGTTTTTATGAGGGCCACGGTCATTCTTTCTTACATCGCGGTGACCAAAATTGGATGCAGGATTCCAAGTGTGGCCCTACCAAGGCCTCATAAAGTGGTATTAACACTTCTCATAATCTTGATTCTATTCCTCTTTTAACGCAGCCTAGGATTGTGTTGTCTTTTTTGGCAGCTGCTGCACATGGCTGACTCCTATTTAAGTGATTGTCCACTAGGATTCCAAGATCCCGCTCGTAGTTACTACTATTGAGCCTGGTGCCACCTATTCTACACCTGTGCATTTGGTTTTTCTTGCCTAAATGTAGAGCTCTCTACATGGGGCTCCCCCTGGGGTGCACCCGGAGGCTCCTGCTGGTCCAGAACATGGCCGCGCGGGGGATTATGGGGGCGACGAGGCGCTCCCATGTGACACCTCTCCTGCGCGAGCTGCACCGGCTCCCGGTGGTCTTCCGGGTGCGCTTCAAGGTGTTGGTGACCACCTTTAAAGCACTCCATGGCCTAGGACCGGGGTATTTACGAGACCGCCTTCTGCCACCAATAGCCTCCCACCGGCCAGTACGCTCGCACAGAGTGGGCCTCCTCAGGGTGCCGTCCGCCAGACAATGTCGGCTGGCGACCCCCAGGGGGAGAGCCTTCTCTGTGGCGGCGCCCGCTCTCTGGAACAACCTCCCCCCAGAGATACGTACAATAACAGACCTCCGGATTTTTCATCGGGCCCTGAAAACCTATTTATTTCAACTAGCTGGGCTGGCTTGAGTTAAATTTTAAATTGATTTTAAATTGGGTTGTTTTAATTTACGGCCAAAATATTTAATTATTTTAAACTGTTTTTAAATTTTGTATGTTCTGTTTTTTACTTTGGCTGTTCACTGCCCTGAGTCCTATTGGAGAAGGGCGGTATAGAAATGGAAACAAATAAATAAATAAATAAATAAACCTTACGGCGACAGCAAATCAAGAAATTACAGGGAGGCTTACTTTAATTAAATCCAACAAAAGGGATGATTTAAACATCCAGTCCAGCTTTATGTCCATGTTTTGGAGCAAGTCCTGGAGACTTCCCCTGGAGCAGAAGTCCATCACAACTGCAGAAAGTCCCGTGTCAGATAAAAGACCTAGAAACGGATTCACGTTTTCATGGCGTAACTCCCTCATCTGCAGACAAATCGGAAAGGAAGAGAACGAGGAGAAACACCGGGTTAAGGTGTGTAGGTGGGGCACCGTTTGCACACTCCCTAGCGACGTACCTTAGTAAGCACCTGGGTTGCACGTGGCTTCCAATCCGTGGTCACTGCAGTCTCGAGTTTTTTCAGCCATACCCAGTCACCCTGTCCAAGCAGAGGAAGATTTTTTTAAACAGGTGTGGGATTCAGCCGGTTCGGATCTGTTCAGGCGAACCGGATACTAATTTTACAACTGGGCAGGGCAGGGTGGGCTGGCCCCGCCCACCCTGCCCTGCCCCTCCCAGGAGTCTCCACCCAACCATTTTGGATGCCAGGTAAGTGCAGTGCCCACGCGGAGGCTCTGGGAGGGCGAAAAACGGGCCTCCCGGAAATTCTAGAAGTCCGGAAACGACTCGTTTCTGGTCTCTGGAGGGCCTCCAGAGCCTGGGGGAGGCTGTTTTTGCTCTCCCGGAGACTCGAGGAAAGCCTCCAGAGCCTGTGGAGGGTGAAAAACAGGCCTCCCAGAAGTTCCAGAAGTCCGGAAATGGGCCCGTTTCTGGCCTCCGGAGGGCCTCTGGAGCCCGGGGGAGGCTGTTTTCGCCCTCCCAGAGGCTCAAAGAAAGCCTCTGGAGCCTGGGGAGGGTGAAAAACGGGCTTCCCGGAAATTCTGGAAGTCCGGAAACGACTCATTTCTAGTCTCTGGAGGGCCTCCGGAGCCTGGGGGAGGCTGTTTTCGCCCTCCCGGAAACTTGAGGAAAGCCTCCAGAGCCTGGGGAGGGTGAAAAACAGGCCTCCCAAAAGTTCCAGAAGTCTGGAAATGGGCCCGTTTCTGGCCTCCGGAGGGCCTCTGGAGCCCGGGGGAAGGCTGTTTTCACCTTCCTGCAGGCTCGAGGAAAGCCTCCAAAGCTTGGGGAGGGTGAAAATGCCCCCCCCCCGCCATAGTGCAGGAGGCCGAGTAGGCCACGCCCACCATGGCCACATCCACCCAGCAACCGGGCAGAGAACCAGTTGCTAAAAATTTTTAATCTCACCCCTGTTTTTAAACCAAAGTTCACATAACTATGGGTAGTCCATGCATTTTTTACCTGCTTTCGAACTGCTAGGTTGGCAGAAGCTGGGACAAATCACGGGAGCTCACCCCGTTACGCGGCACTAGGGGATTCGAACCGCTGAACTGCTGACCTTTCGATCGACAAGCTCAGCGTCTTAGCCACTGAGCCACCGCATCCCTTATACACGTTATACGTTACCTCATACACAGCCACATTCGAGGTTTCGTAGGTTAGAGTTGTGCTTTTCACTGACAACGAGTGAGTCACGGATCTCAAGCTGTGGACTTCGGAGCAGCTCCTTGATTCACTGAGATTGTCCAGAGTTAATCTCTGTGGAAGGCAAGCAATCAGAGGCCAGAAATTAAGCAAAGATGGAAACCAGTGAGGGAAAGAACATATACGGGCAGTCCTTGACTTGCAACCATTCATTTAGTGGCCGTTCGAAGTTACAACGGCAGTGAAAAAAAGGGACTTATGTCTGATGCAACCGGCCAGCATCTTGACTTTTTGGACACCTGGGCACACACCCCTTTAGTGTGTCAGCGAGCGATGGTCCCATATCACTTACCATTCTAGTGTCCCAAAAGTGCTTTTTCAAGAGGCAACTGGACTTCCTGGTTTTTCTCTGAAGACGTTTCGCTTCTCATCCAAGAAGCTTCTTCGGCTCTGAGTAGATGGTGGGGAATGGAAGGATTGATACTCCTTGCAGACAGAGCTGGTCATTTGCATTCTTTTAGAGCAGGGGTGTCAAACTCGATTTCATTGACAGCTGCATCGGACTTGTGTTTGACCTCGAGGGGGGAACGTGACCAGGATGGGTGTGGCCAGCATGATGTCACTTGTGTTTGGGGGCACCTGTGGTGGCCCGAACCAGAGGTGGTATTAAGCCGGTTCGGACCGGTTCAAGCGAACCGATTGTAGCGACTGTTGTGGTCCGCCAGCAGCCTGCGGAGCTGGCAGTGGAGTCGGACAGCGATGAGGCTGAGGAACATGGGCCAGTCCTGAAGGCTGGGGAAGGCCCGGACGAGGGCTCTACATCGGAGGCAGAGATGGGGCCAGGGCCATCGGGGAGTGATGGGCAGATTCCGGAGCCTCCAGAGGCTGACAGTACAGAGGCAGAGGAATAGGAGGAGCCTGTTCCTAGTGCACGTATGAGAAGAGCTGCCAGAAGGCAAGAGCAGCTACAGCAAAGAGGACGACTCAGGAGTAAGGCCAGGAGATGATTGGCCCCTCCCATAAGGCTTAAAAGACCAGCAACAGCTCTTGGGCTCTTTGTCGGAAAACAACGTTGATAGACTTGTTCTTATCTTGTTGCACTTATCTCTGGTCGGCATCTTCTGCTTCTGAACTTTTGCCAAGAGAAGCCTTTGGCAGTTTGCCTAATTACACCAAGGTTGGTGATTATACTGAAGAATTTGTGTTATGAAGAATTTGTTTTAATTTAGTTTGGACTACGCTGAGAATGAGTTAATTCTCAGCTGTTTTAATAAAGTCTGTTTGTTTTGGAACTGTTTACGTCTAATACTACCTACTTGGGCCTGGCTCACAACAGCGACCTGCGGGTGGGGTGGGCCCAAACCCGTTCACCCGCCCCAGAGCTATGCTATCCCATTTATCCACGTTTTCAAGCCACATGCATGCATGCAAGCATGTGCGAGAAAATCACATGCACGGAAGGCCGTGTGCATGCACTCTCTCACATTTTCAGTGCTGGGCGAACCGGTAGGTAAATTATACGAATCCTACCTCTGGCCTGAAGTCTCTGCCAGCGAAAACTGGCTCCCGAGTTCCGTTTTCGGCTGGGACAGCCTCCTGCAATCTTCTGTCGGTGAAAATGGAGCTCGGGGGGGGGGGGCAGCCCTCACGAGCTCCATTTTGATTGGCAGAGGCTTTCCGGGCCGGTGCTTCACTGTTTCCAGGGCAGCCCCGTGGGCCAGATTTAAGCACCCCACGGGCCTTGACACCCCTGTTTTAGAGAGTCGTTGAGGCTACCTGGAGATTTATCTGTGTCCTCAGAGTCACCTAAGTGGTGCAAATGGGTGTGGTGGTATTCAGACGATTCTATCCGGCTCGGGCGAATTGGTAGCGGTGGCTGCGGGAGGCTCCGTCCACCCGTGACCTCATCACGTCCCATTTTTGACGATCTGTGCATGTGTAAAAGTCCCTCACATTTGTGAACCGGTAGTGAAGGTAACTGAATAGCACCCCTGGTGTGGAGCCTTCTTGGAGCTATTGAAAGAACTGTGTTGTAGATTTGAGATAGATCAGGGATGAAATCCAGCAGGTTCTGGCGAACCGGTAGCGGAAATTTTGAGTAGTTCGGAGAACCGGTAGCGGAAATTTTGAGTAGTTCAAAGAACCGGCAAATACCACCTCTGGCTGGCCCCAGAGTGGGTGGGAATGGGGATTTCTCAGTATCCTTCCCCTGCCATGCCCACCAAGCCACGCCCACCAAGCCACGCCCACAGAACCGGTAGTAAGAAAATTTGGATTTCACCACTGAGAAAGATGATATCGTATCCCACCCCCTCTGTTGAGAGAGGGCTGTTCAATTTTGATCTACATGGCCTCTTCGACCCCTCTTTCAAACCAGCAGTCCTCTCCATCCAAAATGTGGATTTTGCTGCCTTCGAAAGTGTGGCCTTTGTCTTTCAGGAGCTGAAGAAGCTTCTTGGATGAGAAGCAAAATGTCTTCAGGGAAAAATTAGGAAGTCCAGTCGCCTGTTGAAAAAAAGCAGTTTGGGACAAAAAAAGTTTGGGACAACTTGGATGACGGAGAATCTCCATAGACATTTACCATTCTACTGATTTTGGTGTTCACGAAAGTTAGATCGTCTAAAGTCAGAAACAGCCTCTGCGACCCTTTCGCGAACCGGCGGTCAGGATTACTGTTTCTGAAAAAGAGATCAAAAACATGCCTAAGTCTTTGGCCACATAAATGTGCATTTTTATTTTATTTATTTATTTGGATCCCGCCTTTATTATTTTTACAAATAACTCCAGGCGGTGAACATATCCGCGACATATATCCATCTTCTGGTGATTGGCCTAGGTATCCCAACAGGTCTCTGGAACCCCAAAAACTCTTTTGAGTAAACAATTACAGGTAGTCCTCGACTTACAACAGTTCATTTAGTGACCGTTCAAAGTTGCGACACTGAAAAAAAGCGACTTTTGACCGTTTTTCACACTTACGACCGTTGCGGCATCCCGATGGTCATGTGATCAAAATTGGTTCGTATTTATGACCGTTGTTGTGTCTCAAAGTGAAGCGATCCCATTTTGTGGCCCTATGACCAGCAAAGTCAACGGGGAAGCCAGATTCACTTAACAACCGAGTTGCTAAATTATCAACTGCAGGGGAGTCACTTAAGCACCGAGGCAGGAAAGGTCGTAAAATGCGGCAAAACTCACTTAACAAATGTCTCACTTAACAACTGAAATTTTTGGGACTCAATTGTGGTCGTAAGTCGAGGACTTCCTGTAAGGTAGGAGCTGTATAGATTGGCCAATTGATACCCCTTCTAACTCTAAGGCAGGGTTGCAACTCATCTTCGATTTAGTTGCTAAGTTTGCACAACGCAGGGGTATCAAACGCAGGGGTATCAATGCAGGGGTATCAAACTCAAGGCCTGTGGGCCACATCTGGCCCATGGGTGTTTAAATCCGGGTCACAGGGCCGGCCTGGAAATAGCAAAGGACCTACCCGTGGTGCCTCTGGCAGCCAAAATGGGGCACAGGCAGTTGTGGGATTCAGCCGGTTTGGGCCGGTTCAGGCGAATCAGTAGTTAAATTGCTGGCTGGCCGCACCCCTTCCAGGAGTCCCCATGTGCCCCATTTTGGCTCCCAGGTAAGTGCAGAGAGGCCTACTAGGCCCAAAACGGGGTGCGGGCACTGCGGCGTGCCCCCCTCCTTCGTGGCCCGTTTTAGCCCCAGGAGGTTTCAGGGAGGCCTACTAGGCCCAAAACAGGGTGGGGGGGCAGCACATCCCCCCCGCGGCCCATTTTTGCTCCCGGGGGGTGCAGGAGGCCGAATGCTGCCTGTCACACCCACCCAGCCGGTCATTAGGGCAGAGAACCACTTGTTAAATTATTTGAATCCCAACATTGGGCATGTGGGGCCACACAAGACCCTCCCATGCCCCATTTTGGCCAGCAGAGTGCTGCAGGAGGCCATCCAGGCCAAAAATGGGGCACATGGGGGTTGCACATGGCCGCCCCATGCGCTGTTTTGGCTGGCAGAGTGCTTTGGCAGGCATCCGTCCCATCTCCCCACTCCCCCACGCCGGCCCGCAAAGGAGAACTACAATTTTGATCCGGCCCTTGAAGAAATCCAGTTTGACACCCCTGCCTTAGAGTTATTCCAACAAAAACTAGGAGATACAATCTCTGGTATCAGATATAGAAAGAGTCCAGCTGCAGCGAGTTTTCTTTGGCTCCGTTAATAACTTTGCATTAATATTATTTTTCAGAGGTGAGGCAGGGAGCCAGTTATTTCTCTCTCCCGGCTTGAATTGTCAGAGGAATCCAAGCATCTGGCTTTGCAATAATTGCCCTTTAAAATTTCTTTACTTAGCACAATTTATTTCCTGAAATCATTAGCTAATTGGGCCACCCAGAAAAAAGCTCCTGAGAGAGATAAAGGATGCTCGGGTCCAGCTGTGAGCAAAATCTGGAGTGGATTCCTGGTTGAGGATGGGTCGAGACTGATTGTGCCATTGTGAAGATGGGTCTGTCTGCAGGGTGAGGTCAAAAGAGTCAAGATGGCGGCCCCAGTAACTCAGCCGAAGCTCCGCCTGCTTTTTAGGCACAAAACAGGCGAAACTGCTGTGCCTCCCATCTTAACTTTTGAATCGCTTGATGGCATTATTATAAAATATACCGTATTTTTCGGAGTATAAGACGCACTCTTTTCCTTCCTAAAAGAGGCTGAAAATTTGGGTGTGTCTTATACTCTGAATGTAACCCCACCCGCCCACCGGCCCCCACCCTTCGGCCTCCGCGCATCCTCTTCCTGGCTGCAGAGATTGCCACCGACAATGGCTTGTGTTTTTCGGCTCCATGCGTCCCCGTTTTCAGCCTCCAAATGCTCCATTTGAGAGCCCTTGAAGGCTGCGGGGATCGCCAAAGCACATCACCGCTGGTCGCCACCCAAAAACGCGACACGTTTGGAGGCTGAAAACGGGACACACAGTGCCCAAAATGGCTGCTGCCTTCTCTTACCCCTTCTGTGTTTCGTCTGCTTTTTCAGCCCCCATGTGAGCTAAGCGATCTTCCGTGCTTTGCCTGCTTTTCTAATTGCTGCTCCCTCCGATGATCAGCTGTGCTTTAGAAGCTGTTTTTTAGGCCCAACCAGCCCCAACCTCAAAACCAGCGAGCGAACTAATGTGCTGAAGCTGACCAGGCTAAGGACTAGCCAGATGAATACCTGGTAGGCAGATTTCCCCTACCCCCTATTTTCGTCCCCAAAAACTAAGGTGCATATTTATTTATTTATTTATTTATTTATTTATTTATTTATTTATTTAATTAATTAATTAATTAATTAATTTGTATACCGCCCTTCTCCCAGAAGGGACTCAGGGCGGTGAACAGCCAAAAATAAAAAACATACAAATACAAAAGTTAAGATAATTAAAAAAGAATTAAATCATTAGCTTCCCAATTTAAAACCCCCAAATCCATAAAATTTAAAATCCCAATTAAAAACCATTTAGGCTAGGCCGGCTTGGTGGAATAAAAACGTCTTCAGGGCTTTACGGAAGGTACGGAGGTCCGGGATCAGCCGTATTCCAGGAGGCAGCTCGTTCCACAGGGCGGGTGCCCCCACAGAGAAGGCTCTCCCCCTGGGGGCCACCAGCCGACATTGCCTGACCGACGGCACCCTGAGGAGGCCCTCTCTGTGAGAGCGTATTGGCCGGTGGGAGGTTATCGGTAGCAGCAGGCGGTCTCACAAATACTCTGGCCCTAAGCCATGGAGCGCTTTAAAGATGAGAACCAACACCTTAAAGTGCACCCGGAAGACCACCGGGAGCCAATGCAGCTCGCGCAGGAGAAGTGTTACATGGGAGCGCCACGTCGCTCCCATAATCACCCGCGCGGCCGCATTCTGCACCAGCTGGAGCCTCCGGGTGCTCCTCAGGGGGAGCCCCATGTAGCCCCATGTCTTATACTCCGATGCGTCGTATATTCTGAAAAATACGATAACTAGCATATACAGATAGTTTTCGACTTGCAATCATTCATTTAGTGAACATTCAAAGTTACAATCATCATCATCATCATCTTTTAATGACCCCATAATCCCTTGTGGGGTGGAGTCTGGGCAACTGAATGGAGCTAGCAGAGTGTTTACTGGCCGGATGCCTTTCCTGTTGCCAATGTGGAGTTTTGTTCAGGAGATATATTCTCATTGTGCCCAGAGAGAGAAATATCTGCCTCTACCTAGGATCAAACTCACAGCCTCCTGATTGTGAGGCGAGAGCTCCACCTCTCGGCCACCGCTCCACTCCTACCATTTAAAGCGACAATGGCATTGACAAATGCTGACCTGATGAGGCACGTCAGGTACAGGCCGAAGAGAAGCAGAAAGAGAGGCGGTGACAGTAGTAGAATCACAATCCGCAGTCCTGGATCTGGCCAAACAAAGAGAGATCAAACAACGATGGTTTAGAATTGACCGATTTGCGTGCGAGGACAGATAGTCGTCGACTTACAACCATTCGTAAAGGAGAATATTTGTAACGCGGGGATTGAAATGTGGGGTCCTTGGTTCTGTCTGAGCTTGCTTGTTTTCTTGCAGGCATTTCATGACCCAACTAAGGAACATCATCAGTCTAGAAGGGAGTGGGGTTTATGAGGAGGAGGAGGAGGAAGAGGGGTGTGCTCTCACTTTATGTTCTCCCACTGCCTTCTAACACTGATGATGTTACCCAGTTTGGGTCATGAAACATCTGCAAGAAAACAACCAAGCTCAGACAGCATCAAGAACCCCATAGTCCTTCTCTCCCTCTTCTTCTCTTTCTTCTCCTCGTCCTCCTCCTCTCCGCAAACTCCACTCTCTTCTAGTACTGATGATGTTACTTAGTTGTGTAATGAAATGTCTGCAAGAAAACAACCAAGCTCAGAAAGCACCAAGGATCCCACTATCTTCCTCCTCCTCCTCCTCCTCCTCTTCCTCCTCCTCCTCTCCACAACCCTCCTCCTTTCTGATGTTACCTACTTGGGTAATGAAACATCTGCAAGAAAACAAAAACGCTTAGCGAGCACCAACCGTCCCACATTATTCCTCCTCCTCCTCCTCCACCTCCTCCTCCACCACCACCTCTTCCAACTCCTCACAACCCTCCTCCTATCACAGATGACACCACCTACTTGGGTCATGAAACATCTGCAAGAAAAAAAACCAAACTCAGAAAGCACCAAGGACCTCTCCAGTAAGTGCATTCATAGTTGGTTGGTTGGTTGATAACCCCCTTTCAACATGTTATAAACTCATGATGGTGAACCTATGGCCGTGATGGCGAACCTATGGCACGACAACCTATGTCGCCTGGCACGCCAGCTCAGCTCTCTCTAGGAGTCTCTGGAGGCTGGGGACAGCAAAAAACGTTACTTCCTGTCCAACCGAAAGTTGGAAAACGGGCCATTTCAGGCCTCCGGAGGGCCTTTAAGGTGGTGGGGAAGGCTGTTTTTGCCCTCCCCAGATGCATAGAGAGAATCTGGAGCCAGGTGAGAAAGAAAAATGGGCCTACTGGGCCATCGCATGCCAGGAGTGGGGGGGGAAGGGGGGGTCGTGCGAGCATGCGCAGGGCGGGCCGCATAGAATTATGGGTGTGGGCACGTGCACGAACCTCCCCCGCCCCCCCCCTCTTTCTAGCATGCGATGGCAAAAAGGTTAGCCATCACGGACCTATGGCATGAGTGCCAGAGGTGGCACACAGAGCCCTCTCTGTGGGCATGTGCACCGTCGCCAGCTGCTCTAATGGTTTCCAGATGTGATACTAACAGGCGTCATCTCTTTCGCAGAGGACGTCGGGTTCAAACCAGCAGGCCGAGTCAACTGGGGGCGATCTCCCCCCAGGGAAATGGATTGCCCTCCCCAAGGGCTGCATCATGCCCGAAGATGCCTCCAGTAGGTAAGTGGGGTACAGGTGACTTTCTTTGCAATCCGTGTCCAGAATCACGTATCTGGCCAGCGGCCTTCCTTTGCTGTCGACTTGAATCCTGTGGCTGAAGCCGGCAAAGTCCAAATTTCTGACATGATGAATCAACGTTGTTCCCAAGAGTTCAGAAGTTTGAGGCCGGGCAACCTTGGCTAGGACTTTGGCGAGCAGGTAAATGGCATCGTAGATTGTCCCAAAAAGTGGAGTGACCTGCAGAAGAACACAAGACGGAAAAAAATAGGTTTTTAGGTGTTTATTTCATTTGTCTATATCCCGCCTTTATTATTTGTACAAATGACTCAAGGTGGAAAATACCAGCCCACCTTCCTCCTCCTGTTTTCCTCGCAGCAACAACCCTGTGAGGTGGATCAGGCTGAGAGAGAGAGCCACTGGCCAAAGAACCCCAGCTGGCTTTCGTGGCCAAAGTGGGACTAGAACTCACCATCTCCTGGTGATTGGCCCAAAGTCACTCAGCCAGCTTTCCTGCCTAAGGTGGGAGTAGAACTCACAGGTTCCTGGTGATTCACCCAAAGTCACCCAGCCGATTTTCATGCCAAAGCAGAACTAGAACTCACTGTCTCCTGGTGATTGGTCCAAATTCATCCAACTAACTTTCCTGCCTAAGGTGGGACTAGAACTCACAGCTTCCTGGTGATTGGGCTAAAGTCACCCAGTTGGCTTTCATGCCAAAGCAGAACTAGAACTCACTGTCTCCTGGTGATTGTTCCAAAGTCACCCAATCAGTTTCCATGCCCTAAGGCAGGCCTAGAAGGTACAATCTCCTGCTTTCTAACATGAAGCCTTAACCACTTCACCAAACTGGCTTTCACAATGATAGTTACTATGTTCCAACAACAACAAGAACAATAATAATAATAATAAATGTGAACCAAAGTACAGAAAAATTGCTGCAGGCTGTGAAAACGGAGAACATTATAAAAACAACAGAAACAAAGGCAGAATATAAGGAATAACAGCTGGATGACAGATTAAACGGATGGAAAACCAAAGCTTTGCATGGACAGCGCTTGAAAAACAGTGAAGGAAAATGTGATGACAACTTGACATGGGCATGGCTTAAGATGGGAACTATCAAGAAAGAAACAGAAGGTTTAATACTCGCTGCTCGAGAACAAGCACCACAAACTAATGCCATGAAAGCGAAGATACAAAAATCCACCGACAATCCAAACTGCTGACTTGGCAACAACAAAGTCGAAACTGTTTCCCATTTAATATGTGAATGCAGCAAAATCGCACAAAGTGATTACAAAGCTAGACATGACCGAGTTGCTAAATTAGTCCACTGGTCATTATGTAAAAAATACGACTTATCTGTATCCAAAAAGTCATGGGAACATAAAGTGGGAAAAGTTATAGAAAATGAGAAGGTGAAGATTTTGTGAGACTTTCGAATACAGATGGATCATCACTTGGAACACAACACGCCAGACATCACAGTTGTCGAAAACTGAAACATACAATTTATTGACATCGCGGTACCAGGGGATGCCAGAGTCGAAGAAAAAAAACTGGAAAAAAATCACAAAAATATCGCGACCTGGCCATCAAAACTACGTGATTATGGATGAAATATGTAACAGTGATACTCATTGTCATCAGGGCACTTGGTGCCATGTCCAAGATATATCAACAAATTGCAGCTTCCTGCAATAACACCAGCAGAACTGCAAAAAACTGTGCTGCTCGGAACATCATATTGTCAGCACCTCAGCGCTGACATAGGAAGGGAGATAAGCCCTGAACTTTTGCCTGCTAAATCCCTTTGAAGCCCGGTTTCCGTGGAAATGAAGAGGGGGGGAACATTCCTGTGAAATGACGAGACAAGAAGTCAGGAGAGTGACTTGGAAGATAGCCAATGAGAAGCAGATAATTGGGGATCGGAAAGGGAGGGATTGGGGGGCAAAAGGTCAGTCTTGTCCGCATCGAGTCATGATCCGGTTGCTGTGCTCGAATAAAGAAAAGATTTCCTTAAAGATTGGCAGTTTGGAAATTCATTTATTTTGAGATAGCATCGAAATCTGACACATATATTTTAAGCAGGTACTTGGTTGATACCTAGGATGTTGGCAGCAACCTGTATCAACCATTAGCACCAGTCATTGGTATTTGTGATGCATTTTTAAATGTTCAGTTGACTGAATTTCATGTTTAATGAATAAAAGAGATGATGATGATGATGGTGATGATGATAATGATGCCCTCGAAGTGATGTCCCAGTGTCTGGAGGCCGTGCGGGTCTGGATGGGGAGGAACAGGCTTCGGCTCAACCCTTCCAAGACCGAGTGGCTGTGGATGCCGGCGTCCCGGTATAGCCAGCTGGTGCCATCGCTGGCTATTGGGGGCGAGTCACTGACCCCCACAGAGGGGGCTCGCAACTTGGGCGTCCTCCTGGACACACGGCTGTCTTTAGAAGAGCATATGACGGCCGTGGCCAGGGGGGCTTTTTATCAGGTTCGCCTGATACGCCAGTTGCGCCCCTTTCTGGATCGGGACTCCTTGTGCACAGTCACTCATGACTTGGTTACGTCACGCCTGGACTACTGTAACGCTCTCTACATGGGGCTCCCCCTGAGGAGCACCCGGAGGCTCCAGCTGGTGCAGAATGCAGCCGCGCGGGTGATTATGGGAGCGATGTGGCGCTCCCACGTAACACCTCTCCTGCGCGAGCTGCATTGGCTCCCGGTGGTCTTCCGGGTGCGCTTTAAGGTGTTGGTTCTCATCTTTAAAGCGCTCCATGGCTTAGGGCCAGGGTATTTGCGAGACCGCCTGCTGCTACCGATAACCTCCCACCGGCCAATACGCTCTCACAGAGAGGGCCTCCTCAGGGTGCCGTCGGTCAGGCAATGTCGGCTGGCGGCCCCCAGGGGGAGAGCCTTCTCTGTGGGGGCACCCGCCCTGTGGAATGAACTGAACCTCCTGGAATACGATTGATCCCGGACCTCCGGACCTTCCGTAAAGCCCTGAAGACGTTTTTATTTCATCAAGCCGGCCTAGCCTAAATGGTTTTTAATTGGGATTTTAAATTTTATGGATTTGGGGTTTTAAATTGGGTAGCCAGTGATTTAATTCTTTTAATTATCTTAACTTTTGCATTTGTATGTTTTTTTAATTTTGGCTGTTCACCGCCCTAAGTCCCTTCTGGGAGAAGGGCGGTATACAAATTAAATTAAAATAATAATAATAATAATAATAATAATAATAATAATAATAATAATAATAATAATAGCCTTTATTGTCATTGTACCTCATGTATACAACGAAATTGGTTGTATATCAATTGTATATCTATCAATTGGCCTAATGAAACAAATCATGGTAGAAAGACCAACAGATTAATTTTACCGTTGCTTAATTTCAGTGGGTGGGTATGAAGGAATATTGCTTGGACCATGGTACCGATCCATCGAGATTGGTTAGATTTTGCCTGGAGCAATCATGCGAATCCAGAAAACGCATAATTTCTATAATCAGGTTAATTGTATTGTGTGAAGGCAGCCAGGTTGAAAATTCAGTCGGACTATGGCATCCTCGCGAATACATTACGGCTGCACACAGAATGAAGGACTTCAAGGAACAGGTAGTCCTTGATTTACAGCCGTTCATTTAGAGACGGTTTCAACTTCTGACAGCACTGAAAAAAAGGACTTATGACCATTTTAATTGGGGAATTTTATGGGCAAGGGGTTTTAAATTGGAGAAGCCAAAGATAATTTAATTTCGTTTTAATGTATTTTAATATTTGTATTGTGTGTTTTTAATTTTGGCTGTTCACCGCCCCGAGTCCTTCGGGAGAGGGGGCGGTATAAAAATTTAATAAATAAATAAATAAATAAATAAATAAATAAATAAATAAATTTTTCACATTTATGACCATAGCAGCGTTCCCGTGGTCACGTGATCAAAATTCAGACACTTGCCAACTGACTCATATTTATGACGGTTGCAGTGTCCTGAGCTCATGTGATCTCCTTTTGCGACCTTCTGACAAGCAAAATCAATGGGGAAGGTAGATTCACTTAACAACCGTGTTACAAACTTAACCACTGGAGGGATTCACTTAACGACTGTGGCAAGAAAGTTTGTAAAATGGGTCTGAACTCACTTAACAAATGTCTCACTTAGCAGCAGAAATTTTGGGGCTCAGCTGTGGTCATAATTCGGGGACTACCTGTAGATGAGACTGACCTGTTCTGGTTCCAAATCTGCTTTTATTTCGCCTTTTTCTTTAGCCGCTTGGAAAGCTTGGTAGAAAGTCCGTTCTCCAGACTGCAAGGTAATTGTCAGCACCGCGTCATAAGCCTTCCGGAAGGCTCCATCGTTTTCCAGAAGGAAATAGGAATGGTTTCCGTAGGGGAGGCTGTAGAAGAGAGTATCGTAGGGCACAAAGACGTATCTGCCATCAGCCAGTCCGAGTTCCTGGGCTTTGCTTAGAAAAGTCGCTTGGTCTTCGCCTCCGATGAGAGCAGACGCCATGCAGAGGAGGAGGACTGAGGGGAGGAAAGGAAGGGGTTAAAGCTTTCTGTTTACACAGGAAAGGAAGGGAAAGAAAAAAAGAATTAATAGCAAGAGTTGGAAGGGACCTTGGAGGTCTTCTAGTCCAACTCCCTGCAATAGGATGAACATCCATCCAGTGCAGTAATGTGTTTCAAATTTTTTTACTACCGGTTCTGTGTGTGGAGGTTGGTGGGCGTGGCATGGCTTGGTGGGTGTGGCTTGGTGGCAGGGTGGATAAAAATCAATGATTTTTTTAAAAAAATCAGAAAAATCAGATTTTTTTATTTAAATCGGATTTTTTTTATTTAAATCGGATTTTTTTTTATTTTTATCGAATTTATTTTAATAAAAAACTTTGGGGGTAAAAATCGATCGTAAGATAGTTTTCTATTTAAGATACATAAAAAATTGAGTTTATTCAGCATGAAATGGAGCTGAGTTATGTAGCATGAGGCTGTATATTCTGCAACACTGGGACTATCGGTGAGTCAACAGTGGGTCAAAGGAGTAGCAGAGATGACAGTTGCTCTTTAAAAATTATGATTTAAATCGAGCTGATTTAAATCAAGCCTTTTTACTAGTGATTTAAATCACGATTTAAATCGTGATTTAAATCAACTCGATTTAAATCAAATCCACCCTGCTTGGTGGGCATGGCACAGGAAGGATACTATAAAATCTCCATTCCCACCCCACTCCAGGGGAAGGATACTGCAAAATCTCCATTCCCACCCCACTCCAGGGGAAGGATACTGCAAAATCTCCATTCCCATCCCACTCGAGGGGAAGGATACTGTAAAATCTCCATTCCCTCGCCAATCCAGGGGAAGGTTACTGCAAAATCCCCATTTCCTCCCGATCAGCTGGGACTTGGGAGGCAGAGAATAGATGGGAGCGGGGCCAGTCAGAATTTTTACAACCGGTTCTCTGAACTACTCAAAATTTCCGCTACGGGTTCGCCAGAACTGGTCAGAACCTGCTGAAACCCACCTCTGGTACAGTGGTGGGATTCAAATAATTTAACAACGGGTTCTCTACCCTAATGACCAGATGGGTGGGTGTGGCCAGGGGGTGAGACAGGCAGCACTCAGCCTCCTGCACCCCCCGGGAGCAAAAATGCACCACCGCTCCCCTTTGTCCCATTTTGGGCCTAGTAGGCCTCCCTGCAGCCTCCTGGGAGCAAAAATGCACCGCCGCCCCCCTGTGTCCCATTTTGGGCCTAGTAGGCCTCCCTGCAGCCTCCTGGGAGCAAAAATGGGCCGCGGGGGGGCATACTGTACCCCCTCGTGTCCTGTTTTGGGCATAGTAGGCCTTTCTGTGCCTCCTGGGAGCGAAAACGGACTGCGGGGGAGGGCGCATAGGGACTCCTGAAAGGGGCGGGGTGGGGAGAGGAGTGGCCAGCCAGCAATTTAACTACCAGTTTGCCCAAACTGCCACAGCTGAATCCCACCACTGCATCCATCCCACAATTAAAGTAGAAAGCTCAGTTGGAGACTTGAAGTTGTTACACGCAGTCCTCGATGTACGATCACAACTGGGCCCCAAATTTCTGTTGCTAAGCGAGACAGTTGTTAAGTAGGTTTAAGGGAGGGAAGAAAGAAAGAAAGAAAGAAAGAAAGAAAGAAAGAAAGAAAGAAAGAAAGAAAGAAAGAAAGGAAGGAAGGAAGGAAGGAAGGAAGGAAGGAAGGAAGGAAGGAAGGAAGGAAGGAGGGAGGGAGGGAGGGAGGGAGGGAGGGAGGGAGGTTGGAAATAGAAGGGGAAGGACGGAAACAAGAGGGGGAGGAAGGAAACAGAAATGGGAAGGAAGGAAGGAAGGAAGGAAGGAAGGAAGGAAGGAAGGAAGGAAGGAAGGAAGGAAGGAAGGAAAATATTAGACCAACAATCGAGGAGTAGACATTTCCTCAATCAAAGAACCACCAACTCAGACAAGCAACCCAACAGTAAACCACAGCCTAATCAAGGAACCACCAAAATCATTTTCACCAACACTGACTGGGCAAGCCATCAGTATATAAGCAGAGAGCAAACCCCCATTCCCTTCTAGCACTGATGATGTTGCCTAGTTGGGTAATTAAACGTCTGCAAGCAAACAACCCAGCTCAGAGACCACCCTGAGCTCCAAATAGCTGCTTCCATGGAATCTTGAAAGGTTTTCCAAGATGTTGAGATGTAGGTTGGGATCTGATCAATCTCCATTTTGCTAGCTTTCCATCCGAATCACTTCCCCACTTACCTGTTCTGACCTAGGCTTCCTTAGAAAGCCCGAAGCAAAGGCTTAATTCCAGCCAAACCTCTTTAAATGACTGTGAATTACGGTCATTCACAGTCAACAAGGCTTTGGCAAACAGTCTTTCAGAGGAACGTTGATCAACACCCACCGTATCTCTTGGAACGCTGCCAGAGAACCAATTTCCAAAGGCAGGGCAAGGCCAAACTTGGCACAGATTCTATTAGAGTTCGCGAACAGAACTTTCCAATCTTGAATCGACCAAATGAACTAATCGCTTCCTGCAAAAGCCCACGTCCTGTTCGCTCCTCTTATATGTCCTATGGGAGGGGCCAATTATCTCCAAAGTGTGGCCTTACTCCCGAGTCGACCCTGATTTCTTAATTGTTCTTGTCTGCTGGCAGCTCTGTGCATGTGCACATGGGGAACGGGCTCCAGCTGTTCCTCTGCCTCGCTGCTGTCTATCTCCCTCTCTGCCTCTGACACAGAGCCCTCGTCCGAGCTTTCCCCAGCCCCCAGGACTGGCCCAAGTTCCTCTCCAATCTCCTCACTGTCCGACTCTGCTGCCTGTTGTGACTCCGATCCCTGAGCCCGTCTTATTGGAGGGAGAAGACTCCGAAGGTGAAGGAGAGGAGTTGGCCAGGCCTCTGTCTCCAGGACCCTCCTCTCTGGCAATGCCTTAGGTGTCTCCCAAAGGAGAAGAGATTGGCCAGGAGCCAGGTATCTCTGAACAGTCGCAGTCGGACAGTGATGGAGATAAGTCTTGGCTGGATCCACACCAGCGTCGGAGAGACAAGCGCACGCAGCAGAAAAAGAGGCATGCCAGAGATTAAGATGAATCACTAGACCACACCCCACAGGGGATAAAAGGGTGTGTGGTGGCCATTCAGGCTCTGTGACGGACAAAAGTAAACAACTAGCGAGTCGCATTGTATTGCTGAAACTACGTTATCTGCCTGTCTTGGATTTAATACGGACTGGACTTGACAATTCTATGGCTTTCTGTATTTATTTTGGTTTATCTGACGGAGGAGGAACACCTCCCTCTGTGAGTAAAGTTCTTGGCAAGCAGCTACTGGGTTGCTGCCAATCCTGTTATCGAAGGAATTTATTGTCTGCAAGTTTTATTTAACTCCTGGCTGACTGTTTGTGTGCGTGTGTGAGACGGGGACAGCTCCACCAGCCATATTACCTTTGATGTTTCCAGCAGCTTCTATCTTGGTCCAAGCCTCTTCTACTTTTTCTGTTTCCGTCCCCGTGGATGTAACAAGAACCACAGGTAGCCCGTGGCTTCTGAGAACGCTAGCCAGCTTCTGGGCTGTGTCCATCCAAAGGTCCCCCTTGGAAGAGATGATGCCGACATGAGCCCAGTTGAAATATCTCAACACAGTGAGGAGGACAGAAGCCGCAGAAGGCAAAGTTCTGATAAACCTCGGTTGGTTAATTGGCTTATCCAGGTCGTCATTTAGACAGGCCCAAGATAACATGGGTTTGTTCCAAACTTGGACTAGCAACGAGGCAGCCTCACAATAGCTAGGATTCAGCGGTCCTATGAATGCTGACCGATTCTTGGAGGAGTCAAGGAATCTAGCCATTGCTTTCCAAGTCTGGAGATCTTCCTCAAACAATACATAATCCAGCGGATGGACCGCGGCAAGGGAAGGATCCTTCTTGATCCGCTCCATAGCTAGTTGAGCAGCAACTTCAGGCAGGGCGTTGGAGAAGTAGGAGTCAAAGGACCAAGGTCCCACCAGACCGATCTTAAGGGCTGGGCAACAGGCTGGAGAAAGTGTCAGGACCATCCCTAAGATGTGAAGATGTGAACCTCTGTGAAGGTTCAAGAAGACCCAAGAGGGCCATCTGACATACGAGGAGAAGACAAGCTTATCGGCCATTGCATCCACCGTTCGGGAGGCCAAGACATCCATCGGTAAGGATGGCCAACCTGTTGAAGGAGAGAAGAGGTTAAAAGACGGGACTGAGAGATTCGCGTCAGATGAGTCAGTTGTAAGTACAAGAGCCACGGTAGCACAGTGGTTAGAATGCAGTACTGCAGGCTACTTCTGCTGATTGCCAGCAGTTTGGCAGTTCGAATCTCACCAGGCTCAAAGATGACTCAGCCTTCTATCCTTTCCAAGGTGGGTCAAATGAGGACCCAGATTGTTGGGGGCAAGAGGCTGACTCGGTAAACCGCTTAGAGGGGGCTGTAAAGCACTGTGAAGTGGTATATAAGTCTAAGGGCTATTGCTATGGCTAGTCCTAGACTTATAACAGTTCCTTTAATGTTACAAAGTTACAATGGCATGGAAAAGAGCCTTGGTGGCGCAGCAGACTAAAGTGCTGTTAAGTAGCACTAGCTGCCTGCAATTACTCTGAGTTCAAATCTCACCAGACTCAAGGTTGACTCAGCCTTCCATCCTTTCAAGATAGGTAAAATGAGGACCCGGATTGTGGGGGCAATAACTGACTTTGTATAAAAAAGTACACCGCTTGGTGGGGGGGCGAAAGCCCTACTAAGCAGGTATATACAAAAGCACGAAGGCTATTGCTTAACGCATTGTAAGCCGCCCTGAGTCTCCGGAGAAGGGCGGCATATAAATCGAACCAATAAATAAATAAATAAATAAATAAATAAATAAATAAATAAATAAATAAATAAATAAATGAATGAATGAATGAATGAATGAATGAATGAATGAATAAATAAATAAAGTGAGTTATGACCATTTTTCACAGTTACTTTCCCCATGATCATGATCCCCATGATTATGTGATCTATCTATCGATCGATCGATCGATCGATCGATATAGATGTAGATAGATAGATAGATAGATAGATAGATAGATAGATAGATAGAAAGAAAGAAAGTTGGGGCACGATTGTGGTCGTACATTGAGGACTACCTAGAGAGACTACCTCACAAACATACACACATACACACATTCTCTCTCTCTCATTCTCTCTCATCTCTCTCTCTCATTCTCTCTCTCTCAACTTTTCCTCTCATCTTTCTCTCTCATCTCTCTCTCTCATCTCTCTCTCTCTTTTTTTTTATCTTTCTCTCATACTCTCTCTCTCATCTCTCTCTCTCATTATCTCTCTCATTCTCTCTCTCATATCTCTCTCGCTCTCATTCTCTCTCTCTCATCTCTCTCTCTCTCATTATCTCTCTCATTCTCTCTCTCTCTTATTATCTTTCTCTCATACTCTCTCTCTCATCTCTCTCTCTCATTCTCTCTCTCTCATCTCTCTCTCTCATTCTCTCTCTCATCTCTCTCTCTCTCATTATTTCTCTCATTCTCTCTCTCTCTCATCTCTCTCTCTCTCTCATTATCTCATTCTCTCTCTCATCTCTCTCTCATTCTCTTTCTCTCTCATCTCTCTCTCATTATCTCAGTCTCTCTCTCATCTCTCTCTCTCTCATTCTCTCGCTATAAAACACTGGGAGTGACCCATTGCTGTTCTACCAGTTTCTAACCCGGTTTTTTTTACGGATATTGTGTGGATGGATGGAAGAGAGATTTGCAGAACTGAATAATAAGGGAAAGTAATTTTTCCTCAAATATATCAAAGCCTTTAACATTTCAAATGGTCTCTCTAGCTAGCGGCCAAGATAAGGATGCCTCGACTTCCAAATATTGCTTGAAATCAAGCAGCTTTCTCAAGTCAAGTGAGGCGTTTACAACGATTTGGATTTTTAAATAATAATAATAAAAATAAAAATAAAAAACCAACAAGGTACTTGGTGGATACCTAGGATGCTGGCAGCAACCTGTATCAACCATCAGCATCAGTCCATGGTATTTGTGATGCATTTTTGAATGTTCAGTTGACTTGACTTTCATATTTAATGAATAAAGATAATATTTGTTTATTTATTTATTTATTTATTTATTTATTTATTTATTTATTTATTTATTTATTTATTGGTTCGATTTATATGCCGCCCTTCTCCGGAGACTCAGGATAATAATGAATATTTATTATTATATTATAATATTATAATAAATAATAATAATGAAATAGTTGATTCTCTCTTTCCAAAGCCAAACTCGGAAAAGCTATTCAGGTGGGGGCAGAAATCCACTTACCAAATTCTTGAGTGGAATTGTCCAAAGTTAGGGATACCACGATGCAGAAAAACCCACAACGTTCAGAGTGCGTCTGTTTGATGGGCGTCCTCGTTTTTGTTTTTTAAAGAAAATAACTGAAAGAAAATAATTCTGGAAAAAATGACTTTACAAGTCACCTCTCTCTCTCTCTGAAAAGCTGGCACTTTCCCCCCCAACGGTGATTGGAGATATGAAGTAGATGGAGGATTCGGCACCAAGGAGATTTTCCCCTTGAGATTTACGATTCATGCTTCATTGGAAGAGCATGTATTATCTTAACTGTAATATTATGGGATGCAGGAGTTTTGTATAGTCCCCCTCGTTTTTTTTCAGTTTTTATCCCACTTCTAAAAAAAGGACACAGGAGGCTAGACAGCTTGATGCGGTTTATTTATTGATTTGTATCCTGACTTTTTATTATTTTATTATTTTTAATTAATGGGGCCAAATTTATATATATATATTTTAACTGTATTTTAATATTTGTACTTGATGTTTTTACTTGGCTGTTCACCGCCCTGAGTCCTCAGGGAGAAGGGCGGTATACAAATTCAAAATAAAATAAAATAAAAATAAAATTATTTTTACAAACAACCCATGGTGATGAACCTATTCAACAGAGTCCCTTGGGAGTTGGGCGGCATAGAAATGCGACAAAATAAAATAAATAAATAATAAATCTTCCTCCTCAGAAGTGGGCTTCACATATTGTAGCAACTAGTTCGCCCAGCACCGGAAATGTGAGCACGTGCCATCCACGCATGCATGCATGTGGAGTCACAAAACACGCCAATTGGCATGCGCATGGCATCCACACATGCGTGTGATGTCAAACAACACAGCATTTCGCTCGCGCACACTGTCCACACATGTCTGGGGCATCAAAAACACAGCGATATAGAACGGGATTGCGCCCAGGAGGGGGAGGGGTGCAGGTCGCCACTACTGCTTCGCCCGAATCGGTCCGAACTGGTTGAATACCACCTCTGCCCCTCCTCTGTCTTCCTCATAACAACAATCCTGTGAGTTGGTTGGTAATCTCTACAGCAGGGGTGTCAAACTCAAGGCCCGATGTGGTCGAATCCGGTTCGTGCGGCCATCTTGGAAAGGTTAAGGGGCTGGCCCGTGTCGCTTCGGCCCAGCCCATCCCATCCTGGCGGGTGCGCATGTGCGCAGGAGGAGGCGGGCACACGTGTCGCTTCGCCTGGCCCATGCCATCCCGGCGTGCCCATGTGCATCCGCCTCCTCCTGTGCGCATGCGTGGGTGTCTAACTCAAGGCCCGCGGGCCGGATTTGGCCCGCTATGTGGTCAGATCTGGCCTACACGGTTGTCCTGGATATGGAAAGCAGCCAGCCTGCGTTGCTTCGGCCCATCCCATCCCATCCTGGTGGGCGTGCATCAGGGGTGAAATGCTCCTGGTTCGGACCGAATCGCCCGATCTGGTAGCGATGGCGGCGGGTGGTTCGGAGAACCGGTAGCAAAAATCCCTGCCCATCCCCCATGCCCAGCTGAGCCACGCAATCATCAGAGGCTTTTTAAAATTATTTTTAAAAGCATTTTTTCTACAACCTCTTCCGACGAAAAAATGCTTTTAAAAGTAAAAAAAAAAAAAAAAGCCTCTGATGATCTCGCGGCTCAGCTGGGATCGTCAGAGGCTTTTCAAAGCATTTTTTTTCTGCAACCTCTTGGCCGAAGAGGTGGTTAAAAAAAAATGCTTTCAAAAGTCTCTGACGATCCCAGCTGAGTTGCCTGATCGGCAGAGGCTTTTCAAAGCATTAGAAAAAATGCTTTGAAAAGTTTAAAAAGAAAAAAAAGTTGGCCACGCCCACCCAGTCACATTACCCCACTACCAAGCCACACCCACAGAACTGGTAGTAACAAATTTTACATTTCACCCCTGGCGTGCGTGTGCACAGGAGGCGGTGGGCACACGCGTGGGCACAGGCCCAGCCCACGCCATCCCAGCAGCCATGCGTGCGCACAGGAAGAGGCGGACGCACATGCACAGGCCAGGATGGGGTGGGCCCAGTCTCTGGGTGGGTGTGTAAGCCCACCACTCCTATGTGTGCACGGGTGCCTGCCAGGATGCCATGGGCTAAACCTGTGCACGCATGTGCCCACCGCCTCCTGCACATATGCATGCCCACCGGGCCGAAGTAATGTGGGCTGGCCCCTTTTCATTTCCAGGACAGCTGCATGGGCCGGATCCAGTGGTGAAATCTAAAATTGGTTACTACCGGTTCTGTGGGCGTGGCTTGGGGGGATTAATGTGACTGGGTGGGCGTGGCCATTTTTTTTTTTTTTACTTTTAAAACCATTTTTTCTACAACCTCTTTGGCGAAGAAGTTGTAAAAAAATGCTTTCAAAAGCCTCTGACGATTCCAGCTGAGTTGCCTGATCGGCAGAGGCTTTTTTTTTCTTTTAAAAGCCTCTTGATGATCAGGCAACTCAGCTGGGATCGTCAGAGGCATTTAAAAGAAAAAAAAGGGTTTTTTTTTCTTTTAAAAGCCTCTGACGATCCCAGCTGAGCCGTGCGATCATCAGAGGCTTTTTTTTTTTTTACTTTTAAAAGCATTTTTTCGGCCGAAGAGGTTGTAGAAAGAATGCTTTTAAAAGTAAAAAAAAAAGCCTCTGATGATTGCGCGGCTCACCTGGGCATGGGGGGGGGGCAGGGATTTTTGCTACCGGTTCTTCGAACCATCTGCCTCCATCGCTACCGGATTGGGTGATCCGGTCCGAACCGGGAGCATTTCACCCCTGGCCGGATCCAACCACATCACGGGACAGATCCGGCCCACGAGCATTGAGTTTGATACCCCTGGTCTACCTTAAAACATCTGCATGGGCTTCATATATCATCTCTGCCTGGGAAACATTAAATAAAACCATAATTTCTAGGCAGGGTTTAGAAAGATGAGAAACCAGATGTGAAACTGCCATTCAGATACTCTTTAAGTTTTGCTTTTTAATTTTGCCGTCTGTTGGACAGTGGGCCTTTGCAAACGACAAAGGGACGAACTTGACTAAGGCATTAATTTGCGAGCGAAAGAACAAGCCGAGGCTTGTTCCTGCTTTGATCATCCACCGTGATCAAACTCCAGAAGAAATTGCTGAGCAGCGGAGAAACCAGCAAAATCAGAGCCAAAGGGAATATTTTATAAAAGTTTGCATTTTCTTACGTGTTTGGCATCTGCTGTAGAGGGACTCATTAGCAGAAATGCTAACCAGCTGGACAGTTAGGAAATTGGTTTTTGGGACCCCCTAAAGCAGGGGAGTCAAACTAGATTTCTTCGAAGGACTGGATCAGCATTGTAGTTGCCGCCGTGGGCCAGCTGGTGAGGGGGGAGACGGTACGGGGTGGGGGAGATGGGACATTATTGCAACGTGTTCTACATGGGGCTACCCTTGAAAACTGAGGAGGCCAGCTTTTTAGAAATGCAGATTTGGTAATCCAGTCAGAAAGACTGGGCCAGACGGATACTCCAGATAAGCGATACAATTAGGCAAGCCAAAGATTGACAAGATTAGCTCAGGCAAACGCCTAGGATTTGCATTTCCCCTTTTGCCTATAGAGCCACTCATGACCCCTACATGACCCCATAGGAATTAAGAATTATTAATTAAGAATTAAGAATTAAGAATTCCCATAGGAATTGCTGCCTGTCACACACCCTTGACCACTCCCACCCTGGCCATGCCCACCCAGTCATTAGGGCAGAGAACCGGTTGTTAAATTATTTGAATCCCACCACTGCCTAGGACAGTGATAGCGAACCTTTTAGAGACCGAGTGCCCAAACTGTTAAGGATATTCTTGGCTCATAACCGATGTTGTGGGTTATTGAGCAGAGTACCTTTTGAGTAAATGCATGAAAACTGGGAGTGGTTGTGAACAATCACAGTCAACATACAAACACACTGAGTTGTTGTAGTCTTTTACTTTTAGAAATAAGTAAAGCAAAGTCCAAAAACAATCCAAGTCATACACAGATAAGACAAGAGTTAAAAGATCAATTCAGGGATATTTCAAGTACAAAGTCTTCTTACCAGTTGTAATCATACACAATAAAACAGTTCTTCTTGAGTTTCAAAACAGGAACAAGTTCAATATCAAAACATTCAATAAATAGTAGAAAGCAACATGTAGCTATGATCAAACAGTGATTATGCAGAGAGATCAGGTACAGAGTTACAGCAAGTAAGCAGATAAAATGGTGTAGTATCCACACAATCCATGATCCTGACTTCCCTTAAGTACATTGGCTACAGAGGTTAGCCAATCAGGATACATGATGATGCAATACAGTCTTAAAGCAATATAATACCTTTCTGACTGCAAACATACATTGTTGGTTTATATATTGCCTGACCAACTAGTTAGACAAATAACCATTTCCTAACACAAACTACAACCCAAAACCCACTTATTTATCGCAAAGTGCCAACACGGCAATTTAACCTGAATAATGAGGTTGTCAGCATTCTGATGCTGCCATAAAAAGGAGGAGACGAGGCTTGACTTTTCCCCTACTTATTTTCTCTGTAGATAATATCCCCTAGGAGATGGGATGGGAGGTGGGGCATTCCTGTGGGCTGAGATCAGAAGGTGGGGAGACTGACTTGGAAGATGGCCAATGAGAAGATGAGAATTGGGGAACGGAAAGGGAAGGGTTTGGGGTTCAGAGGGTTAGTATCGGCTACGACAAAGTCGGGGCCAGATCTGTCGTACTCAATAAATGGAATATTTCAGCAAAGATTAATTGTTCGGGAGTGCAATTTATTTGAGATGACATCGAAACCTGACAGGGGTTTTACTACCTAAAATAATGATAAACAAGGCAGAGTTCAGCTAATTGTTCTAAGAAAAACGTGTTAAATGCACTTTTATGCTTTTGTAATATCATTTCTCTCTTTCCCCACCTCTCTCTCTTTCCCTCCCTCTCTCTCTCTCTCCCCCCTGTGGGAGAAATGCGATGGGCTGGGGCAACGATGCCCTAAGATGCCCATAGAGAGGGCTCTTGAGTGCCACCTCTGCCACACGTGCCATAAGTTCGCCACCACTGGCCTAGGATCATGGGATCCCCTTCTGCAACCTTCTAACAAGGAAGGTCAATGCTTTGACAGTAGGGTACAGTATTACCTAGCTGTAAGGAAAGGACAGGAGACCACCAGGAAATCATGAAGTTCGACGTTTGAGATGTTTAACTTCGGGGCATGTTCAAAATCCCAAATAGAGTCTGAAAATCATGTATACAACTTCAATTTTCAACCTCTCGCAACCGGCACCTGTAGGCAAAAGAAGGATTGAACAGACAGTCTTTGGTTCATTCCTTAAATGAAGAGCCTTGGTAGTACAGTGGTCTAAGGCACCCTGTTATTAAGCTGGTTATTAAGACCAGCTGCCTGCAATTACTGCGAGTTCAATTCTCACCAGGCTCAAGGTTGACTCAGCCTTCCATCCTTTCTAAGGTAGGTAAATTGAGGACCCAGATTGTGGGGGCAATAAGCTGACTTTGTATAAATATACAAAAGGATGAAGGCTATTACTTAACGCATTGTAAGCCGCCCTGAGTCTCCGGAGAAGGGCGGCATATAAATCAAATTTTTTTAAAAAAATGCTTCCTGGCTAATTCATAGTTCTTTGCCCTGAGAATTGCTGTCATGGGTCAATTCATAAATTCTTTTTTTTTTTTAATATATTCTTCGTTAAGTATTTTATCTTTACAGACATAGTTGTTTTTTTTTAAAAGAAATCTTTATAGGTAGTCTCCGACCACGATTGAGCCTAAAATTCCATTGCTAAGCGAGTCAGTTACTAAGTGAGTCGTGCTCCATTTTACGACCTTTTGCCATGTGGTCATTAAGCCAATCCGGCTTTCCCCATTGACTTGCTTGTCAGAAATCGGCTGGGAAGGTCGCAAACGGTGAACATGTGGCCGCGGGCACGCAAGCAAGGGTCGTAAGTGTGATGAAACAGCCATGAGTCTTTTTTTCCCCAGTGCCGTCGTAATTTCAAATGGTCACTAAACGAATAGTTGGTCCATCTGTACTGTGAATCCTTTCTCTGCCCTATTTTACTTCTGATTGTGGCCACCAGAGGGCGCTCTGTCCCTAGAATAATATTTTGGCTTAATTTTTATTTTTTTTTACAAAGAAGATAATGGAATTCTTATCAACAAACAAGCCCAGCGGGAAAGTACTTTAATTTTAGTGGGAATTATTTCATGGAGTGTTTGCACTTTAGAGTTGTGAAACAGAGGAGAAGAGGAGGGGGAAGCAGGCGATCTCATATTTACTTAATGGACGGGGCATGTTTCTCTTATCTTCTCTTTTTCTCATCCGCTGCTTGCAGCCTCCCCAGGGTCCTACGATCCCCATTTGTGTCCTTTCCAAAAAAGCAAAAGAAGCCAGTTTCGCTTAACGACGGTCCGATTGGGGTCGGCAAAAATACAGGGAAAGGAAAACATGGAGATGTTTTCGTGAAAATGTCTATCTACTACGTTCCTCAATTCTTCTGCCGCGGCGAGAGAAGTTGAATCAAAGAGAGAAGGGAGCGGGAGGCTAAAACGTATGAAGAACGGTTGCAGGAATTGGGTATATGTCTAGTCCAGGGGTCTAGTGTACAGGGGACGCGGTGGCTCAGTGGCTAAGATGCTGAGTTTGTCGATCGAAAAGGTCGGCAGTTCGGCGGTTCGAATCCCTGGTGCCGCGTAATGGGGTGAGCTCCCATGACTTGTCCCAGCTTCTGCCAACCTAGCAGTTCGAAAGCAGGTAAAAAAACGCAAGTAGAAAAATAGGGACCACCTTTGGTGGGAAGGGAACAGCGTTCCGTGCGCCTTTGGCGTTGAATCATGCCAGCCACATGACCATGGAGAGGTCTTTGGACAGTGCTGACTCTTCGGCTTTGAAACGGAAATGAGCACCGCCCCCTAGAGTCGGGAACGAGTAGCACCTATGTGCGAGGGGAACCTTTACCTTTTCCTTAGTCCAGGGGTGTCAAACTGGATTTCTTCAAGGGCAGTGTAGATGTCCTCCACGGGCTACCCGCGGAGGGGAGACAGACGCCTCCTGCAGCACTCTGTCGGCCAAAATGGGGCACGGGGGGCCGCGTGTCCCCATTTTCAGCCTGGATGGCCTCTTGCAATACCCTGCTGGCCAAAATGGGGTGCATATGCCCTCCCCATGCCAACTCCTGCCCCATTTTGGCCAGTAGGGTGATGCAGGAGGTCATCCAGGCTGAAAATGGGGCACAGGGGAGCCTCGTGCAGCCCCCGCATGCCCCATTTTTACTAGCAGAGGCACTTGGGGGGGCAGTCCTTTGCTATTTCCGGGTTGGCCCTGGCGGCCAGATCTAAGCATCCCATGGGCCTAATACAGCCTTGAGTTTGACACGCCTGGTGTAGTCAACAAAGAGGATTAGGAGCCTGGAGGCTAAAACATATGAAGAACGGTTGCAGGAACTGGGTATGTCTAATGAAAAGAAGGACTAGGGGGGACATGATAGCAGTCTTCCAAAATTTGAGCGGTTGCCACAAAGAAGAGAGGCTCAACTTATTTTCCAAACGGCAGGAGAAGAAGCAAAGGATGGAAACTAAGTAAGGAGAGAAGCAACCTAGGAAAGAGCCTGTAGTACAGTGGACTAAAGCACTGTTATTAACATCTGCTGCCTGCAATTACTGTAAGTTCGAATCTCACCAGGCTCAAGGTTGACTCAGCCTTCCATCCTTTCTAAGGTGGGTAAATTGAGGACCCAGTTTGTGGGGGCAATAAGCTGACTTTGTATAAAATATACAAAAGTATGAAGGCTATTGCTTAGCGCATTGTAAGCCGCCCTGAGTCTCCGGAGAAGGGCGGCATATAAATTAAAGCAAAATAATAATAATAATAATAATAATAATAATAATAATAATAATAATAATAATAACAACAACAACAACAATAATAATAATAATAATAATAATAATAATAATTTATAATAATAACTCGAGCTGCTGAGCTATTAACCAGCCTCAAAGGCTGTGAATCTCACTAAAGATTAACCAATAAATAATAATAATAATAATAATAATAATAATAATAATAATAATAATAATAGTAGTAGTAGTAGTAGTAGTAGAGGAAATTCCTGCTAATGAGAACAATTAATCTAAAACTAAATTAAAACTATTTCCCTCCAGAAGTTTTGGGTGCTCCAATACTGGAGGCTTTTAAGAAGAAATTGGACGAGCGTTTGTCCGGAATGGTATGAGAATTCCTGCTTAAGCAGGGGGTTGGACTAGAAGACCTCCAAGCTCCCTTCCGACTCTTGTTATTCTGTTAATTAATCACTGATGATGTTAATCAGCACTGCAGATGTTACCTATTTTAGGTCATCTGCAAGGAAACTGGCACGAGCCTGGTGGCGCAGCAGACTAATAGCCTGTTTTTAACAATCAGCTGCCTGCAATTTACTGCTGGTTCGAATCTCTCCAAGGCTCAAGGTTGACTCAGCCTTCCATCCTTTCTAAGGTGGGTAAAATGAGGACCCAGATTGTGGAGGCAATAAGCTGACTTTGTATAAAATATGCAAAAAGTATGAAGGCTATTGCTTAACGCATTGTAAGCCACCCTGAGTCTCCGGAGAAGGGCGGCATATAAATCAAATTTTTTTTTAAAAAAAAAAGGAAGGAAGGAAGGAAGTAGGGAGGGAGGGAAGGAGGGAAGGAAGGAAGGGAAAGAGACTACAAGGAAGGAAGGAAGACACATTGTAAGGGCGGCTTAAAGCATTGTAAGCCGCCCTGAGGCTCCGGAGAAGGGCGGCATATAAATCAAATTTTAAAAAAAAGAAACAACAAGCAAGTTCAGAGAGCAGCAAGCAGTCCTCATGTCAACCCTGAGCTACAAATATTCTCTTTTATTAGTTCATTAACCAGTGGAACAGCTTGCCACCAGAAGTTGTGGGTGCTCCATCACTGGAAGCTTTTAAAAAGAGACTGGATAATCATTTGTTAGGTTTGGTATAGGGCAGTGATGGCTAACCTTTTTGCCGTCGCGTGCCAAAAGGGGGGGGAAGCATGGGGGGGGTCGAGCGCGCACGTGTCCACACCCATAATTCAATGCGCCCTGCCCTGTACGACCCCGCTTTTGGCACACGATGGCACGGTGGGTCCGGTAGGCCCATTTCTTTGCCCTCCCCAGGCTCCAGAGGCTTTCTAGGAGCCTGGGGAGGGCAAAAACAGCCTTCCCCACTCCCCTGGAGGCCAGAAACGGCCCGTTTCCAGACTTCCAGTGGGCCCAAAAGGCCCAAAAATCAGCTGGCCAGCGCACACCTGCGGGCTGGAGCTGAGCTAGGGCAATGCTCGCGTGCCCCCAGATATGGCTCCGTGTGCCATCTGCGGCACGCGTGCCATAGGTTCGCGGTCACAGGTATAGGGTGTCCTGCTTAAACAGGGGGTTGGACTAGATGACCTCCAAGTTCCCTTTCCAACTTTTGTGATTCCGTTAAGGGGAGGTTACAGACTTGGAAGGCAGAAGACGTAACTTCTTTCGGGGGGGGGGAAGGCACATTCACAAATATTTGGGTTTTTTTTTCCCCCAGGAAGAACATTCCAGATTTCCCTCCCTGACTTCAAAGAGAATTCCAGCCTTAAATAGCCAAGCTGATTCCTCTGTTGACATCCTGGGTGCCTTTTTACAAGCCTCTTTGATGGATGGATGGTGACCTTTGTCGACCTTTTGAGATCTTCCCAAAGCCTGGTTCCCATTGACCAGCTGATAACCCTGGTCAAGAGTCAAGACAGCTAAAAGAAGAACCCTTCAAACCCAACTGCTAAATTATAGTCCAGCGGCTGCAACGTTGGCTATTTATTTCCCTTCCGTCACGTTCCTTGTTCGAAGACAAGGCAACTGGGTTTTATCAGGATTCCTTAGGCCGTTCTTCCCACCATAAATGCCAAGAAATGAAATTATTCTACGCCATCAAAGCAGGGAGTTTGACGTCCGTGTGCAAATATGGGTAAAAAGACAAGTCGCCTAGAAAAAAAAAACAGGATATTTTTCATGCCCGCCATCCAGGGGTGAAATCCAGCAGGTTCTGACAGGTTTCTGGAGAACCGGTAAGCGGAAATTTTGAGTAGTTCGGAGAAGCGGCAAATTGCCACCTCTGGCTGTTCCCAGAGTGGGGTGGGAATGGGGATTTTGCAAGATCCTTCCCCCAGGAGTGAGGTGGGAATGGAGATTTTGCAATATCCTTCCCCCAGGAGTGGGGAGGGAATGGGGATTTTGCAGTATCCTTCCCCTGGAGTGGGGTGGGAATGGAGATTTTGCAGTAACCTTACCCTGCCACGCCCACCAAGCCACACCCACAGAACCAGTAGTAAAAAAAAATTGGATTTCTCCACTGCCAGTGAGGTGGGTTGCATTGAGAGAGACTGCCTGGTCACACCCAGTTTTCATGCCTAGGCTAGACTAGAACTCACCATCACCTGGTGATTGGACCAAACTCACTCTGTCAGCTTTCATATCTAAGGCAGGACTAGAACTCACCATCACCTGATGATTGGCCCAAACTCACCCTGTCAGCTTTCATGCCTAAGGCAGGACTAGAACTCACTGTCACCTGGTGATTGGCCCAAACCCACCCTGTCAGCTTTCATGTCTAAGGCGGGACTAGGACTCACTGTCACCTGGTGATTGGCCCAAACCCACCCTGTCAGCTTTCATGCTTAAGGCAGGACTAGAACTCACTGTCACCTGGTGATTGGACCAAACCCATCCAGCCAGCTTTCATGCCTAAGGCGGGACTAGAACTCACTGTCACCTGGTGATTGGCCCAAACCCACCCTGTCAGCTTTCATGCCTAAGGCAGGACTAGAACTCACTGTCACCTGGTGATTGGACCAAACCCACCCAGCCAGCTTTCATGTCTAAGGCGGGACTAGAACTCACCGTCACCTGATGATTGGCCCAAACTCACCCTGTCAGCTTTCATGCCTAAGGCAGGACTAGAACTCACTGTCACCTGGTGATTGGCCCAAACTCACCCACCCAAGCTTTCATAACTAAAGTAGGACTAGAACTCTCCATCTCCTGGTTTCTAACGGTGCTTTAGCCACTATATGTCTTTGCTGGACATTTTTTGACAATTTTTCAACTCTTGGCAAAGAAGGAAAGAGTGCAAGTCCAGCTTTTGTCTTCTCTTTTGGCTCAGAATCCATTTTTGCTTCTCACTTAACAGCCGCTCTATCCTGCCCATCCCTTTTTCTTGGGTTGCAAAACAAACAAACAAAGAAAGAATCTGTGGCTTATCCAAGCCAGCATCTCACGGGTTTCCTTTACTGCCAAACTAAATGAATCCTCTTAAAGCAGGGGTCTCCAACCTTGGCAACTTTAAGCCTGGAGGACTTCAACTCCCAGAATTCCCCAGCCAGCCATGAATGATAGAGTTCGAAGAAACCAGAAGGGTCATCTGAGTCAGGGGTCTCCAACCTCGGCAACTTTAAGCCTGGCGGACTTCAACTCCCAGAATTCCCCAGCCAGCCATGAATGATAGAGTTGGAAGAGACCAGAAGGGTCATCTAAGTCAGAGGTCTCCAACCTTGGCAACTTTAAGCCTGGAGAACTTCAACTCCCAGAATTCCCCAGCCAGCCATGAATGATAGAGTTCGAAGAAACCAGAAGGGTCATCTAAGTCAGGGGTCTCCAACCTTGGCAACTTTAAGCCTGGCGGACTTCAACTCCCAGAATTCCCCAGCCAGCCATGAATGATAGAGTTGGAAGAGACCAGAAGGGTCATCTAAGTCAGAGGTCTCCAACCTTGGCAACTTTAAGCCTGGAGGACTTCAACTCCCAGAATTCCCCGGCCAGCCATGAATGATAGAGTTGGAAGAGACCAGAAGGGTCATTTAAGTCAGGGGTCTCCAACCTTGGCAACTTTAAGCCTGGCGGACTTCAACTCCCAGAATTCCCCAGCCAGCCATGAATAATAGAGTTGGAAGAGACCAGAAGGGTCATCTAAGTCAGGGGTCTCCAACCTTGGCAACTTTAAGCCTGGAGGACTTCAACTCCCAGAATTCCCCAGCCAGCCATGAATAATAGAGTTGGAAGAGACCAGAAGGGTCATCTAAGTCAGAGGTCTCCAACCTTGGCAACTTTAAGCCTGGAGGACTTCAACTCCCAGAATTCCCCAGCCAGCCATGAATAATAGAGTTGGAAGAGACCAGAAGGGTCATCTAAGTCAGAGGTCTCCAACCTTGGCAACTTTAAGCCTGGAGGACTTCAACTCCCAGAATTCCCCAGCCAGCCATGAATAATAGAGTTGGAAGAGACCAGAAGGGTCATCTAAGTCAGGGGTCTCCAACCTTGGCAACTTTAAGACCTGTGGTATGATAAGACTCTATCATTCATGGCTGGCTGGGGAATTCTGGGAGTTGAAGTCCACGGGTCTTAAAGTTGCCAAGGTTGGAGACCCCTGTCTTAAAGGACCCCCAGGGATTACAGGCTGAACCCCCCACTAAGCAGAATAGGAGGAAATCCAGGAGGGAAACTTTAGCCTCTCGACTGCAGTTAAGTTTCCATCATGCTAGTTTTCCTTTCTTTTCACACATGGCAGAGAGAAAGTGGGAGGGTGCTGAGTTAGTCCATCGTTTTGATAACCTGAAAGACAGAATGCAGAGAAGCAGTAAATAATGTCCCTTTGAGCAGGATTTGTGCAAACTGTGCCATGTGTGTATCTGACTCTAACTTTTGTGAGACCTCCCGCAACATGGAGAGAGAGAGAAAGAGAGAGGAGAGGGGAAGGAGAGGGGAGGGAGGGAGGAAGGAGGGAGGAAGGGAGAAGAAAGGAAATAAATTAAGGGAGGGAGGAAGGAAGGAGGGAGGGAGAAGAAAGGAAATAAATTAAGGGAGGGAGGAAGGGAGGAAGGAAGGAAGGAAGGAAGGAAGGAAGGAAGGAAGGAAGGAAGGAAGGAAGGAAGGAAGGAAGGAAGGAAGGAAGGAAGGAAAGGTGTTAGGGAAAGAAAAAGAAGGTAAGAGAGAGAGAGCAAGGAAAAGACAGAGATAGAGAAAAAGAGAAATAAAAAGAAGAGAGAGAGAATGGAAGGAAGGACAGATGGAAAGAAGAAAGGAAAGAAAAACAAAGAAAGAAAAAGGAAGAAAGGAAGAAAAGAAAAGAAGGAAAAGAAGAAAGAAGAAAAAAGTTAGGGAAAGAGAGAAACAAAATCAGAGAGAGAAAGAGCAAGGGAAAGAGACAGAGCTAGAGAAAAAGAGAAAGGAAAAGAAAAAGAAGAGAGAGGGAACGGAAGGATGGAAAGAAGAAAGGGAAGAAAAACAGAGAAAAAAGAGAGAGAAAGAGAAAGAAAGGAAAGGAAGGAAGGAAAGAAAGAAAAGAAAGAAAAAAGTTTTAGGGAAAGAGTGAAAGAAAGTAAGGAAGGGAAAGAGACAGAGAAAGAGACAGAGAAAAAGAAGAGAGAGAGAATGGAAGGATGGAAAGAAGAAAGGGAAGAAAAACAGAGAGAAAAAAGAGAGAGAAAGAGAAAGAAAGGAAAGAAAGGAAGGAAAGAAAGAAAAGAAAGAAAAAAGTGTTAGGGAAAGAAACAAAGTCAGAGAGAAAGAGCAAGGGAAAGAGACAGAACTAGAGAAAAAGAGAAAGAGAAAAAGAAAAAGAAGAGAGAGGGAACAGAAGGATGGAAAGAAGAAAGGAAAGAAAGACAGAAAGAAAAAGAGAGAGAAAGAGAAAGAAAGAAAGAAAAGAAAGAAAGAAAAGAAAGAAAAGAAAGAAAGAAAAGAAAGAAAAAAGTTTTAGGGAAAGAGTGAAAGAAAGTAAGGGAGGGAAAGAGCAAGGGAAAGAGACAGACAGAGAAAAAGAAGAGAGAGAGAGAATGGAAGGATAGAAAGAAGAAAGGAAAGAAAAACAGAGAGAAAAGAGAGAAAAAGAGAAAGAAAGGAAAGAAAGGAAGGAAAGAAAGAAAAGAAAGAAAAAAGTGTTAGGGAAAGAGTGAAAGAAAGTAAGGGAGAGAAAGAGCAAGGGAAAGAGACAGAGAAAAAGAAGAGAGAAAGGAAGGAAGGACGGAAGGAAGGAAGAAAAGAAGGAAAAGAAAAACAGAAGGAAGAAAAGAAAAAAAGAAAAGAAAGAGAAAAACCAACCCACAGAGATTTATTCAAAATACAGGAATTTCAGGCGTGCCACTTGGAGGAGCTCTCTAGCCCAGCTGCACCCCAGGCCAAAAATGGCTGGAGGTTCAGGAACTTTTCCAGAAAGGCTCAGGGTGGCTGGCTATGGCCAGTCTGCACACACACACACACACATCTTTTGGGGGGTTTTAAGGCGGTTTCCGCATTACCAAACCCCCTCGTGAGTCAAGGGGCCGGTTCCTGGAAACTCCAGCTGCAAACCTCTTCAAAACAGGCCCCGTGGGACGGAGGGAGAGAGAGAGAGAAAGAAAGAGAGCGGAGAGAGAAGGAAAAGGAGCCAGGGTTTAAGGGTAACGTTACTCCATCCATCCCCACCCGTCTTATGTAACTCCTGTCTTTGTGGTGGTGGCAGCAGCAGCAGCAGAGATCCAGTTGCAGCTGGAAAGACTTAACAACATGCCGGAAGGGAAGGATTGTCTCAACTGCAACTAAGCTGACCAGCTTTAGGAGAATAACTTTCCGCTCGCCACTTTTATTCCCCGTCCCTTCCACCTCCTTTGAAAAGCCCTCCTTGTTACTTGAGCTGATAATCCAAGACTTTATTTTTGCAAATAAAGAAAAAAGGAAATATACGTGTCCCAGGATAGAATAGAATAGAATAGAATAGAATAGAATAGAATAGAATAGAATAGAATAGAATAGAAGGAGGAGGAGAAGAAAGAAGAAGGAATAGAATAGAATAGAATAGAATAGAATAGAATAGAATAGAATAGAATAGAATAGAAGGAGGAGGAGAAGAAAGAAGAAGGAATAGAATAGAATAGAATAGAATAGAATAGAATAGAATAGAATAGAATAGAAGGAGGAGGAGAAGAAAGAAGAAGGAATAGAATAGAATAGAATAGAATAGAATAGAATAGAATAGAATAGAATAGAATAGAATAGAAGGAGGAGGAGAAGAAAGAAGAAGGAATAGAATAGAATAGAATAGAATAGAATAGAATAGAATAGAATAGAATAGAATAGAATAGAATAGAAGGAGGAGGAGAAGAAAGAAGAAGGAATAGAATAGAATAGAATAGAGTAGAGTAGAATAGAATAGAAGAATGGAAGGGAAGGGAAGAGAAGAGAATACAGGAAGAGAATACAGAATGAATAGAGTAGAGTAGAGTAGAATAGAATAGAATAGAATAGAATAGAATAGAATAGAATAGAATAGAATAGAATAGAATAGAATAACAAGAGTTGGAAGGGACCTTGGAGGTCTTCTAGTCCAACCCTCTGCCCAGGCAGGAAACCCTACACCACTTCAGACAAAAGGTTATCCAAAACTTCCAATGTTGGAGCATTCACAACTTCTGGTGGCAAGTTGTTCCACTGATGAATTGTTCTCACTGTCTGGAAATTTCTCCTCAGTTTTAGGTTGCTTCTCTCCTTGTTGAGTTTCCATCCGTTGCTTCTTCTCCTGCCCTCAGGTGCTTTGGAGAAGAGCTTGACTCCCTCTTCTTTGGGGCAGCCCCTGAGATATTGGAACAGTGCTATCCTGTCTCCCCTGGTCCTTCTTTTCATTAAACTAGACATACCCAGTTCCTGCAACCGTTCTTCATATGTTTTAGCCTCCAGTCCCCTCATCCTTTTTGTTGCTCTTCTCTGCACTCTTTCCAGAGTCTCCACATCTTTTTTACATCGTGGCAACCAAAACTGAATGCAGGATAATGTTGCAGGATCCAATCTGAGCTGGTCCCTGAGACCAAAGCTTTTATTCTTCCGAGCTTTCAGGCTTGTGTTGGAACTCATCTTCAGAAAACATCACTCCCTCCAGAATGTGTGAACTGGGTTGTTCTACTACGTGTTGCATTTATATGGTGCCTGGTTGTGTGTAGCTTTTAACTGATATGATAACAGTCTTCCAATATTTGAGGGGTGGCTACAAAAAAGAAGGGGTCAAGCTCTTCTCCAAAGCCCCTGAAGGCAGTCAAGAAATAATAAATAATAAATAAATAATAAATAAATAAATAAATAAGAAGCAATGGGTGGAAACTAATCAAGGAGAGAAGCAACTTAGAACTAAGGAGAAATTTTTGATTTTTATGTTAAAAGATGTAAGGGAGTTAGAATTAAGCTAGATAGAATTTTGATTGATAATTGGATATAAAAAATGAGTAGAGTTTATTTGGAAATTAAGGTTTTGGTGATACAATAGACTGGTTTAGAATAAGATGTTAGAATTTGTGTTAAAAATTTGAGTTTTGATTTTTAATTTTAAAAGATGTAACGGGGAAATTGGGAATAGAGCTTGTTAAAGGAACGTAAGCGATTGTACCTACTGGATCTATGACCGGATCAAGACTTCGTTCTTAAAAGATTTATTTTATGTTTATGTTTGGAAAAAACAATAAAAAATATTTTTCAAAAAAAAAAAAAAGAACTAAGGAGAAATTTCCTGATAGTGAGAACAATTAATCTTTGGAACTGCTTGCCACCAGAAGTCGTGGGTGCTCCAACACTGGAAGTTTTTAAGAAGAGATTGGACAACCATTTGTCTGAAATTGTACAGGTAGTCCTCGACTTACAACAATTCATTTAGTGACCATTTGAAGTAACCAGAGCACTGAAACACGTGACTTACGACCCTTTTTCATACTTACGACTGACCGTTGCAGCATGCCCATGGTCACATGATCCAAATTCAAACTCTTGACAACTGACACATATTTACGACAGGTTGCAATGTCCTAGGGTCATGCGATTCCCTTTTGCGACCTTCTCACAAGCAAAGTCAACAGCGAAGAAGCCAGATTCACTTAACAAACCGTGTTACTAATTTAAGAACGGCAGCGATTCGCTTAACAAAGGTGGCGAGAAAAGTCGGAAAATGGGGCAAAAGAAATGTCTCACTTAACAACATAAATTGTGGGGCTCCGTTGCGGTCATAGGTTGAGGACTACCTATATAGGGTCTCCTGCTTGAACAGGGGGTTGGACTAGAAGACCTCCAAGGTCCCTTCCAATTCTGTTATTCTGTGAATTAGTGGACATACTTACTTAGTGACAGACAAAGTGCCTAGTGCACGTACTCTGGAGAGAGAGAGAGAAAAGTTCCTTGAAGATGGGCTCCAGCAATGGTGAAATCCAAATTTTTTTACTACCGGTTCTGTGGGCGTGGCTTGGTGGGCATGGCGTGGCTTGGTGGGCGTGGCAGGAGAAGGATACTGCAAATCCCCATTCCCTCCCCACTCCTGGGGGAAGGATATTGCAAAATCTCCATTCTCACCCCACTCTAGGGCCAGCCAGAGGTGGTATTTGCCAGTTCTCCGAACTGCTCAAAATTTCCGCTACCAGTTCGCCAGAACCTGCTGGATTTCACTCCTGGGCTCCAGCCCCAAAACCTGAAAGAATAAACCTTTGGTCCCAGTGAGCAAGCCAGATTGGATCCTGCAAGATTTGTTTTTTCTCTGGCTTTCTTTTTTTTTTTTAAATGATTTTTTTAAAAAATAAATAAATAAAAATGAATGTTTATTATTTCTTGCCATGATGTTATCTGTTTTGGAGGCCCAAGGAATTGGGCTGTTCAGCATCATGAAAACATGTGAACAGAATGTCCTACTGCCACTCCTTATTCCAGATGTTGTCTAGCCTTCTTCTGCTTTCTCTCCAAATCCTTCACCCCTGCATGTCTCATCTTCTGTATGGAGATACTCCATCATCCAGGTCACGGTGGACTCCAGGGTGCACTGAAGAAGCTTCTTGGATGAGATACGAAACATTTTCAAAATAGCAAATAGCATTTAGACTTATATACTGCTTCGCCGTGCTTTCCAGCCCTCTCTCAGCGGTTTACAGAGTCAGCCTGTTGCCCCCAACAATCTGGGTCCTCATTTTGCCGAACTTGGAAAGATGGAAGGTTTGAGCTGGTCAGGATCGAACTCCTGGCTGTGGGAAGAGTTTGTCTGCAATTCTGTATTCTAACCACTATGCCACCACGGCTCCCTCCCTCCCTCCGTCCCTCCCTGCCTTCCTTCTCAATAGCACTTATATACCGCTTCAATAGCTCAATATACCGCTTCACAATGTTTTACAGCCTTCTCTAAGAAGTTTACAGAGTAAGCTTCTTGCCCCCAACAATATGGGTCCTCATTTTACTGATTCTAACCACTGTGCCACCAAAGCTCCTTCCTTCCTTCCTTCCTTCCTTCCTTCCTTCCTTCCTTCCTTCCTTCCTTCCTTCCTTCCTTCCTTTCTTCCTTTCTTTCTTTCTTTTGTAAGGAAATAGTTATACTGAAATAATAGAATTAGTAGAAACTTGTTAATTGTTTCCTGCAACATATATGTATTACTCTTTCTTTCTTTCTTTCTTTCTTTCTTTCTTTCTTTCTTTCTTTCTTTCTTTTGTAAGGAAATAGATATACTGAAATACTAGAATTAGTAGAAACTTGTTAATTGTTTCCTGCAACGTATATGTATTTTTCTTTCTTTCTTTCTTTCTTTCTTTCTTTCTTTCTTTCTTTCTTTCTTTCTTTTGTAAGGAAATAGATATACTGAAATAATAGAATTAGTAGAAACTTGTTAATTGTTTCCTGCAACGTATATGTATTTTTCTTTCTTTCTTTCTTTCTTTCTTTCTTTCTTTCTTTCTTTCTTTCTTTCTTTCTTTTGTAAGGAAATAGATATACTGAAATACTAGAATTAGTAGAAACTTGTTAATTGTTTCCTGCAACATATATGTATTACTCTTTCTTTCTTTCTTTCTTTTTTTCTTTCTTTCTTTCTTTTGTAAGGAAATAGATATACTGAAATACTAGAATTAGTAGAAACTTGTTAATTGTTTCCTGCAACAAAGATGTATTACACTTTCTTTCTTTCTTTCTTTCTTTCTTTCTTTCTTTCTTTCTTTCTTTCTTTCTTTCTTTCTTTCCTCCCTCCCTCCCTCCCTCCCTCCCTCCCTCCCTCCCTCCCTGTTTACAATATCAGCCTATTTCCCCCAATAATCTGGGTCCTCGTTTTACCGACCTCGGAAGGATGGAAGGCTGTGTCAACCTTGAGCCAGGTCAGGATCGAACTGCTGGCATTGGGCAGAGTTTGCTTGCAATACTGCACTCTAACCACTGCACCACCAGTGGTCCTCAGATATCCTGAACCCATACCACAAAGGGCTTTAAAAGTAATAGCCAACACCTTGAATTGGACCCCAAATCAAACTGGCAACCCATGCAGACGGCATACAAAACCGCTTTTCACGTGCCACCGAAAGGGGCCTCCAGAACTCTCTTCAAGGGCAGCCCCACGCAGAGCGCATTGCAGTAATCTCAGTCAATGATTTTGGAGGGTTTACCATTCAAAAAAAATATACATTACAGTTAAAACACTGAAAGCATTCTAAAATAATAAAAACATCCGAAATAAATATACATAACAGCTGAGATCATTGGACATTGGAGGGGGTGGGGTACTAAACTTGTTGTTTATCTCACGCAGGCCCCGCTGGGAGAGTGAAGGGAGAGGGGCCGGATGTCAGCGCTGCAACGCTGGCATAGAGAGCAGAGGAGAGAGAGAGATAAGCTCTGAACTTTTGCCTGCTAAATCCCTTTGAAGTCGGGTTGTCGTGGAAATGAGGAGGGAGGGGGACATTCCTGGGAAATGACGAGAAAAAGAAGTCTGAAGAATGACTTGGAAGATAGCCAATGAGAAGCAGAGATTTGGGGATCGGAAAGGGAGGGATTGGGGGGCAAGAGGTCAGTCTTGTCCACATCGAGTCATGATCCGGTGGCTGTGCTCAATTAAAGAAAAGATTTCCTTAAAGATCGGCAGTTTGGAAATTCATTTATTTTTGAGATAGCATCGAAGTCTGACAGAGCCATTGGCCAGTTACCCGACTTACAACCGTTCATTTAGTGACCATTCAAATGGCACTGAAAAAAGGGACTTATGACTAACTTATCAATGGCAATGATTGACTTAACAACTATGGGAAGAAAGTTCGTAAAGAAGAACAAGACCCACTTAATGCCGGTCTTGCTTAACAGCGTAAATTTTGGGCCTCAACTGTGGTCGTAAGTGGAGGACTACCTCTATTTACTAATGAAAGTTACCCATGGGCTCTATTTGGATGGGCGATGGCAGAGATCCTGAATGAGGAAGATCAAATAGCAGCGATCGACTGTAATCAAACGGGAAGAAGAATCGACGTCCCTTTTGCTGTGGGAATTTGCTCAGCGTGACTCAGCGCGCAAGAGCTTAAAGCCGAAGAAAAATGTGGCACATGCCAGGAACGTGTATCGTTGCGTGATTATGCAAGGTGGAAAAACACCTTGGCTTTTTCAGTTTTGGAAATTCAACCTGGGGTTCCTTTTACTGCCTGCTTAATTTGCTCAGCTAAGAGAAGGAAGTATCCGCTGAGGAAAAGGTGAGAACGGGGCACTCAAATTTCCAGGGCAAAAAAAAAAAAAAAACATTTCAGTAGGACATTGTGTGGTATTGAGTTACTTTCCTCTTTCATGGGTTTTGGATGGTCAAAGATGGTAAGGAAGGGATTGGAGTTGGATATTCTTTGGTTTCGGTCTGACAGGCAGAAATTCAACAGATGCAGCTAGGCACTGTCAGGTTGCTGTTCTGCCCAGATGGACTCTGCCAGAGAGCAAAGGTGCAGTATATTATCATATATCATATCATATCCATAACATAGAATGGAATGGAATGGAATGGAATGGAATGGAGTAGAATAGGAATAAGAATAAGAATACGAATTAGAATAGAATAGAATAGAATAGAATAGAATAGAATAGAATAGGAATTAGATTAGAATAGAATAGAATAAAATGGAATGGAATAGGAATAAGAATTAGAATAGAATAGAATAAAATAGGAATAAGAATTAGAATGGAATGGAATGGAATGGAATGGAATAGAATAGAATAGAATAGAATAGAATAGAATAGAATAGAATAGAATAGAATAGAATAGAATAGAATAGAATAGAATAGCAGAATGGAAGGGAAGGGAAGGGAAGGGAAGGGAAGGGAAGGGAAGGGAAGAGAATACAGGAAGAGAATACAGAATGAATAGAGTAGAGTGGAGTGGAGTGGAGTGGAGTGGAATGGAATGGAATGGAATGGAATGGAATGGAATGGAATGGAATAGGAATTAGATTAGAATAGAATAGAATACAATGGAATGGAATAGGAATAAGAATTAGAATGGAATGGAATGGAATAGAATAGGAATAAGAATAAGAATGAGAATAGAATAAAATAGGAATAAGAATTAGAATAGAATAGAATAGAATAGAATAGAATAGAATAGGAATTAGATTAGAATAGAATAGAATACAATGGAATGGAATAGGAATAAGAATTAGAATGGAATGGAATGGAATGGAATAGAATAGGAATAAGAATTAGAATAGAATAAAATAGGAATAAGAATTAGAATAGAATAGAATAGAATAGAATAGAATAGGAATTAGAATAGAATAGAATAGAATACAATGGAATGGAATAGGAATAAGAATAAGAATTAGAATGGAATGGAATGGAATAGAATAGGAATAAGAATGAGAATAGAATAAAATAGGAATAAGAATTAGAATAGAATAGAATAGAATAGAATAGAATAGAATAGAATAGAATAGAATAGGAATTAGATTACAATAGAATAGAATACAATGGAATGGAATAGGAATAAGAATTAGAATGGAATGGAATGGAATAGAATAGGAATAAGAATTAGAATAGAATAGAATAGAATAGAATAGAATAGAATAGAATAGAATAGAATAGAATAGGAATTAGATTAGAATAGAATAGAATACAATGGAATGGAATAGGAATAGGAATAAGAATTAGAATGGAATGGAATGGAATGGAATGGAATGGAATGGAAAAGAATAGAATAGGAATAAGAATTAGAATAGAATGGAATGGAATGGAATAGAATAGGAATAGGAATAAGAATTAGAATAGAATAGAATAGAATAGGAATTAGATTAGAATAGAATAGGAATTAGATTAGAATAGAATAGAATACAATGGAATGGAATAGGAATAAGAATTAGAATAGAATGGAATGGAATGGAATAGAATAGAATAGGAACACAACACAACACAACACAACATCAAAATAAAGTAATGTAATGTAATATGTTATATTATTAGATTACATCACATTAGATTAGATTACATTATATTAGATCAGTGGTAGGTTGCTACCAGTTTGCACCCGATCAGGCAAACCAGTAGCAGCAGTGGTGGGGGGCTCCGCCCACCCGCTCGGACGCTTCTGCGCACGTGAGCGAACCTGTAGCGACGAGATTTGAAACCAGCCCCTGGATTAGATATATCATAAAATAATTAAAATAAAGTAATGTAATGTAGTATTATATATAATATAGTAATATTACGATTTATATTGTTTTATCTAGTTGCCTAGTACGATTTATGTTGATGCTGTCACTAAGTGTTGTATCTTATGATTTATGATGAATGTATTTTTATGATGACTATGATCATGATTTATCACTTATATCTTTTATGTACACTGAGAGCTTATGCACTGAAGACAAATTCCTTGTGTGTCCAGTCACACTTGGCCAATAAAGAATTCTATTCTATTCTATTCTATTCTATTCTATTCTATTCTATTCTATTCTATTCTATTCTATTCTAGTCTAGTCTAGTCTAGTCTAGTCTAGTCTATTCCTATTTCTATCCTATCCTATCCTATTCCTATTCCTATTCCTATTCCTATTCCTATTCTATCCTATCCTATCCTATCCTATCCAATCCTATCCTATCCTATTTCTATTTCTATCTTATCCAATTTATTCTATTCTATTCTATTCTATTCTATTCTATTCTATTCTATTCTATTCTATTCTATTCTATTCTATTCTATTCTATTCTTTGCCCTGAGTCTCCGGAGAGGGGCGGCATATAAATTTAATAAATAATAGTCTATTTTATCCTATCCCATCCCATCCCATCCCATCCCATCTCATTCCAGTCTACAGTATATTCTACAATTAGATTACATTACATTACATTACATTATTGTGACTATTCTATTTTATTATTCTGTTTTATTTTACTTATTGTATGTTATTTTACATTTCTATTTTATTTTACTATTTTATTGTATTTTTCCTATTTCTTTTTTTGTTGTAGGCTCCCAGACTCATTTGCTCTGCTTTAAAGTTTCTTCCTTGCTCCCATAAAGAGAGAAAAGAAGAGCAATGAGATAAGTGAGGAGGGGTTTGGAGAGGGCATCTGAACCAACCCTGGCTTTCATTGGAGTAGGCATGGGGGAGTGAATCGGTTCCCATTTCAGCAATTTGGTTTGGAACCAATTAAATTAAATTTGATTTGAAATGATTGTATTTGATTGGAACTGATTCAGTCTGGGAATGCAAATCACATGCTCCCATGTCTAATTTGATTAGGAGCATGGATGGCTCTGTGTGTTTACAGACCATCTGACAGATAAGTGTTCTTCAAATTTCTTTTCTTTCTTTCTTTTCTTTCTTTCTCTTTTTTCATCTCTATCATCTATCATCTATCTATCTATCTCTTATCTATGTTGCTAGCTAGCTATATCATCTATCTATGTCTATCATCTTTATCCTCTATCATCTCTCTTTCTCCCTCCCTCCCTCTCTCTCTCTCTCGCTTGCTATCTAGTTATCTATCATCTATCTATCTATCTATCTATCTATCTATCTATCTATCTATCTATCTGCAACCCAACAAGACAGACACAGACTTCAGAGGATCATTAGAACTGCAGAAAAACCATGGCTACCAACCTGCCTTCCATTGAGGACCTGTATACTGCACGAGTCAAAAAGAGGGCTGAGAAAATATCTACAGACCCCTCGCATCCTGGACATGAACTGTTTCAACTCCTACCCTCAAAATGACGCTATAGAGCACTGCACCCCAGAACAACTAGGCACAAGGACAGTTTTTTCCCCAACGTCATCACTCTGCTAAACGAATAATTCCCTCAACACTGTCAAGCTATTTACTAAGTCTGCACTACTATTAATCTTCTCATCGTTCCCACCACCCATCTCCTCCCACTTATGACTGCATGACTGTAACTTTGTTGCTTGGATCCTTAGGATTTATATTGATACTGTTTCCGGATTGCTTATTTGTAACCTATGACTATCATTAAGTGTTGTACCTTATGATTCTTGACGAATGTATCTTTTCTTTTATGTACACTGAGAGCATATGCACCATTGACAAATTCCTTGTGTGTCCAATCACACTTGGCCAATAAAGAATTCTATTCTATTCTATTCTATTCTATTCTATTCTATTCTATTCTATTCTATTCTATTCTATTCTTTTCTATTCTATTCTACTCTACTCTACTCTACTCTACTCTACTCTACTCTACTCTACTCTACTCTACTCTACTCCATTCCATTCCATTCTATATTTTCTATTCTATTCTATTCTATTCTATTCTATTCTATTCTATTCTATTCTATTCTATTCTATTCTATTCCCCTCCCCTATTCCAATCCAATCCAATCCAATCCAATCCAATCCAATCCAATCCAATCCAATCCAATCCATCTTTATCTATCTATCTATCTATCTATCTATCTATCTATCTATCTATCTATCTTATCTATCTATCTATCTATCTATCTATCTTATCTTATCTATGTATCTACCTAGCTAGCCAGCTATATCACCTATGTCTCTTATCATCTTTATCCTCTATCATCTCTCTCTCTCTCTCTCTCTCTCTCATATTATCTAACTATCTAGCTATTTGATTTCTACAGCCACCCATCTCGGCCAACGACTCTGAGCAGTTTACAATTCAAAAAATACGTTGCAATTAAAACACTAAAAACATTTCCAAACAACAGTTCATATCTCTAACCCTTCGTCCCATGTTTTTTGTTTTTGTTTTTTTTAAAAATCTGGGCAGGCTCAGAATGTGAGTCGCCATTTTCCTCCCAAAGTATTCAGCTGACTGCCCAGCCTTATCCTTCTTCCCTTCGCAAATGTGACACCCTGGAATGTCCTGCCTCGGACAGCTGCAAAAATTTATCGATGTCCGGTTTCCCTCCCTTGTGAAAAAAGGCAGTTCAGGAACAACTCGCTGACTTGATTCGGTTCTCCAGTGGGTGCAGAGGGCACACAATGCTTGCTTATTCCCTGTAGTTTGTGGCTTTGTGGTTTTGTGTTTGCGTGTGTGTATGTGTGTGTGCGGGGTGGAGGGGGGGCTAATTCAACCTGGATGGTTAGCACGTGATTTCAGGTAAACTGCAGATCTGCAAAACAGGTAAATTTGGTAGCCAAGTTCATTCATTCGTTCGTTCATTCATTCATTCATTCATTCATTCATTCATTCATTCATTCATTCATTCATTCATTCATTTATTTATTTATTTATTTATTTATTTATTTATTTATTTATTTATTTATTTATTTATTTGATTTATATGCCGTTCTTCTCCGGAGACTCATTCATTGTATGAATGTGGCTTGAAATCATAGGCATGTCCTCAGGCAGAGTCAAGAGGGGGGCTGCCCTCTGCGATCGGAGCCCCTTCCCTAAGACGGCATGTTTAAAAGGGGGTGGGGCTTCAGCTGCCATCTTGACTTTTTTGACACATACCCACCCCCACACAAAAATATTCCCAGTAGTGGGATTCAATAATTTAGAGTTGCCAGGTGTCCACTATTTGAGCGGACAGTCTGCTTTTTTCACATTATGTTCACTATTTTTTTTCACAAAATAGTGGACATTTTTTTTTATTCAAAATTTTTATGATGAAATGGTACGTAAGCTGTACAGTCAAAGAGAATAAGGATAGGAGAATCGCGTTTTGTCTTTTTTTTCATAAGTTAGAATGAGACCAAGATTGAATATCCATTGAACTCGATTCTCCGAAAAAATTAATGAGGAGATTAAAATAAAAATATATTATAAAATGATGTACAGTTCACATTTTTAAAATGTATCGTAGCTTGTGTCGACTGACCTAAAATGGCGTCGAGTGATGAGAGTGACAGCGGCGAGATTTCGAATTCTTTAAAACGAAAGAGAGGAATGTGCAAATAGACCGAAGACTGGGAAGCTACTTTTGCATGGATTACCAACAACGAAACCGACAGAACAAATACGACGGCCTACTGTAAATTGTTTGTAAGAAAATATATAATTTAATTGTAATTTTTTTTTTTTACTACTTAACACACACACACACACACACACACACTTGTCCGCTATTTTTTGGAAGCAGACCTGGCAACCCTAAATAATTTAACAAACGGTTCTCTATCCTAATGACCGGCTGGGTGGGCATGGCCATGGTGAGCATGGCCAGGGGGTGTGATGGACAGCACTTGGCCTCCTGCACCCCCCTAGGAGCAAAAACAGGCCATTAGCAAGGACCGCCTCCCCCGTGCCCCATTTTGGGCCTAGTAGGCCTCCCGGCAGCCTTCTGGGAGCAAAAACGGGCCACAGTGGGATTCCTGGAAGGGGTGGGCGGGCCCAGCCAGCAATTTAATAACCGATTCACCCGAACCGGCTGAATCCCACCACTGGATGGTCCTAACGAAAGCATAATTCTGTGCTGACTCTTGTTGAGGGTTTCTCCGTCTCAGAACCTTTAAGATGTATAGACTTCAACTCCCAGAATTCCTCAGCCAACCATGGGGGATGGGGATCATGTGTGTGTGTGTGGGCTTTATTTAATTTTATTTATTTATATCCCGCCTTTATTGTTTTTCCAAATAACTCAAGGCAGTGAACATATCCAACACACACTTTCCTCCTCCTCTTTTAGTCTCCTGTGTCACCCAGCTGGCTTTCGTGGCTAAGGTGGGACTAGAACTCACAATCTCCTAGTGCTTGGCCCAAAGTCACCCAGCTGGATTTCATATCTAAGGTGGGACTAGAACTCACAGTCTCCTAATGATTGGCCCAAAGTCACCCAGCTGGCTTTCATATATAAGGTGGGACTAGAACTCACAGTCTCCTGGTGATTGGCCCAAAGTCACCCAGCTGGCTTTAACAGCTAAGGCGGGACTAGAACTCACAGTCTCCTAGTGATTGGCCCAAAGTCACCCAGCTGGCTTTCATGCCTAAGGTGGAACTAGAACTCACAGTCTCCTGGTGATTGGCCCAAAGTCACCCAGCTGGCTTTCACAGCTAAGGCGGGACTAGAACTCACAGTCTCCTAGTGATTGGCCCAAAGTCACCCAGCTGGCTTTCATGCCTAAGGTGGAACTAGAACTCACAGTCTCCTGGTGATTGGCCCAAAGTCACCCAGCTAGCTTTCATGCCTAAAGCAGGACTAGAACTCACCGTCTCCTGGTGATGGGCCCAAAGTCACCCAGTCAGCTTTCATGCCTAACATGGGACTAGAACTCACAGTCTCCTGGTGATTGGCCCAAAGTCACCCAGCTGGCTTTCAGACCTAAGGCGGGACTAGAACTCACAGTCTCCTGGTGATTGGCCCAAAGTCACCCAGCTGGCTTTCATGCCTAAGGCGGAACTAGAACTCACAGTCTCCTGGTGATTGGCCCAAAGTCACCCAGCTGGCTTTCATGGCTAAGGCGGGACTAGAACTCACAGTCTCCTAATGATTGGCCCAAAGTCACCCAGCTGGCTTTCATGCCTAAGGCGGGACTAGAACTCACCGTCTCCTGCTTTCTATCCAGGTGCCCTAACAACTAGGCGAGGCAAGGGTTGTTTGTTTTCATCTTGTCATATAACTGAATTAAATGAATAAGTGACGTGTGATGCGAAGCCAGACAACTGGCGTTTAGTTAAGCAATCGGAGGTCACGTTTCTCCTTGACAAAACACAAGGCACCCCAAGAGTGAACGGGTGTGTGATGTTGCAGCATGGATGGGGAGGTGGACACACAATTCGCACAACCACAGAGGTCTCTACCGGCCCCGCCGATGCCGGACGAGAGGCATCAAAGCCTAACGTCGCAGCCAGTTCCGCCAGTTTTCAGAAAGGGGTTTCCCGCAACGGAAGAATGGATGGTGAAATTGACAAGCCTTCGCAGCGATGGCAAAATGGACCGTTTTAATTAAAGAGAAGAATTTATCTAGCTTTGTTTCCATTTGGAAATCATTTCTGGACTTTGTTCTTATTACTGAACAAAAAAAACCCCCAAAACTTTGGTTTTAGGTTTCGGCAATTAGAATGATTAAAATGTGTTCTTGCAAACGTTTCATTACCCAATTAGGTAACATTATCAATGCTAGATGGGAGTGGAATTTTTTGCTCTGTTTATATACGAGTGGCTTGCTTGCAGAGAACAACACCCCATTCTTTTCTAAACACTGATGATGTTATCTAGTTGGGTAATTAAATGTCTGTAGGAAAACTACCAGGCCCGGACAATCATATTTAGAAACGTAAAAGCAAAAAGTTGAGGTGACAACTTTCTTGTATTCTACTGCACTGAAAACATCCGAAATCACTGTTTTTATTTCCTTTCCTCCTTATGCTTTCTTGCATCCTTCCTTCCTCCCTCGTTCCCCATCTCCCTTTCTTTCTGTTGTTATTCCTTCCTTCCTCTCCTTCTATATCCCTTCCTTCTCCCTTCTCCTTCCTTCCTCCCTCCCTCCCTCCCTCCCTCTCTCTCTCTCTCTCTCCTTCCTTCCTTCTTTTTTTCTTTCTTTCTTTCTTTCTTTCTTCTTTCTTTCTTTCTTTCTTTCTTTCTTTCTTTCTTTCTTTCTTTCTTCTTCCCTTTCCCTCTCTCCTTCCTCCTCCTCTCCTCTCTCCTTTACTTTCCTCTCCTCTCCTCCCCTTCCCTTGCCTGCAGAAATTGTGAATGCTCCAACACTGGAAAATTTTAAGAAGATGTTGGATAACCCTTTGTCTGAAGTGGTGCAGGGTTTCCTGCCTGGGCAGGGGGTTGGACTAGAAGACCTCCAAGGTCCCTTCCAACTCTGTTATTCTATTCTATTCTATTCTATTCTATTCTATTCTATTCTATTCTATTCTATTCTATTCTATTCTTTTCTTCTTCTATTCTATTCTTTTATTTTTTTCTTCTATTCTATTCTATTTTATTTTCCCATTCTATTCTATTCTATTCTATTCTATTCTATTCTATTCTATTCTATTCTATTCTATTCTATTCCCCTCCCCTCTTCTTTCTCCTTTCCTTTCTCCTTTCCTCTCCGCTCCCCTCCTCTCTTTCCTTCTCAATTTTCGTTTGTGTTTGTACTTTAACTTACCATAAATTTAATATAACCTTAAAACAAAGAGAAACAGCTGCCTTTGTGAAACCACCTTAAAGAGCAAAAGAACCATTTTCAGCTTTGGCCCTAGCCTTAAAATCAGACAACCTCGAACCCCAAAACTTCGAATGCAAGTTTCGGGGGGGGGGTGTCACACAAACCAGAGTCGTGTTTGGGATTAAGGCGCACTCATCTTCCCGCGGTTGTCCCAAATGTGCACAAGCGAGACGGCTTGGCAAACAAAGCCGAGCTTTGTCTGCAAGATCCCCATTCTGTCTGGAGTGAGGCTGACATGTTCTCCACCTCCGCCGGAGGTCACATTTTGTCTGCGCCCCGAGAACCGCCGGTCCTTATATGGGGGAGGAATCTTAACTTGGAACACATCCCGTTTGTTTTGGAAATACGTCCCTCTGTGGCATCTCCCGGCTGTGCGCTGCTTCCTGTGGGGAAGTCCTTTGACCGTGGAAGAGGTCACATCTGGAAAAACACGACTAGACAATGATGATGGGAAGGCAGGGGACAAATTTGCAGAGTAAAAAAAAAATGTCAGGAAGGAGCTAGCTCTGTTTGGCACAATCTCCTCTTTTATCCTAGCAGGAGAATTTGGGAATAACCAGAGGCCCGTTGACATTAAACAAAGGTGATTAGGGGACTGGAGGCTAAAACATACGAAGAACGGTTGCAGGAATTGGGTATGTCTAGTTTAATGAAATAGGGACGCATGTGGCTCAGTGGCTAAGACGCTGAGCTTGTCGATCGAAAGGTCGGCAGTTCGGTGGTTCGAATCCCTAGTGCTGCGTAACGGGGTGAGCTCCCGTTACCTGTCCCAGCTTCTGCCAACCTAGCAGTTCGAAAGCACGTAAAAAATGCAAGTAGAGAAATAGGGACCACCTTTGGTGGGAAGGGAACAGCGTTCCGTGCGCCTTTGGCGTTGAGTCATGCCGGCCATATGACCACGGAGATTTCTTCGGGCAGCGCTGGTTCTTCGGCTTTGAAACGGGGATGAGCACCGTCCCCTAGAGTCGGGAACGACTAGCACATAGGTGCGAGGGGAACCTTTATCTTTACGTAGTTTAATGAAAAGGAGGACTAGGGGTGACATGATAGCCATCTTTCAATATTTGAGGGGCTGCCACAAAGGAGAAAGAGTCAAGCTATTCTCCAAAGCCCCTGAAGGCAGGACAAGAAGCAACAGCTGGAAACTAATCAAGGAGAGAAGCAATCTAGAACTAAGGAGAAATTTCCTGACAGTGAGAACAATTAACCAGTGGAACTACTTGCCACCAGAAGTCGTGGGTGCTCCAACATTGGAGGTTTTTAAGAAGGGATTGGACAGCCATTCATCCAGAATGGTAGAGGGTTTCCTGCTTGAAAAGGGGTTGGACTAGAAGACCTCGATGGTCACTTCTAACTCTCTTATTCTGTTAGTTATTCTATTATTATTTTATTCTGTTAAGGTCAGATTTTGGGGCTGAAATGAAAACCCAGCCCAGCAGAGTTAGATGTAAGACTTTTCAAACATCAGGGATATCTGAATTTACTTTTTCTTCTTGCTGGAACCAAGCTATGGATCTAGGACCATCAAAAGTGTTAAGGATATTGTTGTTGTGTTACCAACCAGCAGAGTAAATGCCCAAGGAAACGTTGCTGAGAGCAATGAATAAGAGTTGTGCAAACTGGTTTATCAAAAGTTTACTTTATAGTGAAAAAACAGTCTCATAGTCTTTAAACAAATTCCAAATCTTTGCCATTTAAATCAGTCCGAAGTTACAGATATCTTCTTACCAAACAAACAGTGGTTGGTTAGAATAACAAACTCACTCTGGTTCACAAACCACGATGGTAGCAGATCCATCCAACGATGATTAGCAGAATGATAGCAACTCCTCACACAATGGTAGCATATCATCAAACTGAATACGTTACAGTACCTTACTTAAATACATTCACAACCTGTGATTATCTAATGACAGCATGACTCAGCATTACAATGAATCAGCAGAAAAACTTTAAAGTCACACAATACATATTCATATTAAAGTCACAGAACACATATATTGCCTGGACAACTTGTTAGGCTCAAACCATATCCGAACAAAAAGACTCGATCAGGCCCACAGAAAGTCTCAGTTACCTTGTGGGGTCCCCAAACAACCCCAACATCACCTGGATGGTGGAAGCAACTGGCTGCTATCAGTGTCTATGGAGATTCTCCATCATCCAGGACATGATTGTCTCAAAGCTGGACTTTTTCTGTTTTTTTCTTTGAAGACGTTTCACTTCTCATCCAAGAAGCTTCTTCAGCTCTGACTGGATGACAGGAATGGAAGGATATAAATCCAGTATCAATCCTTCCCTTCCCCACCATCCAGTCAGAGCTGAAGAAGCTTCTTGGATGAGAAGCGAAACGTCTTCAGAAGAAAAACCAGAAAATCCACTTGCCTCTCGAAGCTACAAAGATCCTAAGCTACAAACTATGATTTATAAACCAGGATAGCTTGGTAAAGACAGCAGACCAAGACATATGGCAAACCGAGAATATATGCAGTCTTCAACTTACCGACGGTGGTTTCATAACCATTGGAAATGACCAGCAAATTTTAAAAAGCTACTTAGAACCCCATCCTCGCAGTTATGACGGTCACAAACACACAGACGTACACCTATGCCCCACAAATCCCATGATCGCATTCTGAGCACTGGGCAAACAGCTCACATTTACGACAAGTGGCAGCGTTCCATGGGAACGTGACTTGGATTTGCAATTAAATCCCTCCGGTGGGATTCATTTACTTATTTGTTTGTCCTTCCTTTCTTCAGTATTAAAGTCTAATCCCATTAACTCGGGGAGATTGCTTAAGGCTTTGCTAGTTTTTACAGAACAACAGAATTGGGAGGGACCTTAGAGGTCTTCTAGTCCAACCCCCTGCTCAGGCAGGAAACCCTACACCACTTCAGACAGATGTTTGTCCAATCTCTTCTTAAAAACCTCCAGTGACGAAGCACCCTCAACTTCTGGTGGCAAGTTGTTCCACTGGTTAATTCTTCTCACTTGTCAGGAAATTTCTCCTTAATTCCAGGTTGCTTCTCTCCTTGATTAGTTTCCACCCTTTGCTTCTTGTCCTGCTCTCAGGTGCTTTGGAGAATAGCTTGACTCCCTCTTCTTTGGGGCAGCCCCTGAGATTGGAAGACTGCTATCATGTCTCCCCTAGTCTTTCTTTTCATTAAACTAGACATACCCAATTTCTTTAATCGTTCTTTATAGTTACCACCAAATTCCAAAATCTGTATTTGTTTCTTTCTCTCTGCATTTCTTTAACTATATTAGAAATACATGTGGTCTTCAACTTACAATCATTCCTTTAATGACCGTTCAAAGTTAGCACAGCACTGAAAAAAGTGACTTATGACCGTTTTTCACACTTATGACGGTTGCAGCATCCTGGGGGGGCATCCCGCGATCGCTTTTTGTAATCTTCCCAGCTAGTTTCCAACAAGCAAAATCAGAGGCAGGGGAATCGGATTCGCTTAATAAGGGTGGCAAAAAAAGGTTGTAAAACGGAGCAAAACTTACTTAACAACTGCCTTGGTGAGCAATGGAAATGTTGGGCTCAGTCAGGAGTGAAATCCAGCAGGTTCTGACAGATTCTGGAGAACCGGTAGTGGAAATTTTGAGCAGTTCGGAGAACCGGCAAATACCACCTCTGGCTGGCTGCTGAGTGGGGTGGGAATGGAGATTTTGCAATATCCTTCCCCCTGGAGTTGGGTGGGAATGGAGATTTTGCAATATCCTTCCCCCAGGAGTCGGGTGGGAATGGGGATTTTGCAATATCCTTCCCCCAGGAGTTGGGTGGGCATGGAGATTTTGCAGTATCCTTCCCCTGCCAGGATAGTAAAAAAATTTGGATTTCACCACTGGGCTCAGTCATAAGTCGAGGACTGCCCAAAGATGGGAGATGCAGAATGGCACAGTCTCTCTGTTAACATTAAACACGACGTCTAAGGAACCTATTAAAAACCATGTAAAATGATTCTTTTCATGGTGTCACACAATTGTGACTTAGCTCAAAGTCTGTAGAGATTCTCCGTCATCCAGGTAACGGTTGTCCCAAAAGATGCTTTTTTCAGAAGGCAACTGGGCTTTCTTTTGAAGACCTTTCGCTTCTCCTCCAAGAAGCTTCTTCAACTCTGACTACATTCCCCACCATCCTGCCAGAGTTGAAGAAGCTTCTAGGAGGAGAAGCGAAACGTCTTCAAAAGAAAAACAAGAAAGTCCAGAAAAAAAGCACCTCGGGGCAATTGTGACTTCTGAATCCTGTCTTCCTTAGTTCCTGAGGATACTTTACGCTCAAGAGATGGAAACCTGAGTTCAGGGGTGAGCTGTTGGGAGTTCGCAGGGGTTCGGGAGAACCTCTAGCTAAGATTCTGTGCAGTTCGTGGGAACCCCTAAATCCCACTCATGGTTGGCCCTGCCCACCCCACCCCTCCCAGGAGTCCCCACGCGGCCCGTTTTGGATGCAGGTAAGTGCAGAGTGCACATGGAGACTCGGGGAGGGCGTTTACTGGAAGTTTGGGAAACGAGCCTATTTCCAGCCTCTAGAGGGCCTCCGGAGCCTGGGGAGGCCGTTTTCACCCTCCCGGAGGCTTAGGAAAAACCTCCAGAGCCTGGGGAGGGCAAAAATGCCCCCCCCCATGGTGCAGGAGGCCGGCAAGGCCACACACACCCAGCAACCAGGCAGAGAAACCCTTGATAAAATTTTTGAAGCCCATCCCTGCCTGAGTTCCCTTGAACTCCTGCTCCAGTGGTGGGTTTCAAAATTTTTTACTACTGGTTCTGTGGGCGTGGCTTGGTGGGCGTGGCATGGGAAGGATACTGTAAAATCTCCATTCCCTCCCAACTCCAGGGGAAGGATACTGCAAAATCCCCATTCTCTCCCCACTCCTGGGGGAAGGATACTGCAAAATCCCCATTCCCTCCCCACTCCAGGGGAAGGATATTGCAAAATCCCCATTCCCTCCCCACTCCAGGGGAAAGATACTGCAAAATCCCCATTCCCTCCTCACTCCAGGGGAAGGATACTGCAAAATCCCCATTCCCTCCCCACTCCAGGGGAAGGATACTGTAAAATCTCCATTCCCTCCCCAATCCAGGGGAAGGATACTGTAAAATCTCCATTCCCACCCCACTCCAGGGGAAGGATACTGCAAAATCCCCATTTCCTCCCGATCAGCTGGGACTTGAGAGGCAGAGAATAGATGGGGGCGGGGCCAGTCAGAATTTTTACTACCGGTTCTCCGAACTACTCAAAATTTCCGCTACCGGTTCTCCAGAACTGGTCAGAACCTGCTGAAACCCACCTCTGCCCTGCTCCCCAAAACCCCCCTCCAGCTTTAATAAAAAAAATAGAAGGATACCCTAGATCAGAGGCCTTCAAACATGGCAGCTTTAAGACTTGTGGACTTCAACTCCCAGAATTCTCCAGAGAATTCTGGGAGTTGAAGTCCACAAGTCTTAAAGCTGCCAAGTTTGAAGACCTCTGCCCTAGATTAAAATGTGTGGATGGGTTAATATATGTTGACTGAGTTCTAATCCCCAACATTTTTAGCCCTGCCTCTCGAACTCTCTACCCTGAGTCAGCCTGTTCCAGCTTTCTCCCGTCTAAAAGTCAAAAAGTTAATGGACTGTGTGAGTTAAAAATATACTTGAGGGGGGGGAGGGAAACAGTGACCTGTAATATATTGCCAAGAGCTCTGCTGAATTTTTGGCACTCAGTGCCAGCCGTGAGTGAAGTGCCAAGTAAGGTCCTGGGTGAGCATAAATACCGGTCAAATAAATATTTTCCTCCCATCCATCCATCCATCCATCTCTATCTTCCATCATCTATCTATCTATCTATCATCCATCCATCCATCCATCCATCCATCCATCCATCCATCCATCCATCTATCTATCTATCTATCTATCCAATCATCCATCTCTATCTTCCATCATCTACCTATCTATCTGTCTGTCTATCTATCTATCTATCTATCTATCTATCTATCTATCTATCATCTATCTATCTATCATCTATCCAATCATCCATCTCTATCTTCCATCATCTATCTATCTATCTGTCTATCTATCTATTTATCTATCTATCATCTATCTATCTATCTATCTATCTATCTATCTATCTATCCAATCATCCATCTCTATCTTCCATCATCTACCTATCTGTCTATCTGTCTGTCTGTCTGTCTATCTATCTATCTATCTATCTATCTATCTATCCATCCATCCATCCATCCATCCATCCATCCATCCATCCATCTATCCATCTCTTCTATCTATCTATCTATCTATCTATCTATCTATCTATCTATCTATCTATCCATCCATCCATCCATCCATCCATCCATCCATCCATCCATCCATCTCTATCTTCCATCATCTATCTATCTATCAGTTGGCAGTTCGATTCTCAATGGCTCAAGGTTGACTCAGCCTTCCATCCTTCCAAGGTCGGTAAAATGAGGACCCAGAGTGTTGGTGGCAATAGGCCGACTCTATAAACCGCTTAGAGAGGGCACTGTGAAGCAATATATACCATAAGTCTAAGGGCTATTGCTGTTGCTACAAGAGTGCTACTACCCCTATTTTCACTATTGTCTACATCAGTGGTGGGTTGCTCCCGGTTCGGTCCGGTTCTTGCAAACCGGTAGTAAAAGCGGCAGGAGGCTCCGCCCACCTGCGCGGACATCATCATGGGCGATCTGTGCTTGCGCAGAAGGGTGTGCTCCCGTTGCAAACTGATAGTAAAGGTAAGTAGAACCTACTCTTGGTCTACATCCCATTCGGTTCCTCCTCCAGGTCATGTCCTGGTCCTTCTCCAGTTCAGATGCTGAGTTCGGATTAGAAGACGGGATCATGAACCAAAATATTTCCAACCGAAGCCAAAATACCGTTGACCTAACCTTGATAATGAACTCCAGGGAACTTTGAAAATGCAGTTTATTGAAGCAGAAGAAAAAGAGAATTTTCACAGGGTTTGAAAACACGGGCTTCTCAAATGAGGTTGCCCTTCCATAAACCTTTAGTCATTTATTCACTAGGCAAGGTTATGGAGTTTAATTTTTTTTAATTTTTTTTTAATCTAGCAAAGTTCCCAGAGAAAAATCAGATACAGGTAGTCCTCGTGTTACGACCACAATCGAGCCCATGTTGCAGAGGTGGGCTTCAGAAGGTTCTGACCAGTTCTGGAGAACCGGTAGCGGAAATTTTGAGTAGTTTGGCGAACCGGTAGTAAAAATTCTGACTGGCCCCACCCCCATCTATTCTCTACCTCCCAAATCCCAGCTGATCGGGAGGAAATGGGGATTTTGCAGTAGCCTTCCCCCGGTGTGGGGTGGGAATGGAGATTTTACAGTATCCTTCCCCTGGAGTGGGGTGGGAATGGAGATTTTACAGTATCTTTCCCCTGCCACACCCACCAAGCCACGCCCATAGAACCGGTAGTAAAAAAATTGGAAACCCACCACTGCCATGTTGCTAAAGTGAAACATTTGTTAAACGAGTTTGCCCCTTTTTAACTAAGCTTTTCTTGCCGGAGTTAGGTAAATTGTAAGTGTTCATACTATAGTACAGTGATGGCTAAGCTTTTTGCCGTCGCGTGCCAAAAGTGGGGGGAGCGCGGGGAGGGTGTCATATGCGCGTGTGCCCATACCCATAATTCAATGTACACACACCCCCGCGCATGTGCACACGACACCCCCCTCTCCGCGCTGCCCCCACTTTTGGCAGGCGATGACACTATAGGCCTGTTTTTTGCCCTCCCCAGGCTCCAAGAAAGCCTCTGGAGGCTGAAAACGGCCCGTTTGCCAACTTCCGGTGAGACCGGAAGTCTCGTTTTTCGCCCTCCCTGGGCTCCAGAAACTTTCTAGGAGCCTGGGGAGGGTAAAAACAGGCCTTCTCCCCCCCCACCAGAGGCCCTTCAAAGGCCGGAAACGGCCCGTTTGCTGACTTCCGGTGGGCCCGGAAGGCCCGAAAATCAGATGTGCGTGCCGGAGCTGAGCTAGAGTAATGCTCGTGTGCCCATCGATATGGATCCGCGTGCCACCTGTGTCACGCGTGCCATAGGTTCGCCATCACGGCTATAGTATGTGAACCAGCCCAGTCACTGCATTCACACAACATGATTAACCTGGTTATTCGAATCCTACATTTTCTGGGTTCGTGTAACACACTGAAATGTCATCTAATGAAATGGGTTGGGTTCTCACAATGTGGTAAAGTTAAACGATTAAAAAAAAACCCCAAAGCTAACCAAGTTTAGCATGTGTGAATGCATCCACAAAGATATATATTAACTTTAACTGAGTTAAAATTAACATGCGGTGGGAAGAGTGGGGACATAATTTTAGGGAAACTCGGAGGCTGTCTCCAAATGAAGCCTGCTCTTTGCTTGCAGCCAGTTCAGGTTTCATATTTTGCTTTTTGACTGTTTTTTTTTCTTCTTCTCCTCATAATGACCTGATTTAAATTGCATTTCTTTGCTGTGTAACCTCATCGGATCTCTGTTAGTACAACAGAGTTTGCAACTCCTTTTCCCTCAAGCCTGCAAGGAATTGTCTCCTTTGGCCAAAAGACAATATTCCATGGAATGATAAAAGGTTGCAGCTGGAACAAAGAAGCTGACTCAGAGAATACACACAACACACACAACCGAAACATGGGTAGCTCTGTTTCTCACTGCAATATGCTCCTAATTATAACCACGCTGAAGCATAGGTCTCCTGAAAAAATTAGATTTAATTTTGTAACTGCGCTTACATTTGCTGCAAAAGAAAAAAAAAGCTTTTTCTTTCTTTCTTTCTTTCTTTCTTTCTTTCTTTCTTTCTTTCTTTCTTTCTTTCTCTTTCCTGCCTTCTTTCCTTCTTTCTTTCTTTTCTTTTTCTTTTTCATTATTTCCTCCCTCCCTCCCTTCTTTTCTTTCTTTCTTTTTTCTTCTTTTTCTTTCCTCACACCCACTCTCCTTTCCCCGTCCCTTCCTTTCTTTCTCTTTTCTTTCTATATTTTCTTTCTCTCTCTCTTCCTTCTTTCTGTTTCTTTCTTTCTTCTTTCCTCCCACCATCCCTTCCCCTTCCTTCCCTCCTTCCTTCCTTTCTTTCTTTCCTTCTCTTTCTTTCTGTTTTTCTCTTTCTCTTTTTTTTTCTCTTTCTTTCTTTTCTCCCACCCACACTCCCTCCCCCTTCCTTTCTTCCTCTTTCCTTTCTTTCTTTCCCTTTCTTTCTTTCTTCTTTCTTTTTCTTTCCTTCCACCCTCCCTTCCCCTTCCTTCCTTCCTTTTTCTTTCTTTCTTCTTTCCTCCCACCCTCCCTTCCCCTTCCTTCCTTCCCTCCTTCCTTTCTTTCTTTCTGTTTCTTTCTTTCTTTTTCTCTTTCTTTCTTTTTCCTCCCACTCACACTCCCTCCCCCTTCCTTCCTTCCTTCTTTCCTCTTTCCTTTCTTTCTTTGTTTTTCTTTTTCTTTCCTCCCACTCTCCCTTCCCCTTCCTTCCTTCCTTTTTCTTTCTTTCTCTTTCTCTTTCTTTCTTTCTTTTTCTTCACTTTTGTCTTTTGTTCTTTGCTCTCTTCTGTTTATTCTATTCATTTTTTGTTAGTTTTTATATTCATTGTAAAGCTTTTCATAAAAGTTTATTTTTATATTTCAAAAGTTGAGGACTACCTGTACACACAAAGACAACCATTGCAACATCCCTACGGTCAAAATTCAAGTGCTTGGCAACTGATCGGCATTTATAACTTTCCCAACCAGATCCCGACAACCAAAATCAATGAAGCTGGGTTTGCTAAACGACCGCGTGATTCATTTGGGATTCATTCATTTAGCATCTGCAGTTATTTGCTTAACTAGCACAACAAAAAAGGTTGCAAAATCAGGCATGACTCACTTAATCACCACTTTGCTTAAACAATGGCGATTCTGGCCCCAATTCTGATCGTAAGTCGAGGACTCTCTGTATCTGTGCCGAATTTTCCCTGAAAAATGTGAATTGGGGCTGCTATTGGATTTAATCCAGTCAGTCTTAAATCTCTAAAACTTTATTGTTCATGCACACAAAAATATACAGCTGGTCCTCGACTTATGACCATAACTGAGCCCAAAATGTATGTTTTTCCCTGAATTTTCCCTGAAAAATGTGAATTGGGGCTGTTATTGGATTTAATCCAGTCAGTCTTAAGTCTGTAAAACTTTATTGTTCATGCACACAAAAATATACAGCTGGTCCTCGACTTATGACCATAACTGAGCCCAAAATGTATGTTTTTCCCTGAATTTTCCCTGAAAAATGTGAATTGGGGCTGTTATTGGATTTAATCCAGTCAGTCTTAAGTCTCTAAAACTTTGTTGTTGATGCACACAAAAATATACAGCTGGTCCTCGACTTATGACCATAACTGAGCCCAAAATGTATGTTTTTCCCTGAATTTTCGCTGAAAAATGTGAATTGGGGCTGTTATTGGATTTAATCCAGCCAGTCTTAAGTCTCTAAAACTTTATTGTTCATGCACACAAAAATAGACAGCTGATCCTTGACTTACGACCACAACTGAGCCCAAAATCTATGTTGTTAAGTGAAACATTTGTTTTTCAGAAGGTCACAGGACTCCTGAACACAGCAACCATCGTAAGTGTGAGTTTGTTGTCGAGCATCCCAATGTAAATCATGTGATAAATGTGAAAAATTATCATAAGTCACTATTTTCAATGCCATTGTCATTCGAACGGTCACTAAATGAATTGTGGTGTGTCAAGGACTACCTATATATGCACATAAATATGCAGCCTTTACCCAGGACAAATGACTGACTTATTCACCAGGCACATGGAAAAATGCTCAGTTAATTAAGCATATAATTAAATGCGGTCATTGTTAAGGTTAGAGTTATCCAGTAGCCTCTAGGCTTTGATGCACAATAGTGGCGTCAATTTTTCCAAAGCCGGAAAAAAAATCAATGTTGTAACATGTGACATAATGGATCTGAAATCTCAGCTTTGAACTCTTTTATCATTCCAGCATTTTTAAAAAAAACTCCAAAACAACGTTATCGGTTTATAGCAAAGTCAAACAAAGGGAATAGAGATAATAATCCTCAATTTACAAGTTCAAAGTTACAGCTTTAGAAGGGAATTTTCGGTGGAAATGACATAATTCCTTTCTTCCCATATTCATTTGAAATAGCAAATCCGTTAACCAATTGACTATTTTTCCAACTTCCGCAAAAAGTTTATATAGGTCATAAGTCCTCCATTTATGACCACAACGGAGCCCAAAATTTTCCGCTTTAAGGAGGTTCTGTCCCATTTTATGACCTTTTTTGACATCCTTTGTTAAGTAAATCACTGTACTTGTTAAGTTAGTAGCACTGTTATTAAGTGAATCCGGCTTCCTCATTGACTTCGCTTCGTCCGAAGGTCGCAAAAAGGGATCATATGACCCCCAGGACAATAAAACCATCATAAATATGAGTCAGTTGCCAAGTGTCTGAATTTTGATCACGGATGCTGCAACCGTCATGTAAAAAAAAACGGTACCAAGTCACTATTTTCAGTGCTGTTTTAACTTCGGTCACTAAATGAACTGTCGTAAGTTGAGGACTGCCTGTAAGGGATTTGTCTGGCTTTTATGAAAGTATTTATGGCTCGATCCCTGATCAAAGAGCTCAGTTGTGCCATCGTTGGGAGTTGTGCCACCTTCACAATCCGCTCTTCCGTTGGGGGTATTTTTCCATCTATTTTGGGAGGGGGTGGTGTGTGGTTTTGTGAGTTGCCTCAGTGTGTCACCAGGGAGACAGACTATAAACTTTGGGTGGGGCGCGCCTCCGATTGTGCAAGGGGTGAGGTCAAAAGGCTGGGTTTGATTGTGATAATCGGTGCTGCTGACTAATGCAGCGTGGTGGAAATTTCGTTTTCTGGTGTCAGCTTATCAACGGTGGCTCGGCTGGCCGATCCGGCAGAGGCGTCTTCACAGTTATGGCGTTGCTATATTCGCTGCAGTCATGCTACACAACAAAACATCACGTCCCGCACTAGGAGAACGAAGCTGCTTTCAACTCTGTGCAACCCTTGGACTCTGCTCCCATTATGTTATATTATTTTATTTATTTTATTATTGTATTGTATTGGCTTGGCTTGGCTTGGCTTGGCTTGGCTTGGCTTGGCTTGCATGTGTTGTGTTGTGTTGTGTTGTGTTGTGTTGTGTTGTATTGTATTGTATTGTATTGTATTGTATTGTATTGTATTGTATTGTATTGTATTGTATTGTATTGTATTGTATTGTATTGTATTGTATTGTATTGTATTGTATTGTATGGCTTGGCTTGGCTTGGCTTGGCTTGGCTTGGCTTGGCTTGGCTTGGCTTGGCTTGGCTTGGCTTGGCTTGGCCTGGCCTGGCCTGGCCTGGCCTGGCCTGGCCTGGCCTGGCCTGGCCTGGCTTGGCTTCCATTTTTTGTATTGTATTGTATTGTATTGTATTGTATTGTATTGTATTGTATTGGCTTGGCTTGGCTTGGCTTGGCTTGGCTTGGCTTGGCTTGGCTTGGCTTGGCTTGGCTTGGCTTGGCTTGGCTTCCATTTTTTGTATTGTATTGTATTGTATTGTATTGTATTGGCTTGGCTTGGCTTGGCTTGGCTTGGCTTGGCTTGGCTTGGCTTGGCTTGGCTTGGCTTGGCTTGGCTTGGCTTGGCTTGGCTTGGCTTGGCTTGGCTTGGCTTGCATTTTTTGTGTTGTGTTGTGTTGTGTTGTGTTGTGTTTTATTGTATTGTATTGTATTGTATGGCTTGGCTTGGCCTGGCCTGGCTTCCATTTTTTGTATTGTATTGTATTGTATTGGCTTGGCTTGGCTTGGCTTCCATTTTTTGTATTGTATTGTATTATATTGTATTGTATTGTATTGTACTGTACTCTATTCTATTCTATTCTATTCTATTCTATTGACTTGCTTGGTTTGGTTTGGTTTGGCTTGCATTTTTTTTATTGCATTGCATTGCATTGGTATTTGTATTGTACTGTATTGTATTGTATTGTATCAGTATTGTATTAGTATTATATCCATATTTGTATTGCGTCGAAGAATTGCGTAGCAGCTGTCCAAATAAAGTCAGAGAGACTGACACAAAACTTGCAGTTTTATGAAAATGAATATATTTAACATTTACATTTACAGCAGACAAGCTAGTCAGAAGCATAGGAACATCATGAGGTAAATCAAAAAACATACAAAGAAGAAAAAGGCGGGAAAAAAGGAAACGCCCCCTTTACACCCACAGCAACCAATCATAGCGAAGATTGCCTCATGCAGGAGCCGCCACTCTCCAATCAATCAACTGCAACTATGTATTCTGGTCCATTGTTATACTTTACTCTCCCAGCTACTAAATTAAATATCTTTAACACATTGTTTGGTATTGTATCAATATCCCGCCTTTTTTTATATAAATAACCCAAAGCGCCAAACATACTTAATACTCCTTCCTCCTCCTATTTTCCCCACAACAACAATCCTGCGAGGTAGATTGGGCTGAGAAAGAGGTACTGATCCCAGGTCACCCAGCCGGCTTTCCTGTGGAACTAGAACTCACCGTCTCCCGGTGATTGGTTCAGATGGCTTTCATGCCAAAGGCAGGACTGGCACTAGACCTCACCGTCTCCCGGCGATTGGTTCAGGCGGCTTTCATGCCAAAGGCAGGACTGGCACTAGAACTCACCGTCTCCCAATCGATTGGTTCAGGCGGCTTTCATGCCAAAGGCAGGACTGGCACTAGAACTCACCATCTCCCAATCGATTGGTTCAGGCGGCTTTCATGCCAAAGGCAGGACTGGCACTGGAACTCACTGTCTCCCGGCGATTGGTTCAGGCGGCTTTCATGCCAAAGGCAGGACTGGCACTGGAACTCACTGTCTCCCGGCGATTGGTTCAGGCGGCTTTCTTTTTTTTTTTTTTATAAATAATTTTTATTGAATATAAATATTAAAAAAGACATAACATATACACAACGAACATTTATACAACATATACACAAAAAGAATATAATTTCTTCTTAAGCATTTTTTCAGAGTGACGTTCTACAATTCTACTTATAATATATTCCTTCACCTTTCTGTAATCTAATAATATTTTTATTACATATATATGTATCAATCGGTAATATATCCCCTATATTTTTTGTGTATTTCTAATTTTTAACCAATTATACCAACTATTCCATATTTTATAATAGTCTGATTCTTCAGGACTGGCACTAGAACTCACCGTCTCCCAATCGATTGGTTCAGGTGGCTTTCATGCCAAAGACAGGACTGGCACTGGAACTCACTGTCTCCCGGCGATTGGTTCAGGCGGCTTTCATGCCAAAGGCAGGACTGGCACTAGAACTCACCATCTCCCAATCGATTGGTTCAGGCGGCTTTCATGCCAAAGGCAGGACTGGCACTGGAACTCACCGTCTCCCGGCGATTGGTTCAGGCGGCTTTCATGCCAAAGGCAGGACTGGGACTAGAACTCACCGTCTCCCGGCGATTGGTTCAGGCGGCTTTCATGCCAAAGGCAGGACTGGCACTAGAACTCACCGTTTCCCAATCGATTGGTTCAGGTGGCTTTCATGCCAAAGGCAGGACTGGCACTAGAACTCACCGTCTCCCGGCGATTGGTTCAGGCGGCTTTCATGCCAAAGGCAGGACTGGCACTAGAACTCACCGTCTCCCAATCGATTGGTTCAGGTGGCTTTCATGCCAAAGGCAGGACTGGCACTAGAACTCACCGTCTCCCGGCGATTGGTTCAGATGCTTTCATGCCAAAGGCAGGATTAGTACTAGAACTCACCGTCTCCCAATCGATTGGTTCAGGTGGCTTTCATGCCAAAGGCAGGACTGGCACTAGAACTCACCGTCTCCCAATCGATTGGTTCAGGCGGCTTTCATGCCAAAAGCAGGACTGGCACTAGAACTCACCATCTCCTGGTGATTGGCCCAAAGTCACCCAGCTATACAAAGGCTTGACATGTTTTTTTTATTTTTAATGGTAATTCTTTTTTTTTTTTATCAAATTTCATTGCTAAGTTAAAAATATAGAAAATAATTTAAAAAACAAAATAAGAAAGAGAGAGAGAGAGAAAGAGAAAGAGAAAGAGAGAGAGAAAAGCATTAAGAACAATGGCTTTTGATTATCTTCGGGGTGGTAGATTCCTAAAACAAACAACAATCTTTTGCCTTGGTGTTTTCTATCATTACGAAATCATTCTAATCCTCAGAGCTTAAAAATCAAAGTTTCATTTTCCCCCCCTAGCTTCTTGCAAAAAGTCCTGAAGCAGTTTCCAAGTAGAAGGAAAAAAAGGAGATTATTTTATTTCCCTGTAATGAAATTAGTCGATTTCGCCATCCCCTTTGCAAGCCACTCTTCCATTGTGGGAATCAACCTATCTTTCCATCCTCGTACACTTAAGTTCCTCGCTGCCGTTCAACATTTATAATAACAAAAAAGTTCCAATTTTGTGTTTTCCATGTTGCAGGAACCCAACTTGAAACCAAAGCAACGGAACCGCACATTTTGGAAACGTGACTCACCACTGCATTCAAACCTGGTTAGACTCTTCCCACGTTTGAGATTCCGCAATCTCCAATTTAAATTAATCCTCCATCTCAAGCTGGCTAATCCCCAAACCTAAATTATGTAAACGCAATTGCTACGCTCAGATAATAGATATGCTCAGATAATCCAAACCTTTTAACAGGGAAGGTGGATTATCTGGTTCACACCACATGCGATGACTTCTCCGCTTACCCAAGGCAATAGGATTGCTTGCTAGCTAATCTCCCTTTTCGTCTAGTTATGTTGTGTGAAATCAAAACTTTTGGGGAGGTGGGGTTGGAGTTGGAGACAGCTGAGTAAACATTTCCTTCTTAGGTAATGCTCCAGAGTTACAGGTATGACAGACCCACAGAGTTGTAAGGGATCTTGGAGGTCTTCTAGTCCAACCCTTGGTGGCGCAGCAGACTAAGTTAAGTAACACCAGCTGCCTGCAATTACTGCAAGTTCGAATCTCACCAGGCTCAAGGTTGACTCAGCCTTCCATCCTTCCGAGGTAGGTAAAATGAGGACCCGGATTGTGGGGGCAATAAGCTGACTTTGTATAAAAAAGAACACCACTTGGGGGGGGGGCGAAAGCCCTACTAATACCTGTATACCCTACTACAGGTATACAGATATACAGGTATAATACCTGTATACCCTACTACAGGTATATACAAAAGTATGAAGGCTATTGCTTAACGCATTGTAAGTCGCCCTGAGTCTCCGGAGAAGGGCGGCATATAAATCGAACCAATAAATACAATAAATGAACCTCCCGCTCAGGCAGGAAACCCGATACCACTTCCGACCGGCAACTGAGCCCAAAATGTATGTTGCTGAGCAAGACGGTTGTTAAGTGGGTTTTGTTGCCCCGTGTTACGGCCTTCTCTTGCCGCAGTTCTTAAGTGAATCACCGCAGTCATTAAGGCGGTTGTTAAGGGAATCCGGCTTTCCCCATTGACTTTGCTTGTCAGAAAGGGGACCGTCATAAATAGGAATCAGTTGCCAAGCGTCTGAATTTGGATCACGTGACTGTGGGGAATGGTGCAACGGTTGTTAAGTGTGAAAAAAGTCACTTTTTTTCAATGCTGGGGTCACTTCGAATGGTCGTTAAATGAATTGTTGTAAGTCGAGGACTGCCTGTAAGTGTTCCTTTACCTCAGAAACTTTTAAGGTATTGGATTTAAATTCCCAGAATTCCCTAGCCAGACATGTTGTTCTGAGGGATTCTGGGAGTTGAAGTCCACAAATCGAACAGTGACTCACTGCTCTAGAAAGCTGAAACAAAGATTCTGGATCAGAGAACTCAGTTTAAATCAGATTTCGCCTCCTGTTCCTGTTGCTAAAGGAAGCAGCTAATTTTAGGATTCATCTGTCTCCACTCCAATCCCCCCCCCACTATTCCCCAAAAGTCAGATCTGGGACCGAGGAGTAGTGCGCACTCTGCACATGCTCTGAGTTGAGGCCATCCTGCCCTGTTCTACAGCCTGTGAAGCCAGGGAGCAGAGTGCACTCTGCACATGCTCTGGGCTGAACCCCTCCTTCCCCGTTGTGGAGCCTGCCAAGCCAGGGAGCAGAATGCACTCTGCACATGCTCTGGGCTGAACCCTTTTCCCCGTTCTGGAGCCTGCCAAGCCAGGGAGCAGAGTGCACTCTGCACATGCTCTGGGCTGAACCCCTCCTTCCCCGTTCTGAAGTCTGCCAAGCCAGGGAGCAGAATGCACTCTGCACATGCTCTGGGCTGAACCCTTTTCCCCATTCTGAAGTCTGCCAAGCCAGGGAGCAGAATGCACTCTGCACATGCTCTGGGCTGAACCCTTTTCCCCGTTCTGAAGTCTGCCAAGCCAGGGAGCAGAATGCACTCTGCACATGCTCTGGGCTGAACCCCTCCTTCCCCATTCTGAAGTCTGCCAAGCCAGGGAGCAGAATGCACTCTGCACATGCTCTGGGCTGAACCCCTCCTTCCCCATTCTGAAGTCTGCCAAGCCAGGGAGCAGAATGCACTCTGCACATGCTCTGGGCTGAACCCCTCCTTCCCCATTCTGAAGTCTGCCAAGCCAGGGAGCAGAATGCACTCTGCACATGCTCTGGGCTGAACCCTTTTCCCCATTCTGAAGTCTGCCAAGCCAGGGAGCAGAATGCACTCTGCACATGCTCTGGGCTGAACCCCTCCTTCCCCGTTCTGGAGCCTGCCAAGCCAGGGAGCAGAGTGCACTCTGCACATGCTCTGGGCTGAACCCCTCCTTCCCCATTCTGAAGTCTGCCAAGCCAGGGAGCAGAATGCACTCTGCACATGCTCTGGGCTGAACCCTTTTCCCCATTCTGAAGTCTGCCAAGCCAGGGAGCAGAATGCACTCTGCACATGCTCTGGGCTGAACCCCTCCTTCCCCGTTCTGGAGCCTGCCAAGCCAGGGAGCAGAGTGCACTCTGCACATGCTTGGATCTGAGCCCACCAGTGCACTCTGCACATGCTCACTGCATCCTGCAGTGCTGGAGTCTACCATACCAGCTGTGGTTCAGGGGTAGCAGGACTGAATAACCCTTCAGCTATGGGGCTTCAAATAAACCCAGAATCATTGTTTTCCCCTCTCCTCCCCCCCCATCCTCCATCCCCCACCTCCCCCCAAAAAACTTCCCAAACTTTCTTCCAAGCTGGAGGAAGAGCCCAGCGGTGCCTCCCTCCCTCCCTCCCCGCCTTCCCCTTCCAGATGTTCCTCCCTTCCCTTCCCCCGGGCTGGAAAAAAAAAGTTGCATTCTCTCCCCCTCCCCTCCCTGCCAAGACCCCTCCCCTCTCCCCTCCCCAGAAGCAGGAGGAGGAGGAGGGGGCGGCCCCTCTCGTGCACGCGCCCAGCGGAGCCGCGCCCTCCCTCCTTCCTTCCTTCCTTCCTTCCCACGCCGGGGGTGGCAGTGGACAGCCTGGGAAAAAGGGAGGAGGAGGAGGAGGGGGCGTCTCAGGAGGGGCGGGGCAGGGAGCGCGCCCCCGACGCGCGTGCCCGACGAGCCGGAGTTTGCGCGCTGGCGGGCGGAGCGCTTTAAAAGCCCAGCGCGCCTCCGATGATCGTCCAGCTGCTTCTTCTTCTCCTCCTCCGCTGGGCGAGAGAGGCTCGCTCCCGCCGCCTCTCCGAGCGAGGGCAGCCGGCTGGCGAGGTGAGTTCCAGCGATGCCCGGCGGGGAAGCCCTTTTTGGAAGCAAGCCGGGGAGGGAAGGGTAGACGGGACGGGCTCTGCTCTCCTCGTCTCCCCGGTGGGTGGGTGGGTGGGTGGGCGAGGGCGGCTGGCTGGCCCCTCTCTCTGCAGCTCGGCCTCCCCCCCCCTTCCCGGGACTTGCTTTCGGCTGGAGAGAGAGAGAAAAGGGGTGGGGGGGGAGAAAGGGGTGGGGGGGCGCTTTGGGTTGAATTTTGCACGGGGCATCGGGGGTGGTGGTGGGGGGTTTGCGCTGAGTTTTGCACGGGGCATCCAGAGGGGTTGTGAGGCTGACTTTTGCACGGGGCATCGATGGGGGGGGGTTGCGCTGACTTGCATGGGGCATCCTGGGGTGGGGTTGCGCTGATTTTTTGCACATTGAGGAGGGAAGTTTCGCTGACTTTTGCACGGGGCATCCAGAGGGGGTTGTGAGGCTGACTTTTGTACGAGGCATCGATTGGGGGGGGGGTTGCGCTGACTTTTGCACGGAGCATGGGAGTGGGGGGTGGAGGTTGCGCTGACTTGCATGGGGCATCCTGCGGTGGGGTTGCGCTGATTTTTGCACGGGGCATCCAGAGGGGGTTGTGAGGCTGACTTTTGTACGAGGCATCGATTGGGGGGGGTTGCGCTGACTTTTGCACGGAGCATGGGAGTGGGGGTGGAGGTTGCGCTGACTTGCATGGGGCATCCTGGGGTGGGGTTGCGCTGAGTTTTGCACGGGGCATCCAGAGGGGTTGTGAGGCTGACTTTTGCACGGGGCATCGATGGGGCGGGGGTTGCGCTGACTTTTGCATGGAACATGGGGGGGGGTGGAGGTTGCGCTGACTTGCATGGGGCATCCTGGGGTAGGGTTGCGCTGATTTTTTGCACGGTGTTGAATTGGGGGGCGTTGCGCTGACTTCTGCACATTGAGGAGGGAAGTTCCGCTGACTTTTGCACGGGGCATCCAGAGGGGGTTGTTAGGCTGACTTTTGCACGAAGCATCGATGGCGGGTTTGCGCTGACTTTTGCACCTCGAGGGGGGAGGTTGCGCTGACTTTTGCACGGACCATCGGGGGGCGGGGGTGTTGCGCTGAGTTTTGCACGGGGCATTCAGAGGGGTTGTTAGGCTGACTTTTGCACGGGGCATTGGGGGGGGGGTTGCGCTGACTTTTGCACTTCGAGGGGGGAGGTTGCGCTGACTTTTGCACGGGGCATCCAGAAGGGGTGTTCCGCTGACTTTTGCACGGGGCATCCCGAGGTGTGGTTGCGCTGATTCTTTGCACGGTGTTGCATCGACTGGGGAGGGGCGGCGGGTTGCCCTGAGTTTTTTGCACATCGAGGAGGGGGGAGGTTGCGCTGAGTTTTGCACTGGGTATCCAGGACAGATGTTCTGAGTTTTGCGCGTGGCATAGAGGGGGCTCCCCCAACCAATCTCCTTGTATGTGTGTGCACTGACAATCAAGATTTGAAATTGGGGTGGTTTGGGGCCGCCAGGGGTGCATCCCCCTCTTTTCTGCCATGGGGGTGGGGGGAAGGACTCCAGCACAGACTTTCTGCAACTTTGGAGCCCCCCGCCCCCCCGCATCGGACCTCCGTGGCTGAATGGGACCTATGGAAGGAGTTTCCATGCGAGTCTAGAGAAAAGAAAGATTTGGGGTGGGGGCATGATAGCATCTTCCAGTATTTGAGGGGCTTCCCCAAAGAAGAAGGGGTCAAAATATTCTCCAAAGCCCCTGAAGGCAGGACAAGAAGCAACGGATGGAAACTAATCAAGGAGAGAAACAACCTAGAACTAAGGAGAAACTTCCTAACACTTAGAACCAGTGGAACTCCTTGCCACCAGAAGTTGTGGGTGTTCCATCACTGGAGGATTTTTAAGAAGAGATTAGACAACCATTTGTCTGACGTGGTAGAGGGTTTCCTGCTTGAGCACGGGGGTTGGACTAGAAAACCTCCAAGGTCCCTTCCAGGTCTATTTTGATTGATTGGTTGATTGAATCACTTTGCTGCACTTTGCTCAGCCTCGTTGGAAGAGTTAACCATGTTGGCTTGTATGGAAAAGGGGTTGGGGGGTTGCAACCTTAATAAAAGAGGGCAAAGGAGCTGTGGGGCAGGTCGGAAGACTTCCGGATGAAGAGGCCTGTTGCCTTCTGAACCGAAACAAAACACGGGTGATTTTAGAATAGAATGAATAAGCGGAAAGGGACCTTGGAGGTCTTCTAGTCCAGCCCCCTGCTCCCAAGCAGGAGAACCTGTACTATTTCAAATAAGTGACTGTCTGGTCTCTTCTTTTAAGGAGACTCTCCTGCAAAGTGGGGGGGTCCCGTGCCTGGGTTGGACTACAATACCCATCAGGCTCGGCACCTGCGAACGAAACTTTGCAGAGATCTGGAGTACGGTATTTACAAGCAACTAAAGAGTTGTTTGGGTGAGGTGCAGAGTGATGGAAGGATTTTGTTTATTAAATTAATACGTTGCCCATCTTGCTAGCTGGATTTCTTGGCCCAGAGTACGGCCAGTCCTCGACTTACAACGTCTCGTTTAGTGACCGTTCAAAGCGGCAACGGTACTGAAAAAAGTGTGTTAAGGCCCGTTTTCACACGTGTGATGTTGCGGTATCCCCATGGCCATGGGATCAAAATTTGGACGCTTGGCTCATACTTAACGACGGTCACAGCGTCCCGGGGGTCACGTGATCCTTAGGCTTTAAAGTAATGGAATTCTTTAAAATTTGAAGTACAGGTGAGTCCTCGGCTTACGACCGTTTATTTTTGTGACCGAAGCTAGAACGGCCCTGAAAAAAAAAGGGACTTACGACCGTTTTTCACACTTAACGCCCATTGCAGGATTCCGATGTGATCAAAATTCAGATGCTCGGCAACCCCAACTCATATTTACGACGGTCGCAGTGCCCTGATCCGCTTTTGCGACCTTCTGACAAGCCAAGTCAAGGGGGGGGGAAGCCAGATTCACTTAACAACCGTGTCACTAACTTAAGAACCGCGGCGATTCGCTTAACAACCGTGGCCCGAATGGTCGTAAAATGAGGCAAACGTCAAAAACAACTGCCTTAGCAACAGAAATTTGGGGCTCGATTGTGGTCGCATGTGGAGGACCTCCTGTAACTCAAACGCTAATAGGAAGGGATGTCTGGCTGCTGTATTTTTTTTCGTTTGCTAATGCTAAGATACTTAATTTTAAATTTGTTTTAAAACAATAGGGGTGTTTTAATTTGTTTGGACCAAATTATTTAATGTGTTTTTTACATTGTTTTTTAAATTTTGTATTTTGTGTGTTTTATCTTTTGGCTGTTCACCGCCCTGAGTCCTTCGGGAGTAGGGCGGTATATAAATCCAAAATAAAGTAAAAAGTAAAAAGATGCAGAATTTGAGGGAGTAAATTGTGACTCGGAACTGGAACCAATCAGTTCGCTTGGTTGGCTGGATCCAATTTGTTCCTCTTGGCTGGATCTCCCTTGCAAAGTTGTCGTTTCGGCAGCCGAGTTGCTGGAGGTAGTGTGGTATCTACCTTGCCCTGATTTCTCGAAGAAGAGGTGGAATGTAATTCCTAAATATGTACTTACGCAGGGGTGCTGCTTGCATGCGTCGCGGTTACATCCGGGGTGAGGTTGGGGCAAGACTTTGGGCAGTGGGCTCTGCGAGAAATAAACTTCGGCGTTGTCTCAGATGTCCTCGGCACAGGGTGGATAAAAATCAATGAATTTTTTTAAAAAATCAAAAAAATCAGATTTTTTTTATTTAAATCGGATTTTTTTGATTTTTATCGAATTTATTTTAATAAAAAACTTTGGGGGTAAAAATCTATCGTAAGATAGTTTTCTATTTACGATACATAAATAATTTAGTTTATTCAGCATGAAACGGAGCTTAGTTATGTAGCAGGAGGCTGTATATTCTGCAACACTGGGACTATCGGTGAGTCAACGGTGGGTCGAAGGAGGAGCAGAGATGAAAGTTGCTCTTGAAAAATAATGGTTTGAATCGAGTTGATTTAAATCAAGCCTTTTTACTAGTGATTTAAATCATGATTTAAATCGTGATTTAAATCAACTCGATTTAAATCAAATCCACCCTGCCTCGGCAGTCAGATAAGAGTTCCCGGTGTTCAGTCATTCAATCCCGAAGTGATCTCGTGACTGGACTACTGTCGTGAGCTCTTCCTGGGGCTACCCTTGAAGACATTCGGAAGCTATAGCTGGCGCAGAGAGAGTGTGGCAGTGCGAGGAGTTTTGCGGGCTCCAAAAATGGCCCCTGTGATGACACCAATGCTCCGTGAGGTGCATTGGTTATCAGTTTGCTTCTGTTTGCAATTCAAGGTATTGGTGCTTTAAAGCAGGGGTCTCCAACATCGGCCACTTTAAGACTTGTGGACTTCAACTCCCAGAATTCCTCAGCCAGCAAAGTCTTAAAGTGGCCAAGGTTGGCGACTTTGCCGGCTGAGGAATTCTGGGAGTTGAAGTCCACAAGTCTTAAAGCGGCCGACGTTGGAGACCCCTGCTTTAAAGAGCCCTTCCTGGCATGGTCCAGGTTACTTGAAGGACCATCTCACCCCACTGGGATTGCCCCTACCACCTGTGCCGGCCGAGGAGGCGTGCTATGGGTCCCATCAGGCCGATTATTCCTGCTGGCGGGGTCCAGGAGCAGGGCCTTCTCTGCGGTGGCTCCTGCCCTCTGGAACGTCCCAACCCCGTGATGTGAAGTTGGCCCCAAACCCTCCTACCTTTTCATAAGGGACTAAAAACCTGGCTCTGTCAATTGGCTTTGGGGCTCCAGTTGGAGGAAAAGAGCCATGGAGGTGATTGATTGCGTAACAACAGATCCCCCCCCTTCCCCACCACCATCACTCCACCCCAGCCGCGCCCCCCCCTTCCCCCATGTGTCTCTGGTTTTAATGTTTGATTTTTTAACTTTTGGTGTTTTTAACTGTAAGCCGCCCAGAGTTACCCTATGGTAAAATGAGCAGGCAATAAATTGTAGAAAGAGAGAGAGAGAGTGAGAGAGAGAGAGAGAGAGAGAGGAAGAAAGGAAGGAAGGAAGGGGAGAAGAAGAAAGAGAAAGAAAGAAAGAGACAGGAAGGAAGGAAGGAAGGGGAGAAAAAGAAGAAAGAAAGAGAAAGGATCGAAGGGGAGAAGGAGAGAGAGAAAGAAAGATAGGAAGGAGAGAAGAAGAAGAAAGAGAAAAAAGAAAGAAAGAAAGAAATGTAGGGGAGAAGAAGAAAGAAAGAAAGAATGACAGGAAGGAAGGAGAGAAGAAGAAAGAAAGAAAAGAAGAAAAGGAAGGAAGGAAGGAAGAGGAGAAGAAGAAGAAAGGAAGGAAGGGGAGAAGAAGAAAGAATGAGAGAAGGAAAGAAAGAAAGAAGAAAAAAGGAAGGGAGGAAGAAAAAGGAAGGAAGAGAAAAAGAATGAAAGAAAGGAAGAGGGAAGGAGAGACAGAGAAAGAAAGGGAAAGCAAGACAGAAAGAAAGAAAAAAGAAAGAGAAACCGAGACAAAGAGAAAGAAAAAGAAAGCAAGACAGAGAAAGAAAGAGAGAGAGAGAGAGAAAGAAAGAAAAAGAGGAAGAAAGAAAAGAAAGAAACAGAAAGCGAGACAGAGAAAGAAAGAGAGAGAAAGAGAAAAAAGAAAAGAGGAAAGAAGGAAGATATGGATGGTGTCAGAAGAATTCAGATTCGGTTCACCACTGTTCCTTGCAAGTAATAATTTAGCACAGCAAGAGATGAGAGAAGTTACATCTTGAGCAGCTGAATTTCTGCATGCAGGGTTTTGTTCCTCAGAGGTAGAAATTCCCTGCCTTAAAATCGTCCCGTCCTTCCTTTCTCTCTCATTAGAAGCATTTGGCTAGATCAGTCAAACCGCGTTGGGAAGACTTCCTTAAAATTTTTAAAATTAAAGTGAATCTGGTGTTGCTTGTCAGAAGGTCGCAAAAGGAAATCATGCAACCGTCATAAATATGAGTCAGTGGCCAAGCGTCCGAATTTTGATCATGGCGACGATTGGGGATCCTGCAACGGTCGTAAGTGTGAAAAATGGCCATGGGGATGCTGCACTGGTCATAAGTGTGCACAACGGTCATAAGTCACTTTTTTTCCAGTGCCGTTGTTAACTCCGAATGGTCACTAAATGAAGTGCTGTAAGTCGAGTTACTTGCCAGGGCTGTAAATAAATCCAGTCGGAAGCTTTACTTTACTTTTCACTTTACTTTTATTTGATTTATATACCGCCCTACTCCCGAAGGACTCAGGGCGGTGAACAGCCAACAATAAAATACATACATACAAAATTTAAAAAGCAGAATTAAAATCGAATTAAATAGTTTGGCCCAGACAGATTAAAACCCCAATCAATTTAAAACAAATTTAAACTTTTGAGTATTAAAAAGATTAAAAAATATTAAAATTATTAAAATTGTTTAAAAAGAGAGAGAGAAAGTTAGGCCGGGCCCGCCTGGTGAAATAAGAACGTCTTGAGAGCATGGCGGAAGGTACGCAGATCCGGGATCCTCCGTATCTCCGGGGGGAGCTCGTTCCAGATCGTAGGTGCCCCCACAGAGAAGGCTCTCCCCCTGGGGGCCGCCAGTCGACATTGTTTGGCCGACGGCACCCGGAGGAGCCCCTCTCTATAGGAGCGTACCGGCCGGTGGGAGGCTATTGGTGGTAGTAGACGGTCCCGCAAGTACCCAGGTCCTAAGCCATGGAGCGCTCTAAAGGTGGTAACCAAAACCTTGAAGCGCACCCGGAAGACCACCGGGAGCCAGTGCAGCTCGCGCAGGAGAGGTGTTACATGGGAACGCCATGTCGCTCCCATAACCACCCGCGCGGCCGCACTCTGCGCCAGTTGGAGCCTCCGGGTGTACCTCAAGGGGAGCCCCATGTAGGGAGCGTTACAATAGTCCAGGCGGGAAGTGACGAGGACATGAGTGACTGCATATTCTCTCTTTATATAATCCCTTTGTAATCCCTTGGCTGGCTTCGCAGTTTCCTTCTTCCTCCTCTTCCTAATCCTCTCCCTTCCCCAAAGGTGTAAGGTGTGTGTAACTTTTGAGGAGGAGTCTTCTGGAAATGGTCATACTTTCCCCATAATGAGTGATGATGAAGTTCAAAATAATCCAGTAAACGAAGCTGGGGAAACTCCCCAGTTCCCAGGAAAATATTGGCAAGAGGGTTAAAATGTGAATTTTCTCTTAAGGCCTCGGCCGGGAGCCGGATTTCCTTGTCTTGTAGAAATCTGGAGTCAAGGGTTGTTGGCCTGTGAAAATGTGAGGTTTGTTGAAACTGGTTTTATGTGACATTAAAAAAACCCCAAACATGGTTTTTTTATTATTATTATTATTATTATTATTATTATTATTATTATTATTATTATTATTATTATTATTAGTTTGATTTATACGCCTCCCTTCTCCGGAGACTCAGGGTGGCTTACAATGCTTTTAAGCAATAGCCTTCATACTTTTGTATATATCTGCTTAGTAGGGCTTTTTGGGCCCCCCTAAGCGGTGTTCTTTTTTATACAAAATCAGTTTATTGCCCCCACAATCCGGGTCCTCATTTTACCTACCTCGGAAGGATGGAAGGCTGAGTCAACCTTGAGCCTGGTGAGATTTGAACTCGCAGTAATTGCAGGCAGCTGGCAGCTAAGTGCTACTTTAACAGTAGTTTAGTCCACTGCACCACCAAGGCTCCTTAGAAGTCAATATTTGTAGCTCAGGGTTGAATTGTGGGGCCCTCGGTGCTCTCTGAGCTTGGTCGTTTTCTTGCAAACGTTTCATTGCCTAACTAGCTAACATCATCAGTGTTGGAAGAGAGTGGGGTTTGTGAGGAAGAGGAGGAGGAGAATTGTAGGGTCGTTGATGCTCTCTGAGCTTGGTTGTTTTCTTGCAAACGTTTCATGACCCATCTAGGTAACAACATCAGTGTTAGAAGGGAGTGGGGTTTGTGAGGAGGGGGAGGAGAACTGGGGGTCCTTGGTGCTCTCTGAGTTGGTGGTTTTCTTGCACATTTCATGACCCATCTAGGTAACGCCATCAGTGCTAGAAGGAGGTTGGGTTTGTAGAGGAGGAGGAGGAGGAAAAAGACTACGGGGTTTGGTTGTTTTCTTGCAAACATTTTATTACCTAACTAGGTAACATCATCAGTGCTAGAAGGGAGTTGAGGTGGAGGGTAGAGGAAGAGGTCTGGGAGTCCTTGGTGCTCTCAGAGCTTGGTTTTTTCATTGCAGTCGTTTCATGACCCAACTAGGTAACGTCATCAATGCACAAGATGGTTTGTTGAATTTTGCCCTTAAATGTTGGGGCATTTGAAGTTGGGAATCCTGGTTTGATAGCTTGAGAAGGGCTTCCTGGGGTCCTCTCAAAAGGTTTTCGACTTGCACTCTCTATATACCAGTGGTGGCTAACCTCTTTGCCGTCGCGTGCCAAAAGCGGGGGAGTGCAGGGAGGATGCCCACGTCCTCCAGGCTCCAGAGCCTTTCTTGGAGCCTGGGGAGGGCAAAAACAGCCTTCCCCACCCCACCCGGAGGCCGGAAACCGCCCATTTCCCGACTTCCAGTGGGCCCGGAAGTCCCGAAAATCAGCTGGCCGGTGCGCACATGCACGCTGGAGCTTTAGCTAGGGCAACGCTCGCGTGCCCACAGATATGGCGCCACGTGCCACCTGTGGCACGCGTGCCATAGGTTTGCCATCGTGGCTCTATCCAAAGGCTCCTCAACTCATAACCACTCATTTAGCGACGGGAGCCCGGCGTTGGGTGCACAAAGTGATTCAATCAATCGAAGCAGGCTGGAAGGGACCTTGGAGGTCTTCTAGTCCAACCCCCTGCCGAAGCAGGAGACCCTATACCCGTGATGGTGAACCTAAGACACGCGTGACACAGGTGGCACGCGGAGCCATATCTGTGGGCACGCAAGCGTTGCCCTAGCTCAGCTCCAGAGTGCATGTGCATGCCGGCCAGCTGATTTTCAGTCCTTCCAGGCCCACCAGAGGTTGGGAAATGGGCCATTTCTGGTCTCTGGAGGGCCTCTGGGGGTGGTGGTGGTGGGGAAGGCTGTTTTCGCCCTCCCCAGACGCCAAGAAAGCCTCTGGAGCCTGGGGAGGGCGAAAAACGGACCTATCGGGCTCACCGTGCCATTGTGTGTCAAAAGCAGGGGTCGCATGGGGGGGTTCGTGCGTGCATGCATGGGGGGTGGGGCGCATTGATTTATGAGTATGGACACATGTGCGCGCAACCCCCCTGCGCGCTTCCCCTGCTTTTGGCACATGATGGCAAAAAGGTTAGCCATCACTGCCCTATACTATCCCAGACAAATAGTTGTCCAATCCCTTCTTAAAAAACCCCAGTGATGGAGCATTCACCTCTTCTGGAGGCAAGGAGTTCCACTGGCTAATTGTTCTCTCTGTTAGGATAAATCGGGGGGGGGGGAGCATTGACGAAAGCAGTGTTGGGCTTGGAGCTCGGTCCCTTTTGTGTGTAAATTGCCACATTGCACATACAGGTAAGTTCCCAACTTGCAACCGTTCGTTTAGTGTACCTTCGAAATTACAACGGCACCGGAAAAAGTGACTTATGCCCGCTTTTTTCACACTTAACGACCATTGCAGCATCCCTGTGGTCATGTGATTAAAATCCGAAAGCTTGGCAACTGACATGTACTTAATGACTGTTGCAGTGTCCTGGGGGGGTCACACGATCCCCCGTTTGCGACCCTCTGACCAGCGAAGTCAACGTCAGGAAGCCCGACTCGCTTAACAACTGTGTGACTAACTGGAACGGCTGCCGTGATTCAGTTAAGAACTGCGACAAGAAAGGTCGCAAAACGGGACAAAAAGGTCGCTTAGCGGTGGAAATTTGGGGCTCAATTGTCGTAAGCCGAGGACTGCCTCTACCTAACAACGGGGGTGAGGCGCTGGCAAGAGTGACGCAGTTTTTTGTCATCGCGACGGAAGGATAAAGGTAAACCGTGGAGTTTTATTTAGCAAGCATGTGTAAATCTTGCAGAGAAGGGTGTGTACCGACTCGGCAAGTAAGTGTTGTGGGTTCTTGTTCCTTTCAGCCGGGGTTGTGTTACAGGGGAGTTTTCCACAAGCCAGACTAATAGCCGTCCCGTGAGTTTTGTTATTATTTGTTATTATTTTTATTTTTTGTACTGCTTGGCAACTGGAGTTCTCCACGAGGGTTACACAGTGATGTTTCTGGATGACGTGTAAAATTGCGATAGAAACACAAAGCCAGCCCCACCTTAATTTTGTTTACTAGTAGACAACCTTTGCCCGGTTTGGGGGTGAGGGGGTGGGTGGGTTCATCATTCCCGAGAGATTTCCTTATCTAAACAGAGAAATGGAATGATCGAGGGCGGCCAAAATGCAGTGGGAGCTGGACCTTCGACTTCCTGCTGGCTTCCCCAATGGGTTTCCTTTCGGGAATCTGGCAGAGAACCTTGTAAATCTCTCCTCCTTTTCCTTTTCCTCCTTCTCCTTCCCTTCCTCTTCTCCTCGAGGAGAAGAGGAAGGGAAGGAGAAGGAGGAAAAGGAGAAGGAGGAGAGATTTACAAGGTTCTCTGCCAGATTCCTCTTCTCCTTTCCCCTTTCCCTTCTCTTCTCTTCTTCTCCATCTCCATCTCTTTTCTTCTCCTCCTCTCTCCTTCTCCTTTCCCCTTCCCTTTCTCCTTCTGCTTTTCTTCCTCCTCTGCTTCCCCTTCCCCTCCTCCTCTCTCCTTCTCCTCCTCTTTACCTCTCCTCTTTCTCCTTCCTTTCCTTTCCCCTTCTCCTTCTCCTTCCCTTCTCTTTCTCCTTTTCTTCCTCCTCCTCCTCTTCCCCTTCCCTTCTCCATCTCCTTCTCTCTACTTCTTTTCTTTACCTTCATTCCCCTTCCCCTCCCTTTCTCCTCTTCTCTTTCTCCTTCTCCTTTTCTTCCTCCTCCCCTTCCCCTTCCCATCCTCCTTCTCCTTATTTCTCCTTCTCTCCTTCTTCCCTTCCTTTTCCCTTCTCCTTCCTTTTCTTCCTCTTCCTCTCCTCCTCCTTCCCCTTCCCTTTTCCGTCTCCTTCTCTCGCCTCCTTCTCCGTCCTCCTTCTCCTTCCCTTCCCTTCCTTTCCCCTTCCCTTCTCCTTCTCTTTCCCTTCTCTTTTGCCTTGTCCTTCTCCCTCCCGTTCTCTTTCCCCTTTGATAAGGTATGTAAGAGATTGCTGCCGGGTGGGAGAGGAAGTGAGGGATTGCAAGATAGACTGGGAAACTGTCACAGAATGTTGAAACTAAAGATCAATACCTCTGCAATACAGGTAGTCGTCAACCTACAACCACAAGTGAGCCCAAAAATTCACTTGCTCAGCGAGACAGTTGTTAAGTGAGTGCACAGGGATTGGCTTAACCGTTGTGGCAACAAAAGGTCCTGAAAGTGGAGGTGACTCACTTAACAACCACCTTGCTTAACAGCAAAAATTCTGATATGAACTGTAGTCGTAAGTCGAGGACTACTTGTAAGCAGAACCTTAACTTTGAAAGGGACTGATCCGACAAAGCACAGTTGTGAAATCTGAACGAATATAGGTAGTCCTCGAGTTACGATCATAACTGAGCCCAAAATTTATGTCATTGAGCGAAACATTTGTCAGGCGAGTTTCTTTCATTTTACGACTTTTCTTGCCACCGTTGTTAAGCGAAACATTGCATTTGTGTAAATTAGTCACACCATTGTTAAGTGAATCTGGATTCCCTGTTGACTTTGCTCATCCGAAGGTCGCAAAGGGGGATCATCACGTAACCGTCGGGGGAGGTGATGCTGCAATGGTCGTATGTGTGAAAAACGGCCGTAACTCACTTTTTTCAGTGTTGTTTTAACTTTGAGCAGTCACTAAGCGAACCGTTGTAAGTCAAGGACGATCTGAATTGCACTGAAATGCAGAAGCATGCAAACCAGACATGGGGGGCCTTCCCAAAACTTGAATTGGAGATGTCAAGCAAAAGTACAAAGTGTAAAAAACTTATTTTTCAGGCTTAAAATCTTCCCTTAATAAAGTCACAATCAGTGTACCATGTTTTTCAGACGATAAGATGCTCCTAAATTTAGAAGAGGAAAACAACAACAAAAAAAGTTTTTGTCCTCCCTTTTTTCGGGCCCTTTTTCAGCCCTTTTCCTGTCTTTTTTTGGCCCATTTTTGAGGCTTTTGGGGGGCTTTTTTCGGCCCGTTTTCAAGGCTTTTGGGGGGGCTGTTTTCAAGGCTTTTTTTGGCCTGTTTTCAAGGCTTTTTTTGGCCCGTTTTCAAGGCTTTTGGGGGGGCTGTTTTCGAGGCTTTTTTCGGCCTGTTTTCAAGGCTTTTTTGGCCCATTTTCGAGGCTTTTTTTGGCCCGTTTTCAAGGCTTTTGGGGGGCTGTTTTCAAGGCTTTTTTTTGGTCCATTTTCGAGGCTTTTTTCGGCCCGTTTTCGAGGCATTTTGGGAGCTGTTTTCAAGGCTTTTTTCGGCCCGTTTTCAAGGCTTTTTCAGCCCATTTTTGAGGTTTTTCGGCCCGATTTTTTTCGGCTAATTTCAGCCCGATTTTTTTAGAAAAAACAGGCTGAAAAAAGCCTCGAAAATGGGGCATGCAGAGCCCAAAAAATGGCCAGTGGGTAGGCGGGGCTTTGGCAGTATTCGATCTATAAGACGCACAGACATTTTCACCCCCTTTTGGGAGACAAAAAAGTGTCTTACAAAAAAATACTGCAATTAAAAAAACCCACAAAACTGCTTGAAAAGTGGAATCCGTAACATAGAACACTGATTAGTCACGTCCTGATAAACACGGGTTCCAGACTCTGGAAGTGAGTAATGCTTTCAGCCGACATGCGTCTCCTAGACCAAAATAGCAGGAACCCTCTCGGACTAAATTAAGCGCTCTATTGGAGCAGGCAGGGGGGGGGGGAAAGCAGATTTGCAGATGCTACGCAGGTAGTCCTCGACTTACAACAGTTTGCTTAGTGACCGTTTGAAATTACGACATCACTGAAAAAAATGAACTTTTGATCGTTTCTTACATTTATGGCCTTTGCAGCATTCCACTAAAATTCAGACGCTTGGCAACTGATTCATATTTTATTTTATTTTATTTTATTTTATTTTACTTTATTTTACTTTATTATTCTATTATTTTATTTTATTTTATTATTTTATTTTATTATTTTTTATTTTATTTTTTATTTTATTATTTTATTTTATATTTATATTATTTATTTTACTATTTTATTTTATTTTTTATTTATTTTATTTTTTATTTTTTATTTTATTTTATTATTTTTTATTTTATTATTTTATATTTATATTATTTTTTATTTTATTTATTTATTTTTTATTTTATTTATTTTGTTTTTATTTATTTATTTTAATTTGATTTAATTTATATTTTATTATTTTATTTTATTTTATATTTATTTTATTTTATTTTATTTATTATTTTATCACTAAACAAATAGTTGTAAGTTGAGGACTACTACTTATGTAGGTGTTCTTTTGGTCAGCTAGTTACCAGTATGGTGTCAAGGCAGCCTAAAGTATTTGTACCCCTAAACTGATGTTTTTCAAATTTGGAAACTTTTAAGATGCGTGGACGTCAACTCCCAGAATTCCCTTGATGTCAGGCCTCTAAGAACCAAGAAAGACACATGGAATAACCTCTGAGCAGAAATTGTGCCGAACTAAACAACTGCTTACATCACTATAGATATATTCTGAAAATATATCTGCTGGAAAAAAAAACTCCGCACTGGTGACAGGAAGGGCATCTGGCCAGGAAACACTCAACTCCATTCAGTTACCCAGACTCCACCTCCGCAAGGGATTATGGGGTCATTAAAAGAAGATGATTATTTTATCGTGGTTATGCTGCAGCTAAGAGTGCCCAACAGGGCTTACCTGGGCTTAATCTAACCAGGTTTAACTCAACTGAGGTAATTTCCTGGGTTCCTGTGACATCCTGGCCCATAAACACACCAGGTGAGCCAAGCGGCCCGGATTACAGGTAGTTCTTGACTCACAACCACAATTGAGCCAAACACTTCTGTTGCTAAGCGAGACAGTCGTTAAGGGAGTCTTGCCCCGTTTTACGACCTCTCTCGCCGCAGTGGTTTAAACGAATCACTGCAGTTGTTAAGGTGGTAATGCAGTTGTGATGGGAACCTGGCGTCCCCATGGACTTCGCTTGTCGCGAAAGGGGATCGCTGCAACCGTCATAAATACGAGTCAATGGCCGAGCATCTGAATTTTGAATCATGTGACCATGGGGACACTGCAATGGCCGTAAAGTATGAAAAAGAGCCCGAAGTCATGCTTTGCAGTGACGTAACTGCGAATGGCCACTGAACAAATAGTTGCAAATCGTGCAATTGCAACTTGTAAACTTTTCAAGTCGACACCACCACAATAAATGTAAGGAGGTCGAGTTTTGCTGGAAATGCCTCGTACGTTTCCCGAAACCAAGATTGGCTTAACGGTGACATCGAAACCGCTTGCTAAGCCCGAAACAACGCTGTGCAAACCCACCATGGCTTAAAACAACACCAGTTATCCTTTAATGATAGGTTAGCACCCAGTACGACTGTATTTAGGGTATCGGTCAAACGAGGATACGGTATCCTTCCCCCCCAAAAATACAGATGGTCAAATCTTCCCCGGTGATTTTCCAAAGGCTTGTGAGTAGTGACTAAGGACATTGTAGGGGAAAAAATTGTGGCGAAGTTCTCCACATGTTTTTGGCTTACAAACGCTGGCAGTTGGTGCTAAATTTTCAATCGATTAATTCATTCATCCCGTCTTTATTACTTCAACGCAAGGCAGCAAGCATATCTAATACTCCCTTTTTCCTCCTATTTTCCCCACAACAGTCCTGTGAGGTGGGTTGGACTGAGAGAGAATGGCCCAAAGTCATTCAGGCAACTTTCATACTAAAGGCGGAACTAGAATTCTCCGTCTCCTGGTGATTGACCCAAAGTCACCCATCCAGCTTTCATGCCTAAAGCAAGACTAGAACTCATCTTCTCTCGGTAATTGGCCCAAAGTCATTCAGGCAGCTTTCTTACTTAAAGCGGAACTAGAATTCCCCGTCTCCTGGTGGCTGGCCCAGAATCACCCAGCTGGTTTTTATTTCTATAATGGGACTAGAACTCCCTGTCTCCTGGTAATTGGCCCAAAGTTACCCAGCTGAGCTGGCTTTCATACCTAAGGTGGGACTAGAACTCACCGTCTCCTGGTGATTGGCCCAAAGTCATTTAGGCAGCTTTCATACTAAAGGCGGAACTAGAATTCTCCGTCTCCTGGTGATTGACCCAAAGTCACCCATCCGGCTTTCATGCCTAAAGCAAGACTAGAACTCATCTTCTCCCGGTAATTGGCCCAAAGTCATTCAGGCAGCTTTCTTACTTAAAGCGGAACTAGAATTCCCCGTCTCCTGGTGGTTGGCCCAGAATCACCCAGCTGGTTTTTATTTCTATGCTGGGACTAGAACTCCCTGTCTCCTGGTAATTGGCCCAAAGACACCCAGCTGAGCTGGCTTTCATACCTAAAGTGGGACTAGAACTCACCGTCTCCTGGTGATTGGCTCAAAGCCATTCAGGCAGCTTTCATACTAAAGGCGGAACTAGAATTCTCCGTCTCCTGGTGATTGACCCAAAGTCACCCATCCAGCTTTCATGCCTAAAGCAAGACTAGAACTCATCTTCTCCCAGTAATTGGCCCAAAGTCATTCAGGCAACTTTCAAACTTAAGGCAGGATTAGAATTCCCCGTCTCCTGGTGATTGACCCAAAGTCACCCAGCTGGTTTTTATTTCTATGGTGGGACTAGAACTCCCTGTCCCCTAGTGATTAGGCATGTATTTGAGGGGGATCAAAAGACAGCAAAGCTTAGTTTGGTCAGAAGATGTAGAGCTAAGAGGCTCATCCTTAGCAATTCTCAGTGTGCCCCGAGAGAGACCATATAGCCGCGGTAAAATAAATGCAATAAAATAACTTCGGTTTGCAAATTTGGCAAATGGCAAAATTCCATTTCTGAAGTGCTCAGCAACCAAGTGGCTAGTTTAAAAAGGCTTGCAGGCAGCTCCACCTCGGTTCTTTGACGAATTATTTTTTTCCCCTTTCTCCTTCGGATGATCCGTTGGGGTTTTCCCCCCCCCCTCCTCTTCCTTAAGCGTGTTGCAAAGCCAGCGGGGAGGAGGGAATTCAGGAGAGCTTTTAAGACAAATATGCCTTGTTTCTTTGGCTTTCAGCCTCTCCCAGCTCTGGGCAAGGGAGGAAGAGGGGAGCATCTGGCAGGCAGCCCCTTGCCAAGTTTTTGATAAAAGTGAAATAATCTGGGACTTTCTCAACTTGAAAAAGAGAGAAAAAGAGAGAGAAAGGGCTGTGTACGCCAGACCTCAATGGATGATTTGAGCAATTTTTTTTTTAAAAAATTCAATATCTCAGTTCTAACTGTGCTTACTTCTCAAGCCAGACCGGGATCTGGGAATTGAGGAAGTCTGCAGGCAATTACAATTGGAATAATAATAATAATAAAATAATAATAATAATAATAATAATAATAATAATAATTGTTAATGGTTGATATCTAGGACGCTGGCAGCGACTTGTACCCGTCGATGGTATTTGTGATGCATTTTTTAATGTTCAGTTGATTGAGTTTCATGTTTAATGAATAAAGTATATAATAACAACAACAACAACAACAACAAATGGTTAAGATCAGGAGTACTGAAAAAAGAAACTGAAAGCTTTATTTTGGCAGCTCAAGAACAAGCCCTAGCCACAAACTGCATGAAGGCAAAAATTCAACATGTTACCACCAACAGCAAATGCCGCCTCTGCAATGAGAAAGATGAGACAGTCGACCCCCTGATCAGTGGGTGCAGCAAAATTTCACAAACTGACTACCTACAACGCCATGACCGCGTTGCTAAGATCATTCACTGGAAATTGTGCCAGAAGTTTGGATTTGAGTACAGCAAAAACCACTGGGAACATCAGGTTGAGAAAGTTTTAGAGAATGAGAAACTCAAGATCTTAATTAGATTAAGATCTAATTAATCTAATCTAATCTAATCATGTTGATTAAAATAGACAAGCATGTGACTTCTAGGAAAAGTCCTGTTTTTCTCCTGTGGATAAACCTAAAGTAGCCAGCTTTGTAAACTCACTTTACTTAAAGAATGGTTATGTACAGGCAACACCCCTAATCATGCCAGATTAAGAAAATGTGTTTCCTTAACATTAACTTGGGAGTAAGTGTGCAGGGGGGCAAGGGGGTTTAAGATAGTCTTTGACTTACCACCACAATTGGGCCCAAAATTTCTGTTCTTAAGCGAGACATTTGTTCAATGAGTTTTGCCCCATTTTACGACATTTCTTGCCACGGTTGTTAAGTGAATCACTGCAATTGTTAAGCGAGTAACCCGGTTGTTAAGTGAATCCGGCTTCCCCCTTGACTTTGCTTGTGAGAAGGTCACAAAAGGGGATCACGACGTGACCCTTGGGGCACAGCAACGGTCATAAGTACGAACCGTTTTGCCAAGCATCTGAATTTTGATCCCATGACCATTGGGGATGCTGCAAAGGTCATAAGTGTGAATAACGGCGGTAAATCACAGTTTTCACTGTCGTCGTAACTTTGAACCAGGGTTGAAATCCAGCAGGTTCTGACAGGTTCTGGCGAACTGGTAGCAGAAATTTTGAGCAGTTCAGAGAACCGGCAAATACCACCTCTGGCTGGCCCCAGAGTAGGGTGGGAATGGAGATTTGCAGTGTCCTTCCTCTGCCACGCCCACCAAGCCACACCATGCCCACCAAGTCACGCCCACAGAACCAGTAGTAAAAAAAATTTGGATTTCACCACTGCTTTGAACGGTCATTAAATTTACTGTAGTAAATTAAGGATTACCTGTATCAAGTGGACTGTTTCTCAGCCTGGGCAATTTTAAGCTGTGTGGAGTTCAACTCCCAGAATTCCCCAGCCAGCATAGGTGGGGAATTCTGGGAGTTGAAGTCCACACAGCTTAAAGCCGTCCAAGCCGAGAAATAACGGGGGTAAAGTGCTAAGCATAGACTTTAAAAAAAAATTAACTATTTTCTTCGTTCTGAATCTTCAGTGTGGGCCATGAACCAAACTTGAAAAAAATAACTGATTTTAATCTCTGGGACGGTTCACACATTCCACGCTGGAAGAGATCCACTTGGTGGGAAAGGAAAGAGGAATGTTTAAATCTTTTTTGTTTCCGGTATTTTTGTGTCTGCCTCCACAGCGGGGGTGTGGCTGCGTCTCCTACTCCAAGCCTGTCTTGAATCTAACTTTGGCAGAAAGTTTTGAAGGGATTACAAAACGCTTCCTGCCAGCAACTTCCCAAAGGGAGAAACAAAACAGTCGGTTTAAGTCTGATGACACAACAACCGGATTGGTTGGTTGCCCGTTAGACAGGTGATAAATCCCTCAAGAAACAATTTCCTAATTCTGCTCAATGCCGGAAGCCTTCTCTGCCAGTCTCCAGTGCTATATAAAAAAAAAAAAAACTCCAAATAACATATAAAGGTAATCCTTAACTTACAACAGTTCATTTAATGACCTTCAAAGTTACAACGGCACTGAAAAAAAGTGACTTATGACTAGTTTTCACACTTATAACCATAGAAGAATCCCCATGATGACATAACTTCAGATGTTTGGCAACTGTTTCATATTTATGACGGTTGCAATATCCCCGCAGTACGTTGGTCGCTTTCTGCAACCTTCCGGCGAGCGAAGTCAAGGGGGAAGCCAGATCCCCTTAACAACCGCAGGCGATTCACTTAACCGCGGCCAGAAAGTTCGTCAAATGGGGCAAAACTCCACCTAACAACTGTCTCGCTTAGCAACAGCCATCTTGGATCTCAACGGCGGTTGTAATCCGAGGAGTCCCCGTTTTCCCGCTTTAGACACAGAAGCCATCTGGGTGACTCTCTAGGACAGCCAGTTTTTCTTAAACCCAACCCACCTTACAGGGTTGTTGTTGCAGAGACAATAGAAGGAGGTGTGCATTTTGCTGTGTATTTCTCCATTTTTGAATTATGTGTGAAAACAACAAATGCAGGATAGAAATAAACAAAGAAATAAATGTGAGATATGTGCGCCCCTGTGAATCCCTCTGTTGCGGATTTCTGATGAAAGACAAACAGTTGTGTTGCAAAAAAAAAATGAAGAAAAGAAGAGACGGTTGTCAGATAAGCAACCGTCTCTTGCGTTGTGTAAGCCGAGTCTTTCCAGCCGCACAAAAGCCACACCTGGGCCCCACCTTGGCCGTTGCACACAAACCCCCCCCCCCACTGATCCTTTAAGCCAGCCAATTGCAAACCGCCGGATCCAGCCGGATTTCCCACCAGACAGCCCGTGCCAGGAAGGTAACCAACCCTTAATTCCAAAGGGGCCGTCCGTTGTGTCGAATTTTTTGTTTTGTTTTGTTTTACCTTTTGGTTCTGCAATTTAAGAGAAAGAAAAATTGGACTGGGAGATCAAATCCCCATTTAGCCTCAAGGCAGGTTCAAATAGGAGGGAGGGCTGCCGACTTGGGGTTGAGTTTTTCACTCCCTGCGATAAATCACATTTATTTTCTTCCTCTAAAACCGTGATGGCGAACCTATGGCACGCGTGGCACGTGGAGCCATATCTGTGGGCACACAAGTGTTGCCCTAGCTCAGCTCCAGAGCATATGTGCCGCCGCCCAGCTGATTTTCGGGCCTTCCGGGCCACCAGAAGTCGGGAAACGGGCTGTTTCCGGTCTCTGGAGGGCCTCCGGGAGGTGGGAAAGGCCGTTTTTGGCCTCCCCAGGCTCCTAGAAAGGCTCTGGAGCCTGAGGAGGCCGAAAAACGGCCTACCTGGCTTTCACATGCTAAAAGCAGGGAGAGCACGGGGGGGTCATACGCGCATGTGCGGGGGCAGGGGTGCATTAAATTATGGGTGTGGGCACACGCACATGCGACCCCCTCCCCACTCCCCCAGCTTTTGGCACGTAGTGGCAAAAAGGTTAGCCATCACTGCTCTAAGACAACCGGATCCGGCTCACTGGTACAGTTTAGATGCTCGAACTTACAACCGTTCATTCAAAGTTACGCCGACGCTGGAAAAAGTGACTTAACGATGGCTTATCACACTTACGACCGACAGTTGCAGCAGCGTTGTGCGGCTGGAAAGACTCGGTTTACACAACGCAAGAGACCCGTTGCTTATCTGACAACCGTCTCTTCTTTTCTTCATTTATTTTTGTGTTTTGCAACACAACTGTTGGTCTTTCATCAGAAATCCACAACAGAGGAATTCACAGGGGCAGGGCACATAGAATTATGGGTGTGGGCACACGCGTGTGTGACCCTCCCCCCTGCTCCTGGCACGCGATGGCAAAAAGGTTAGCCATCACTGAACTAGACGTAGCTAATTGCTGCAACGTCATTGTGCAGTTTAGCCTCCGGGTCCCCCTAATCCTCTTCGTTGCTCTTCTCTGCACGCTTTCTAAAGCCTCAACACGCCTCTAGTGTCGTGGTCAGAGGTGGTATGCAGCCGGTTCGTAACGGTTGATGCAAACCGGTTGCTACGGTATGTGACTCGCCACCTCCGATCGTGGTGACTAAAACTGGACTCCATAGAAATATGTTAGTGACGTATTTATTTATTTTATTTTATCAAATTTGTATACCGCCCTAATCCCGAAGGACTCAGGGCGGTGAAGAGCCACAGAATAAAACACATAAATACAAAAAATTAAAATAGAATAAAAATGAATTAAACAATTTGGCTGAACAAATTTAAAACACCCCATAATTTAAAAACAAATTAAAATTTACATTTAAAAAGGGGGAGAAGATTTAGGCCAGGCCAGCTTGATGAAATAAAAAAGTCTTAAGCGCGTGACGGATTAATGTATTATTATGAAAAGAAATAATAATTTGTGCCTTGGTTAGCAAGTTCCTGGAAAATCCATGCCAGTTTTTCTTTACATTTTGCCCAAGCCACAATTTTTTTTTTCCTCGAGCCCTTGCAAGTCAAAACTTGCAGTCTGCTGGTTTGGTTTGGTTTTTGCTTCTCAATTTGGAGGAGGGAGAGAGAGAGAGAGAAGGAAAGAGGAGAGAAAGAATGAGAGCGAGAATGAGAAGAAGAGAGAGAGAAAGAGAAGAAGAAAGAGAAGAAGAGAGAAAGAGAGGGAAAGAGAAGAAGAAAGAGCGAAAGAAGAGAGAGAGGTAAAGGGAAGAGAGAGAAGAGAAAGAGGAAAGAAATAGAGAAAGAAGAAGAGAGAGAAAGAAGAAGAAAGGAGAGAGGGAAAGGGAAGAGAAGAAGAGAAAGGGAAAGAGGAAAGAAATAGAGAAGAAGAGAGAGAAAGAAGAAGAGAGGGAAAGAGGAGAGGAAGAAGAGAGGGAAAGAAGAGAGAAAAGGGAAAGAGAAAGGGAGAGGAGAAAGAAAGAAAGAAGAGAAAGAGACAGGAGAGGGAAAGAGAAAGAAAGAGGGAAAGGAGAGAAAAAATGAAAGAAAAGGAGAGAAAGGGAAAGAGGTGAGAAGGAAATATGAAAGAGAAAAGGAAAAAAAGAAAGAAGAGAGAAAGGGAAAGGAGAGAGGAGAGGGGGCAATGAAGAGAGGAGAGAGAAGGAAAGAAAAAGAAGGGAGAGAAGAGAAAGGGAGAGGAAAGTGAAAGAGACAGAAAGGTAGTCCGTATTCTGTTCATTCAGTGACCGTTCATACTTACGACAGCACTGGAAAAAGTGACTTTTTCACCTTTTTTCCACATCCCCCAGGATCACGTGATTTGACATTCAGATGCTTGACCCACTGACTCACCTTTATGACGGTCGCAGACTCCCGGAGTCATGCGATCCCCTTTTGCGACCTTCCAACAGGCAAATTCAGGGGGGGGGAAAACCAGATTCGCTTAACGACCGCTCGACTCATTTAAGAACGGCAGCGCTTCTCTTAAGGCGGGAAAAGTCGTAAAACGGGGCAAAACAACGAATTTCTCACTGAATTAACCTAAATTTAGGGCTCGGTGGCGGACGTAAGTCGAGGACCGCCTGTATTTCAGAGAACGGGTGGGGGGGGAAGTTTTTAAGGGTTTTAAAGAGAAATGTTATAAAAGCAACACCATTCGGAGGTTTTGATTTATCCTGCCCTGCTCGGTCTTCACCCTTGTCTCTTTTCTGTTTAAAAATAGAAGCTGTTAATCATCTTTTGTCTCTTCCCCAGGCTACTGTATATAATTTATTCCTACTGTCACCTCCCTTCTCTTCAGTTCAGTTGGTGCTCTGGTCTCACTTCGCTTTTCTTTCTTTCTTTTTCTGGTTTTGGAAGGACCTGTTTCCTTTATAAAATTCACCCTTGGAGTTCAATCCTTTTTTTCAGTTTTGAAACGGGCTGGCCAGTTTTAAAGTGATGAGCTTGCCTGGTAGAGCCTAAAAAAAAAATTACATTTGTTTCCGGGAAAATATTAGTAGTTTACTTTTGGAAAATGGATCTTTTCCAAATGATCACAAACCAGGGGTGAAACGTTCCCGGTAAATTTATTTATTTTATTTTATTTTATTTTATTTATTTTATTTTATTAAATTTGTATACCGCCCTACTCCCGAAGAACTCAGGGCAGTGAACAGCCATGAAATAAAACATATAGATACAAAATTTAAAATGGAGATAAAACAAATTAAATAAATTTGGCTGAACCATTTTAAAACCCCAATAATTTGAAACCAAATTTAAAATTTCCATTTAAAAGAGGAAAATTTAGGTCAGGCCAGCTTGATGAAATAAAAAAGTCTTAAGCGCGCGACGGAAGGTGCGCAGATCCGGGATCCTCCGTATCTCCAGGGGGAGGTCGTTCCAGATCGTAGGTGCCCCCACAGAGAAGGCTCTCCCCGTGGGGGCCGCCAGTCGACATTATTTGGCCGACGGCACCCGGAGGAGCCCCTCTCTATGGGAGCGTACTGGTCGGTGGGAGGCTATTGGTGGTAGCAGGCGGTCCCGTAGATAACCAGGTCCTAAGCCATGGAGCGCTTTGAAGGTGATAACCAAAACTTTGAAGCGCACCCGGAAGACCACCGGGAGCTAGTGCAGCTCGCGCAGGAAATGCAGGTGTGTGATGTTGTTCGGGAAGGTCCCTGAGCATCCCAGCTTCTGTGTAGAATTTTCGGGAACTGTCTTCTCCACCTGTGTCACGTCCACTTCTTCCATTCTTGTTTTCGTTCTGCAGGTGTCCCGAGATGTCGTCCTTGGTTTGGTTACATGTGCTGCTAGTTTTGCCCTGTTTCGGCACCTCAAGGACTTGCTTCCCGAGATGCCACTGCGAAGTGGAGACCTTTGGCCTCTTCGACAGCTTCAGCCTCACCAAAGTGGACTGTAGTGGGATCGGATCCCACCTCGTGCCTGTTCCCATCCCCTTGGACACCACCTACTTGGATTTATCTTCTAACCACTTGGAAGCCATCAACCAGTCCATGTTAACCGGGCCTGGTTACACCACTCTCGTAGGCCTTGACTTGAGCTACAATAAAATCTCCAAGGTGGTCCCTACCACCTTCTCAAGACTCCGGTATCTTGAGTCTTTGGATCTGAGCCATAACTCTTTGGTGACCATCCCCGAGGACTGTTTCTCTCAGTCCCCTCTGGGAGAAGTGGACCTTAGCAACAACCTTCTCTTGGAGGTCCCCTTGAACGTCTTTGCCTTCAGAGGTCAAGGAAAACCCATCAACGTTGATCTTTCCAACAACTTAATAAGCCAGGTGTCAAGATACTCGGATAAACCCGTTCCTAACATTCAAAGCTTAAATTTCTCGGGGAACCGATTAACCAGCATTCCAGATCTCCAAGGGATCCCCCTTCGTTACTTAAACCTGGATGGAAACCCAATGTCCGTCATTCAGAAGGACGCCTTCTTGGGCCTGATAGGGTTAACCCACTTGTCCTTGAGTGGGATTGACCATCTCTTGGACATTTCGCCTTTTGGCTTCAAGGACCTCTCCGCTCTCCAAGTGCTGGACTTATCCAACAATCCCAACATGAAATCCTTGAACCCCAAAGTGTTCTACAGCTTGAGTTCGTTGCAAGAGCTCAACCTGTCAGGGACGAGGCTGGCCGCCACTTTCTCCAAACCGATGTTGAGATACTTGCCTTCCATCAAGAGCGTGGCCTTGGCCAAGAACATCCGGTGTCTTAAGACCGTTCGGGAAGGACACTACCACCGAGAAGCTGGACCGAGCAAGAAAGAGGTCCTACGATGTCACGGCGGCCACGGATCCGTGGCGCCATACGTGTTGTGATCGAGGACCGAACCTCCGCACGATGAGACTTCTTTTAAACAAAAAACAAAAAAAAAACACAGCCACGAATGTGCCTTCTGTACAAACATTTAATTTATACTTTTTTTTTTTTTTGTATATCTCAACTCCGCGTTACAATAATGGATGGGACAAAACGCTCACAAGTCTGGTTTATCTCAGGGGTACCCCTGCCCCCCAAATTTCCAGCTCTGGACCGCCGGTGATTGGGGGGGGGAAGCGGGGAAGGGGATGGTTTCACGTGCGTGCCTGCCACTTGTGCAAATAGTTTCGTGTGCTTGCACGCTCGCTCGCTGTTTGCATGGCCCGGGTTCCAACGAGCCATGGACTGCTACCGGTCCACAGAATAAGGGTTAGAGTCCCCTGGTTTATTTGATTTTCCTAACCCTCAGTTGTTCTCCTGGAAACCCTGAGACCACAGCTGTGGCTTCTACAGCAGGGGTGTCAACTCATGGCCCGTGGGCTGCATCCGGCTGGCAATGTGGTCCAATCCGGCCCACGGAGCCATCCTGGAAAATTGCTTCGGCCCAGTCTACCCAATGCAAAGAAGAAACATGCCAGCAGTTTTGGGAGTGGCTTCAGGCTCGTCACGCTCACTGTTCTGCCCCAGCTACGGACCCCAAAGAACGCAGCACACACAAAGTCTGTACAGACCTTAGTTTACTAAATTAAATCAGTTTTTTTTTTCCAAACAGAGGCTTGTTAATTAACTTTCTTAACAGCCAACAATAATCGTAATCTTACTATGATTGGCAGAAAGCCCAGAAGCAATTTGCAGAGAACTAAGATCAAGACGCGAAGGAGAGTGAACGAAGTTGTTCCCTGCAAATTGCTTCAGTCGGCATTCCTCCTTAAATAGGCTAAGGGAGTGGCCAATTAGCCCCAAGCCTTACTCTCGGGGAGACCTCCTCCTGAAGAGCCACTCCTGCCTTTTGGCAGCTCTGCGCGCCCGTGCATTGAGAAGAGGCTCCTCCTCTTCGTCCTCTTCACCCATGGAAGTTTCTGGAGGTTCTGAAGGCCCTGGCTGAATCCCCGCCTCTGGCACCACATCTTCTCCAGCCTCCTCACTGTCTGACTCGAGTGCCAGCTGCACAGGCTGCTGGCGCAGCCCCACATCAGCCGCCTCGCTGTCCGAATCAGCCGCACAGGCCGCGTATGGGCCACAACACTCACCCAGTTGGCCACGCCCAGTGAGTGGCATCAAGATAGCCACACCTACCCAGTCGGCCATGCCTACACAGCCCCCCAAGTTCAACCACAGTCCTGATGCAGCCCTCAATGAAAGCGAGTTTGACACCCCTGATGTCCTTCAGATACAGGTAATCCTTGCCTTACAACCATTCGTTTAGTGACTGAAGTTGCAATGGCCCTGAACAAAGTGATTCATGCCTGGTTTGCACACTTAGCGACCGTTGTAGAATCTCCATAGTCGCGTGATCCAAATCCGGAGGCTTGGCCACTGGCGTGTATTTACGACGGTTGCAGTGTCCTGCCGTTGCGCGATCCCCTTTTGCGACTTTTCCAGCTGGCTAACAAAGTCAACAGAGGAAGCCAAATTCACATAAGAAACGGCGTGATTCGCACCACAATTGCCCTGATTCGCTTAACGACTGTAGCAAGAAAGGTCGTAAAATGGGGCAAAACTCATTATAGCAGCCATCTTGCTTAGCAAGAGCAATGTTGGGCTCAAATATGGTTGTAAATCGAGGACTACCTTCGATTCACTTCGAAGATCTTCCGAAGAGGACGGTTCAGCCCCAGAAATTGTGGATTTGAGAAAATGTCTAGGGCAATGTTTCTCAATCATTGGTATAGAGGTATAGAGGTGTTGGACTTCAACCCCCAGAATTCCCCAGCCAGCATGGGAATTCTGGGAGTTAAAGTCCACACCTCTGAAAGTTGCTAAGGAGAAACACGATTGTAACACACATCCACAACCCATTCAATTCCATTTGAGCCGATAACTGGCCAGAAGGTGTATATACCTTCTTTGGCCACAAGAGGGAAGCAGTTTACCACAACCTTTTGATGGAATTGTCCTTGTTTCTCTTGGAAAGTTCTTCGGTTTTTCCTCCAGCTCTTGGGATTTCTTGGTGGTCTTCCATCCTCACGCTAACCAAGCCTGTTCCTACATTACTCAGGAAACTCACGGACTGTCTGTAGGCTGGATTTTTGTTGCTCAACCAAAGGTTTTGCATGAAAGCCTGACGTAAGAGGCAGAGTTCCCACAGCCCTTTAAACGTGCAAATTAAGTTATACATGTAAAATTAAAAGCTTCCTTTGCATTGAGCTTGATCCTTGGAGATATCCAAGGAAGGCTTTTTGTAAAGGATATGGAGGCAGTCCCACTTTTTTTTTCTGGATTTTTTTTTTTATTTCCTGGTGGTCTCCTTTCCAGTAATACCAACTGATCTTCTTAGCTTCTGAACCGAGAGACCCATCAGCCAAGTGCTGTCACCGGATACTAATACAAATGCTGGATCTCAAGAAAAGAAGGCCTTTGAATGTTACGTTTGCAAGTAGTCCTCGGCTTACGACCACAACTGAGCTCAACATTGGCGTTGCTAAACAAGACAGTTATGAAGTTTTGCCCCACTTTTTTCTTGCCACAGTCGTTAAGCGAATCCTGCAGTTGTTAGCAACACAACTGTTAAATGGATCTGGCTTCCCCATTCATTTTGCTTGTCAGCACGGTCGTAAAAGGGGACACTGCAACCGTCATAAATATGAAGCAGTTGCAAAGTATGTGAATTTTGATCATGGGGATGTTGCAATGGTCATAAGTGTGAAAAACGGTCGTAAGTCCCTTTTTTTTCAACATTGTAACTTTGAATGGTCACTAAACGAACAGTTGTAAATCAAGGACTACCCGTATTTCCTTAAATACCTCTGACTTTTTAAAGTTTTTAATCTCATCCAACCCTATTCCTTCCAATTGTGCAAGCAAAGCTTTTCACTCACACACAAACATACAATTTTGGCAACAACCTTCGCGATTACAGCGAGTCCTCGACTTAAGAACAGTTCATTTAGCGACGGTCTGAAGTTACGACGGCATTGAAAAACGTGACTTACGACCTATTTTTCACAGTTACGATGTTTGCTGCATTCCCCATAATTGTGTGATCAAAATTAGGAGGCTCGGCAACTGGCATGTACTTATGACTGTTCCAGGGGTCATGTGATCCCGTTCTCACAAGCAAAGCCCAGGGGGAAGCCCGATTCACTTAACAACCGGGTTACTAATTTTTTATCAACTGCAGCGATTCACTTAGCAACGCTGGCAAGAACGGTCGTAAAATCAGGAGTGGTATTCACTTACTTTCCTTACCGGTTCGCAAATGTGAGTGTGTGCGCACTTTGCTGGCACTCACGCCTTCCGTACATGCACCCGGCCACAAAAACGCGACTAAATAGGATGGCAGAGTCGGGGAAGGTGGGTGGAGCCCCCCGTGATTTCCGCAAGCAGTTCTGCCGAACCGGTCTGAGCCAGCTGCATACCACCTCTGCCCCAAGACTCACTGAACAGATGTTTTCACTTTTAACCACAAACATTCTGGGCTCCGTTGTGGTCGTAAGTCGAGGTCTACCTGTATTGTATTTTACCACCCTGGGAAAGGAAGCCCACCTTCTCAAAAACTTAACTTTAACCTTTCTTCTCTCGTCTGGCTTTGGTCGCGTCACGGTTAACGCCGAGTTAAGATTAAGGCAAACATTACGCAGTTTTGCCCGCGATGCTTTTCCGAAGGCTTCACAAAGGCCTCTTCATTTTTCCACCCAGCTGACATTTTGGCTGAAACAATTTCATTTTTTTTTTTTTTCCTCTTGGCAAGAATGGCCCGTCTCTTGATCACGGAAGGCAGATTTCAACTGTGGTTCTCCGGATCCAGCCGGATAGGATGGGAAAACTTCCCTGCCAGCTTGGATGTCAAAATTTGCAATCCGCGTAAGAGAGGAAAAAAAAAATCCCAAAAAGAACAGATTTGAAAAAACGATAAATTTAGCATTATTATTTTTTTTTTAGAGTCTGCCTAAGAAGGCAGCGTTCCAATTTCTTGGGGTTTGATCCACATTTTTTTAAAAAAGAAAAAGATTTGGAAAAACCGAGCTCGTGAGTATTTCTCTTGCATATGTGCAGAACTTTAGTAGGTATTTTTTTTAAAAAAAAAACGTGCCTCTCGATAGTCCTCGGCTTACGACCACAATCGAGCCAAGAATTTCTGCTGCGAAGCAAAATGGCCGTTAAATGTATTCCCCCCCATTTTACGACCTTTCTTGCCACGTTTGTTAAGTGAATCAGTGCAATGGATAAATTAGTAAGCCGGTTGTTAAGTGAATCACTGCAATTGATAAATTAGTAACCCGGTTGTTAAGTGAATCTGGCTTCCCCATTGACTCTGCTTATTGGAAGATCGCAAAAGGGGATCATGTGACCCCGGGACACTGCAACGGTCGTAAGTGTGAAAAATGGTCATAAGTCGCTTTTTTCAGTACCGTTGTAACTTCGAACCATCACTAAATGAACTGTTCTTAAGTCAAGGACCAGCTGTATTTATTTTCTCTTGGCTGATTGCATTTTAACACAGGAACTATTTCCAAGGAATTAAGTTTTAAAATCTGAGCCACCTCAATATATTTTCTTTAAAAAAAAAATCAGAAACTCATAAATAACAGGGAGGGACGCAGTGGCTCAGTGGCTAAGACACTGAGCTTGTCGATCGAAAGGTCGGCGGTCCAGCGGTTCGAATCCCGAGTGCCGCGTAACGGGGTGAGCTCCCGTTTAGTTGTCCCAGCCTCTGCCAACCTAGCAGTTCGAAAGCAGGTAAAAAATGCAAGTAGAAAAAGAGGGACCACCTTTGGTGGGAAGGGAACAGCGTTTTCCGTGCGCCTTTGGCGTTGAGTCATGCCGGCCACATGACCACGGAGATTTCTTCGGACAGCGCTGGCTCTTCGGCTTTGAAACGGAGATGAGCATCGGCCCCTAGAGTCGGGAACGACTAGCACGTATGTGCGAGGGGAACCTTTACCTTTACCTTAGGGCCATGATGGCGCACCTATGGCACGCGTGCCACAGGTGGCACACGTACCCATATCAGTGGGCACGCCAGCTCAGCTCTGGCACGCATGTGTGCGCCGGCCAGCTGATTTTCAGGCCTTCTGGGTCCACCAGAAGTAGGGAAACAGGCCGTTTCCTGCCTCCGGAGGGTCTGGGGTGTGAGTTTGTGGGGAAGGCTGTTTTTGCCCTCCCCAGATGCATAGAGAGGATCTGGAGCCAGGTGAGAAAGAAAAATGGGCCATTGCATGCCAGGAGCGGGGAGGGGGGGTTTGCGCACGCATGCACAGGGCGGGGCACATAGAATTATGGGTGTGGGCACGCATGTGTGCAAACCTCCCCTGGGCCCCCCCCCCCGCTTCCTGGCATGCGATGGCAAAAAGGTTAGCCATCACTGCCTTAGGGTGTGTATTTAAATATTGATCAGGAAAAGGTGATGGCAGGAGCCTCTATATAGGGTGTATCGATACTCCTTGACTTGTGACCACAATTGAGCCCAAAATTTCAGTTTAGTTTAGTTTAGTTTAGTTCATTGCACATGGTACAACGAAATTAAACGCCGTCTTCAGTGTACATTATAACTAAAAATAAAAACACAAACATAACATCCTTTACATTGTATAGAATTGCAATTGAAAACAATTGAAAAATTGTTCTTAAGGAAGACGCTGTGCTAAGTGAATTCAGTTAACCGTCGTTAACTGAATTGCTGTTGTTAAGCTAACAACCTGGTTGTAAAGTGAATCGGCCTTCCCCATGGACTTTGCTGGTCAGAAGGTCGCAACAGGTGATCGCGTATCCTGGGACACTGCAATGGTCATAAGTAAGAGTCAATTGCCGGTTGTCACGCGACCATGGGAATGCTGCGACGGTCGTAAGTGTGAAAACAGTCGTAAGTCACTTTTTTCCGTGCGGTTGTAACTTCAAACGGTCACTAAATGAAGTGTTGTAAGTCGAGGACGATCTACTACAGCACATATTGCATGGGGCTGCTCTTGAAGACTACCCAGAAGCTTTAACCGGTCCAGCATGCAACTCTTCGTGCCACCTCACAACTTGACTACTGCAACCCTCTCTACATGGGGCTGCCCTTGAAGTCTATCCTGAACTGGTCCAGAACGCCATGGCGTAGCTAATGATGGGCAATGCCTTACTATGCCCATATAACATTTCTGGGTTTACGGCCTGGTTACTCGAAGGACTGCCCAATTCCAGTGGAGGTAGTCCTCGACTTACGACAGTTCGTTTAGTGACCGTTCCAAGTTACAACGGCACTGAAAAAAGTGATTTAGGACCGGGTTTTTTTTTTTCCACACTTACGGTTTACATTTGGATGCTCGATAATTAACTCATCTTTATGACGGTCTCAGCATCCCGGGGTCACGTGATCCCCTTTTGCGACCTTCTGACAAGATTCACTTAACCAACGTGACAAGAAAAGTCCTAAAAACGGGAGCAAAGCTCTCCACGAATGTCTCAATTAGTGGCGTAAATATGGGGTTCGGTTGTGGTCGTAAATCGAGGACTGCCTGTTTCTGCCTGATTCGATTGGATCCTGCAGGGTGGATTCGCTCTAGCTTCCTTCGATTAAACCCCCGGGATTGCTTTTGTGACCTTCCTCACGAAAAGACCCCCCCCCTTTTTGGGGGGACCAATGACGTCTCTGCGTCCTACACAATCTCCTCATTCTTTCCCCCCCCTTCCTCGAATGAGGAACAAAGAAAACGCAATTAAAGCTAAAAAAAAGGAAGAATTCTTCTGTAGAAGAAAAATCCCCTTCTGGGGAAATTCGAGGCTGTGTGACCTTCTCGACCTAGTTTGACTTTTGAGCTCGACAAAAAATGCAATCGAAGACCTCGACAAAAATGCAAAAATGCAGCCTCCTCCGACAGAGCTAAATCACACACACACACACACACAGAGACACACGTACCCCAAAAAAGAAACGAGGATTTAAACTTAAACTCTGCATGATATTTCAATATTGCCCCTGCTTTTTCTCCCAACCACGTTGTACGAATTCAATGCGTCTGGGAAGGTCTCTGAATTTCTCTATGCAATTCTCCAAAAATTATTTATTTAATCCTTCACGTTTTCCCTTTAAAGAAAAGAAAAAAATGTCGGCTAAAAATGTTTAAGCCCACTCTCGAGGAGAAGTGAGAAGTGCCAAAGATTGCCTAACCCTGGACAGGAAATAGGAAGAATTTGGACAATCTGGCTTCGTTCCCAGGTGTTTTGTTTCGGCAACATCCTGGTTTACTTAGGGGATGGGATTGAATCCATAATGAAGTTCCATAATGAAAAGGACATGATAGCATGATAGCATGAATGAGGATTTTGCAATATCTTTTCCCCAGGAGTGGGCTGGGAATGGAGATTTTGCAATATCCTTCCCCCAGGAGTGAGGTGGGAAGGGGGCTTTTGCAGTATCCTTCCCCTGCCACGCCCACCAAGCCACGCCCACAGAACCGGTCGTAAAAAAAAAAAAATTGGATTTCCCCACTGGCTCAACCTATTATCCAAAGGACCAGAAGGCAGGACAAGAATCAATGGATGGAAACTCATCAGTGACATCATCAGAAGGAGAGGTAATAAAGAAGATTTGAGAATGTGCAGAAATGAATAGGTTGGCATTGAGAATAAAAGATAAAGAGGAATCGGGTGTATTTCAAGACATGGGGACGATTTTATGCATGGTTAGAAAAGAAATATGAATAAAAGATTATAGAGAAATAAATTAGATAAGATATGAGTAAATGAGAAAGAAGAAAGAAGAAAAAGGAAATGCAGAAGACACCTGTGTAAATGGAAAAGGGGGGGGAAGAAAATATATAAATGTACATTTATGAAGATATGTGTGAATTTAGTAAAATGAAAAAGTAATTGAAAAGAAGGTTAAAATCGGGATTGCTCGAATACCACTTTGGAAAATATTAAATTGAAAATGAATACAACAATTAGAGAGAGAATGGAGAGGGATAGAGGAGAGAAGAGAGGAAGGAGAGAGAGGAAAAGAAAAGGAAAAGGAGAGGAAGAAAGGGGAAACGAGTAGGAGAAAAGGTTAGAAGGGAGGAAGAAGGGAGGGGGGAAGGAGAGAAGGAGAAGGAGAGGAGGAAAGAAGAAAATAGATGGAGAGGGATAAAGGAGAGGAGAGGAAGGAGAGAGGGAAAGAAGAAAGGGAAAAGGAGAGGAAGAAAGGAAATGAGTAGGAGAGAAGGTTAGAAGGGAGGTATGGGGGAAAGGAAGAGGAAGGAGAGAAGGAGAAGGAGAGGAGGAAAGAAAGTAGAAGAGTAGATGGAAGAAGGGAGGGAAAGGAAAGAGAGGAGAGGGAGAAGAAGGATTGTTGTATAAAACAAGGGAGATGAAAAGGTAGAAGAGCAACCCAGAATATAATTGTTTAGGATGACGATTGTATTAGTATGAAAGTTAAAAGGAAAATATGTATGTTAGATAAGAAACTACATTTAAGATACGTTTATGAGGAAAAAAAATAAAAAACTTTTAAAAAATAAACTCATGAGAATGCTACAATGGTTGTAAGTATGAAAAACTGTCATAAATCACTTTTTAAAGGGCTGTTGTAACTTTAAACGGTCACTAAAAGCTATGCTTTGATGGCCATCTGCTGATGTTCCAAAACTTTATGAGAGAAAAATATTCTGAATTTCTCAGGGTTTTGTTTTTTTTTCTCTCGGGGCTTTTGCAAAACATTTGAGTTCAATAATTGTTCGGGAGTTCCATTTATCTGCTCTCTGTATAAAATGATGCTATTTTTTTTTCTCCGGGTTGGATCTTGGCAGCTGGTAGGGTTCCCTCACTGAGAGACAAATGGGATTTCCTGATCCCAAAATCAGTGGAGATCCACTGCCCCCTTCTGGATTGGCCTTGATCGCTCAGCCTTGCATTTTCCACGAATGAACAATGGTGGATAATTAATCAAACACCATGATTTAATTAAGCGGTATTTCTCAACCTAGACCACTTTTAAGACGTGTGGACTTCAACTCCCAGAATTCCCTGGGCCCAACATGGCTGACTGTGGAATTCTGGGAGTTGAAGTCCACATACCAGAAAAATTACTGAAGATGAGAAACGCTACTCTGGAGCGTTTCTAGGTAGTCCTCGACTTACAAGAGTTCATTTAGTGACCGTTGGAAGTTACAACGGCACTGAAGAAGTGACATACGACTGTTTTTCACACTTAACGACTGTTGCAGGATCTCCAGGGTCACGTGATTCAAAATTCAGATGCTTGGCAACTGACTCGTATTTATGATGGTTGCAATGTTCCCGGGGTCACGTGATTCCCCCTTTTGTGACCTCCTGACCAGCAAAGTCAATAGTGAAGGCAGATTCACTTAACAACCGGGTTACTAATTTAACAAGTGCAGGATTCACTTAACGACAGTGGCAAAAAAGGCCGTAATATGGGGCAAAACTCACTTAACCAATGTCTCATTTAGCAACAGAAATTTTGGACTCCGTTGAACCAATTCCCATGGGTCCAAATTTTGATTATATGGCCACAAGGGTGCAGCAGTCAAAAACCAGAAATGGTCATAAGTCACTTTTTTCAATGCCATTGTAACTTCGAATAGTCACTAAACAAACAGTTGTAAATTGAGGACTACATGCACGCATTTGTTTTAAGGCTTAATTAGAATTATTTCCTCTGTCCTTCTGCAACTTTTCTATTCATAGCCAATGTCAGGTCCTGCTTTGCTTGTTACATTTTTATGTACTTCCCATGTAATAACATATATTTTAGCTTTGTCCAAATAAACCAACTTTATATCCCTTCCTTTTGCTTTGAACAATTTTTGTCTATCGAGTTTAAACAAGTTTGTTCACTAATCCCATTAAATAGTGTCTCAGAACTTGACGTAATGTCATTTTCTCTCTTCTCTTCCTCCCTTTTATAAATCCAAAAGGAGACCATTATCCAAGTCGCTATTCTGGTTTCTCGTTTGCACATCCCTTTTAATTATGAAGACATTACTTGGTGTCCTTTGCGTATCCATCTTTTTTCTCTCTATGTCATTAACCATTTTTAAACCCACTTCAGTTTCAGCCTTCTCCAGTAAAACTAGTTCCTCTTCCATAACACCATTTAAATTCAGTTTTATGGCAGCAGATCATCTTAAAAGTAGCTTCTTGGTGCATTGTTCCCAAATATTCTTGAATTCTATCGTATTTTGCTCCATTCTGTATTTGTTGGGTCTCATCTTTAAGTCAAATCTTTAATTCTTTCTGGTTCCTTCTAGCGTGCAAACCTTCAAAATCTCATCATGTTTTCCCCCCCCCAATCAACAGCATTTTGTCACAGAAAGCTTTCTAGCAATATATTAGAATACAGGTAGTCCTCGTCTTACGGCCACAGAGTTTTGCTTCATTTTACGACCTTTCTTGCCACAGCTGCTAAGAGAATCACTGCAGCTGATAAATTAGCAGCACGGTTGTTAAGTGAATCTGGCTTCCCCGTTTTGATTCTGTTCGTCGGATGGTTGCAAAAGGGGATTATCACATGACCCCAGGACACTGCAACCGTCATAAATGTGAGCCAAGCATCTGAATTTGGATCACATGACCGCGGGGGGGATGCTGCAAAGGTGGTGAGAGTGAAAAATGGTCATAAGTCACTTTTTTCAGTACCGTTGTAAATTCGGAAAAAAAATCACTAAAGCAATGTTGTAAATCGAGGACTACCTATATATTCATTTACGGCTACTTCAGCTGTGAGGCTTATCCTTCCATATTTCCCCACCTGCTCCTGAATCATTTAGATATATCACCAATTTTTTTTCTCCAGAAAAAAAAATAATCCTAAAATTAAGTTTTATTCACTTGTGCATCTCATTGGTACCTTAGATTACTGTTTCTCAACCTTGCCAACTTTAAGCCAGTTTGACTTCTAGAGAGAATCCCCCCCAGCTAACATTCGGGAGCCTTTCCCTGACCTCCATGAGGGCTACCACCTTGCGATGCCTGTGAGGCCAATCCTGCTGCATGGAAACCGGCCCCCTCAGGGACCCAGTGAGGATGGAACGCTCAGAGGTCGCTATAGCAACGGCCAGACCCGGCTCTCGGAACCTCGCGAGCGGTTTTCCCCCCCTTTTCCCTCCGTCGCCGTGGCAACGTAGAACCCCCGGCCGGGCAAGCCTCGAAGGCGATTCGTCGCCGGTCGCCGTGGTAACTAGACCACCCCCCCCAACCCCGGCCCGGCAAGCCTTGCGGGCGGTTCATCCCCGGTCGCTATGGCAACGTAGAGCCCCCCCGGCCCGGCATGCTTTGCGAGCCGTTCGCCTTGGTCGCCATGGCGACGTAGAGGCCCTGCCCGCCAGGCCTACCAGGCCGGCCTCCCGCCGCCGCCCCTGCCCCGCCTCAAGCCGGCGGGAAGGCGGGGTCAGCTGGCCCGAGGGCCCCGAAAAAGAGCGGATGCGGCGGCGGGCGCTTCCTTTCCTCCAAGTTCGGCCCTCCGACCGGCCATGGCTCCCGCCGGCGACCGCACCGGCTATTGGGGCCCGCCGACGTCCACCCTCGACTGGTGCGAGGAGAACTACGTCGTGTCCTCCTACATCGCCGAGTTCTGTGAGTTATGGCGGCGGCTGGGTGTGTGTGTGTGTTTGGGGGTCAGGTGTGCCTTCCTTCTTGAAACCCCCCCTCCCCCAGATTGTGGGGCAATGAAGGGGGGGTCGTTAAATTATTGAGGGGGGGCAGTCCCCCTCAGCCTTGAAACGTTGCATGTTTGCAAAGGGGGGCTTGGGGAGAAGCCACCCCTCTCCCAGAGTTTATTTTTTGTGGGGGGGGTGTAGGTTGCCTATAGGAATTGCTTAAGGGGGTCTTTCCCCCCCCATTCTAGATCCTTCCTTCCTCCCCCTCCCCCCATTGTGGAGCTGTGTGTGGGGTGAGGGGGGGAATCTTTGGAAAATAATAATGAGAAGGAGCATAACAAAAGAATTGGAAGGGTCTTTGGAGGTCATCTAGACCAGGGGTCTCCAACCTTGGCCCCTTTAAGACTGGGGGACTTCAACTCCCAGAATTCCTCAGCCAGCTTTGCTGGCTGAGGAATTCTGGGAATTGAAGTCCACCAGTCCACCAGCTTTGCTGAAGTCCACCAGCTTTGCTGGCTGAGGAATTCTGGGAGTTGAAGTCCCCCAGTCTTAAAGGGGCCAAGGTTGGAGACCCCTTGATCTAGGCCAGCGGTCGGTCGCCAACTGGTAGTCCGAAGAAAAATTATGTGCACTTTTTTATATCGCACTAAATATGTGGGAGTCGAAGGGGAGTTGAAGTGACTTGAAATGGGAGGGTGAACTTCAATGGGAGTTGAAAGTCCACCAGTCTTTTTTTTTTTTTTTTTGTAAATTTTTATTGAAAATTATTAAAAAAATACAGGGAAAAAAAAGTATAACAATATGGCTAGAATTGCAGAGAGTAATATAATACATATAGAGAGTTTTAAAGTATCAATTTTCACCTAGAGAAAGTACAAACCTCCATTAAACCAACCCATCCAAAGAAAGAAAAGTTTATCCGGAAGAAAAAAATTCTCAACTGTCATGCAATGCTCCTATAAATATTTACCCGCGTTCGCATTAAGGTTAATATTTTCAGTCTTCTTAAGAATGAAATATGGGGGAGTCGAAGGGGAGTTGAAGTGAGTTGAAATGGGAGGGGGAACTTCATGGGAGTTGAAGTCCCAGTGAACTGGTGGTCCACAGAAAAATTATTTGCAATTTATATATACATATATACATATATACATATATACATATATACATATATACATATATATATATATATATATATATATATATATATATATATATATGTATATATATATATATATATATATATATATATATATATATATATGTATATATATATATGTATGTATGTATGTATATGTATATATAAATTTGATTTATATGCCGCCCTTCTCCGAAGACTCAGGGCGGCTTACAATGCGTTAAGCAGTAGCCTTCATCCTTTTGTATATTTATATTATTGCCCCCACAAACCGGGTCCTCATTGCCCCCACAAACCGGGTCCTCATTTCACCTACCTTAGAAAGGATGGAAGGCTGAGTCAACCTTGAGCCTGGTGAGATTCGAACCTGCAGTAATTGCAGGCAGCTGGTCTTAATAACAGGGTGCTTTAGACCACTGTACTACCAAGGCTCTTGGTATATTGCACTAAATATCTTTTTAAAAATCCACATTAGTGGTCCCTGAGGATTTAAAATTATGAATTCCCTGAGGTCCGAAAGGTTGGTTGACCCCCTGATCTAGACCAACCCGCTGCTCAGGCAGGAGACCCTATAAGTACCATTTCGGACGAGTGGCTGTCCAGTCTTTCCTTAAAAACCCTTCAGCAACGGAGCAACCAAGACTTCTGGTGGAGGCATAGCTGTTCAGAGTAGCAATAACAGAGGTGGAAGGGTCCTTAGAGGTCTTCTAGTCCAACCCCCTCCTGCTCAAGTAGGAGACACCGTATCATTTGAGACAAATGATTGTCTGACCTCTTTTTTGAAAGCCTCCATTGATGGAGCGCCCACAGTTGGAGGCAAGCTATTCAGAATCACAGAGTTGGAAGGGACCTTGGAGGTCATCTAGTCCAACCCCCTGCTCAGGCGGGAGACCCTATACCATTTCAGACAACTGGTTATCCAATCTCTTCTTGAAAACCTCCAGGGACGGAGCACCCACAACTTCTGGTGGCAAGCTGTTCCACTGGTTAATTGTTCTCACTTCCGGGAAATTTCTTCTTAGTTCTAGGGTGTTTCTCTCCTTGATTCCATCTGTTGCTTATTGTCCTGCCTTCTGGTGCTTTGGAGAATAGATTGAGCCCCTTTTGGTAGGGGATTATCTGGGGGGGGGTACCTGCCCCCCCCCAATAGTCATAGAAAGGATTGCAGAAAGGAAGGGTTTGTCTATGTTTCCATTTATTTATTTACTTATTTATTTGGCTCCTTAACACCTTCCAGTGCTTCGAAAAATGAATTTAAAAATTTGAAAAATTTGAACCCTTTCACTCTACGTGCTGGAAAGGTGGAAACTTGTAGTTCTGGATTTCATACAGTACAGCTTAAAAAAAAAAAGAAAATAATAGTGATGCCATTATTACATGTCTTTCCTACAATCGGACCATTAAATTATACAGAGAGTTAATTTTCCCCTTAAAATTTATAAATGGGGCAGACGATTCCAGCAGTCAAAAATTCAAGTTTCCTATCCAACAATGCATGCAGACTCTCAGAGCGACTTCTGGAATTATAGAATATTTTTTTCTATAGGTCAGACAGGAGTGGAAAAGGCCTTCTAATTTCTAATGCAATTTGGGAGCTGAGATTTTTGCAAAAGAATATTGGATTAAACAAAGCTTGAGCAAACGCTGCCATTAAAACTTAAGCTCGGCATGATATTTAAATGTTGCCCCTGCTTTTTCACAAGCAGGTTGTCTACAGTTGTGCATTAAGAAATTCCGCTGATGTGTCTTTACTTTTAAACCTTGCTGATCTGTCTCAGAGGTTTTGAAAAACAAATTAGCCAGCATATCAAAAGCAACACACCCTTATAAATCTCAGAAGGAGTCTTGTAGCATCTTTTCTGACGGGTGCACATTTTACTAACCGGAGTAAGGTTTCGTGAGGGCATACTTCACAGAAACATGGCTTTTAATAAAATATAAGTAGTCCTTGACTTAAGACCACAATTGAACCCAACATTTCTGTTCTAAGTGAAACAGTTGTTAAGTGAGATTTGCCCCATTTTACGACCTTTCTTGCCACAGGTGTTAAATGAATTTAAATTAGTCACACGGTTGTTAAGTGAATCTGGCTTCCCTATTAACTTTGCTTGTCAGAAGGTCACAGAAGGGAATCGCATGCCCCCGGGATACTGCAACCGTCATAAATATGAGGTTTTTTTAATTTATTTATATGCCGCCCTTCTCCGGAGACTCAGGGCGTCTTACAGTGCGTTAAGCAATAGCCTTCATACTTTTGTATATTTATACAAAGTCAGCTTATTGCCCCCACAAACTGGGTCCTCAATTTACCTACCTTAGAAAGGATGGAAGGCTGAGTCAACCTTGAGCCTGGTGAGATTTGAACTCGCAGTAATTGCAGACAGCTGGTGTTAATCACAATGCTATCAGTCTGCTGAGCCACCAGGCCCTTAACACAGTTGGCAAGCGTCTGAATTTTGTTCACGTGCCCATGAGGATACGTTCATAAGTGTGAAAAATGGTCATAAGTCACTGTTTTCAGTACTATTGTAACTTCAAATGGTCGTAAGTTAAGGGCTACCTGTATGTTCATTGGAAAAGATGCTGCCAGAATCCTCCTCTTTATTATTACCATTCCAGGCCATACATCTTTCTACTTCTGCGTTGGCTGCCCTTATCATGTGAGATGTTTGTCACAATCATTCTTTTATGAATGTCACAATCATTCTCACCCCCCCACCCCCCTTAAGAAGAAGATGATGATGATGGACAAGGAGAAAATGAAGCAAAATACTCCTAAAAATTATTTCATTTAGCCATTCCAAAAATTACATCTTGACAAAGGATCAAACATTTATACAGATTCCAATGTCATTATGAAGGTACCCAAAGTAAGTTAGGAAACTGTCTTGTGGGATAACACAAGCTGTGAATCTTAAACTTGCTGAAGATGTTTGATATGAGCAAATCACATTCCAGATAGCCATATTTTATTATTTACCAAAAAATATGTTATTACAATATATCTGTTTCTATTACTGTCCTCGTCCTATTGCTGCCCTTGATATAATAAGGAAATTTCTGGGGTAGGATCCAGCGCAGGAGTCAGCAACCTGTGGCTCTGGAGCCGCATGTGGCTCTTTCACCCCTCTACTGTGCCTCCCTGTCACTCAAAATATGCGTCACAGCCGCCAACATGTGATACCCGCCGGCACGTGATTATTTAGCTTTTCAACCCCCGGTAGGCCAACCATGGATAAATCCAAGAAAAGAAAAGTTTCAGAAGAAAACAGAACATTTAATGCAACGACAGATGCTAGTTTTGTGGCTGCTTAAGAAATAGTCAGGCACGGGAAGGGTTTTGTGGCTCCCGGTGTTTTCTTTTCTGTGGGAAACGGGTCCAAATGGCTCTTTGAGTGTTTTAAGGTTGCAGACCCCTGATCCAGCGAGTTTGGAGAATGCCACCTTTTATGGACATTAAGAGAGGGAAATTTCATATACTTTATGGCTACATATACCAAGCTCCATTTTCACATCCAAGGTACTTGTTCTCTGTTCTTCCAATGGATGAACACGTTACGTGTTATGTACTTGGCACAGATGCCACAGAAGCGAGATGTCAAATTATTTTTCATGGACGGGTCCTTCAGACTCGTGCAGTCCTTAGTTTTCTTCCTCCCATTTCTGCTTTGCGCAGATGACAAGTTTGTTGTTGTACTCAGGTGAGGGCAGCGTTGGTGGAGCACCAACTTTAGGTATTCCCCTCGAGGCACAGAGGTGAAATGTGGGATGGCTGAGACGATTAATCTAGCGATCTAGCGATCAAAGCGGTGCAACGAAAAAGAACAAATTCTACCAAGCGGTCTTTTTCTGTAATCTCGATGTAGATCTCAGGTACTTATTGGGCAACCAGCATTGTACATGTGGAAGCTTGTGATGTCCTAATATGCGGTCATTGAATCAATAAGCACACGGTCGAGGCAAGGAACAATCTCTGAGAATCCAGACTTGGCAAGGAGAACCACCCAACCTTCCTATTTTAATAAAGATGCATAATTGCCAGTACTATTTTTAATACCGGGCGGGGGAGCCAGTTTGGTTAAAGTGCTGAATTACATTAAACCTGGGAGATTTCATCCTGCTTTAGGCATGTGGGAAGCCAGCTGGGTGACTTTCTAGGCTGATCCGTTTCTCTTAACCCTAGGAAGAAGGCAAACGGCAAGCTCCATCTGGAAAAAAAAAATGTTGCCAAGAAAACCGCATGGGCTTGTCGGTGCTGCCTGACTTGAAAACGCACCTGTACAAAAAGTCGCTTCAGGCTGCGCTTAAACGTGGTGCGATTTTTGGACTGCCTTGCAGAATTAAGAAATTAGATGAACAGCAAATACACGGAGAGGGAGATCTAATTGATAGCGGAGGACGTTTGGTACGCAGTGCCTCATCCGCTTTCTCCCAGCGCTTACTGCTTGTGGTTGTTACTATTTTTAAGCCCAAGTCAAGCGGGAGTGGGCTGTTGCAACCTGGGCAGGCGCCCTCAAAAATGCGGCGCGTGCCAGCCAAGTACGTAATACCACCTGGAATTTGATTATCTCACTTGTCCCTTTATTGCTAGGGTTAGGCTCTTGGCAGAGCGAGTCTCACCCTGGAATTGCAGGCAGGGGCAAGGGGTTATGTGCCAGTCTTCCTCATTGAGCCTTGATAGTACAGTGGTTTAATGCACCCTGTTATTAACACAGCTGCCTGCAATTTCTGCTGGTTCGAATCTCTCCAAGGCTCAAGGTTGACTCAGCCTTCCATCCTTTCTAAGGTAGGTGAAATGAGGACCCAGTTTGTGGGGGCAATAAGCTGACTTTGTATAAAATATACAAAAGAATGAAGGTTATTGCTTAACGCATTGTAAGCCGCCCTAAGTCTCTGGAGAAGGGCGGCATATAAATCAAATTTTAAAAAAAATTGTGGAGACAGAAAAGGACTTGTTTTTGCCACAGAGGGAGCTGAGGTCAAATGCCCTAAAGGTACATCAAAGAGAGAGCCAGTTTTGCTTAGCGGTTAAACTGCTGGCCTAGAAACCAGGAGACCGTGAGTTCTAGTCCCACCATGAACTGAAAAAACTGCCTGGGTGACTTTGACCCAACTACCAGGAGGCGGTGAGTTCTAGTGCCACCTTAGGTATAAAAGCAGCTGGGTGACTTTGGCCCAACCACCAGGAGACGGTGAGTTCTAGTCCTGCCTTCAGCATGAAATCCAGCTGGGTGACTTTGGGCCAATCACCAGGAGACTGTGAGCTTTTATTTATTTATATATATATATGCTGCCCTTCTCCAGAGACTCAGGGCGGCTTACAACGCATTAAGTAATAGCCTTCATACTTTTGTATATACCTGCTTAGTAGGGCTTTCGGGCCCCCCCTAAGCGGTGTTCTTTTTTATACAAAGTCAGCTTATTGCCCCCACAATCCGGGTCCTCAATTTACCTACCTCGGAAGGATGGAAGGCTGAGTCAACCTTGAGCCTGGTGAGATTCGAACTTGCAGTAATTGCAGGCAGCTGGTGCTACTTAACAGCACTTTAGTCTGCTGCGCCACCAAGGCATTGACTGTTTCCCTATGATTATCATTAAGTGTTGTACCTTAATGATTCTTGACAAATGTATCTTTTCTTTTATGTACACCAAGAGTGTATGCACCAAGACAAATTTCTTGTGTGTCCAATCACACTTGGCCAATAAAAAAATTTGTTCTGTTCTGTTCTATTCTATTCTATTCTATTCTATTCTGTTCTGTTCTGTTCTGTTCTGTTCTGTTCTGTTCTGTTCTATTCTGTTCTATTCTGTTCTATTCTGTTCTATATATTAGAGTAGCGGTCCACAACATTTGCGGCTTAATGGCCCAGCTGTCGGGGATGGGGAACTGAGCCTCCTCTCTCGGCCCGGTTCCAAATAGGCCGGGGTGTGGTAGTGGGCTGCAGCCTGGGATTTGGGGACCCCCGTATTAGCAGGATTTCGTTGACAAAATTATTAAAACAACTCAAAGTCTTGATACAGCTGTTCATATAACCATTTTAATACACTGCATTTTTCGGAGTATAAGTATATAAAACCTTAGTTTTGGGGGAGGAAAATAAGAAAAAAGCTGATTGGCAGGAGGATCGGCCTCCCGGAATACCCCCAATCAGCTGTTCCCAGAGGTGAATTTTAGCAACAGGTTCCTTGGTTGTGAGCTCTGTGCCTTGATTTTTTTTCCCCTGCCTCTGAAACTTCTGAAACTCTGTTTCAGAAAAAACTTTTTTTCCTGCCTCTGAAAGCCTCCGAAACAGAGCTTCAGAAAAAAGCCCCTGAACCTCTGTTTGGAGGCTTCTTTTCTGATGCTTTTTTCAATCTCTGAAACCTCCGTTTGAGAGGCTGGGCGGGACTACATTCAGAGTAAAAGACACACCCAGATTTTCACCCTCTTTTTGGGGGGAAAAAGGTGTGTCTTATATTCCGAAAAATGCAGTATCTAACATAAATATTCTTCGCTGGCTTCCTTTGTCTGTGATCATCGTTCCTTGCTTGATAATGGATTATTTTGAAGTGGGAGATATACATACATACATACATACATACATACATACACACACACACACACACACACACACACACACACACATATATATATATATATATATATATATACACTCTCTCCCTCCCTCCCTCTGTCTCTTCCCCCTTTTTTAATACTCTTTTTGGTCCACGCCCACCTGCCTGAGAATTACATCACTGGTCTTAATTCCCAATCTGACATTAAATTCCAGATTGACTTCCATTATGTCTTTCTGGAAGTAAATCTTTCCTGTGATTTTACTACCCACCCCATAATATAGGAGATTGTGTGTTATAATCCCACTTTAGGCATGAAAGCGTCTGGGTGATTTTAGGCCAATCACCAGGAGACTGTGAGTTCTAGTCCTGCCTTATGTGTTGTGGCTCCATTACCTGAGCCTGTGTCATCGGCAGGAGAGGACTCTGAGAGTGAAGGAGAGGAGTTGGCAAGGCCTCCCTCTCCAGGACCCTCCTCTTTGGCAATGCCTTCAGTGTCCACTGAAGGGCAAGAGATAGGGCTGGGGCCAAGCACGTCCACGCAGCCACAGGTGGACAGTGATGAGAGTAATGAGTCTTGGCTGGATCCACACCAGCGTCGCAGTGATAAGCGCGCGCAACAGAAGAAAAGGCATGCCCGAGATTAGGCTGAGTCACTGGATCACACCCCACAGGATAGAAAAGGGAGCGTGGTGGCCAGTCAAACCTTGTGACGAACAAAGCTGAAAGCTTCCACGCCATTCTGCATTGCCGGACTTTTGCTATAGACTTTGCTGGATTATCTCTGGACTTGATTGAGACTATAATTATTGAGCATTTTACTTTGATGTACCAGAAGCGGAGAGAAGTTATCTCTTCCCTTCGTGAGTAATAAACTCTTGGCAGGCAGCCACTAGGTTGCTGCCAAGTTCCGTTATCATAAGGAAAAGGATTTTGTCGGCTGGTTTGGTTTTTAACTCTTGGACGTCTGTTGGTGTGTGTGCGTGTGGGACGGGGACAGAACATTATGCACGAAAGCTGGCTGGGTGACTTTGGGCCAATCACCAGGAGACAGTGAGTTCTAGTCCCACCTTATACACAAAAGATGGCTGGATTTTGGGCTAGTCGCTTTTTCTCAGTCCAAGTCACCATACAGGGTAGTTGTTGTATATTTCTCCATGGAGGAAGGAGTATTACCTACGTTCACTGCCCGTGGTTACTTATAAAGGAATAAAGGCAGGAGATAAATACAATATAAAGAAATAAATAGCATTAATACTTGTGGTTCAGCTACACTAGATTGGACTTTTAGTGAGTAGCCACAACAGCAGTTCAACAGCTGGGCATGTCCTGATGTGACCTTTTCTACACTTGTGTTGAAAAAGCAGAAGGATACCAGCAATGTTGATGCTTCTACTTTTTTAAAAATTCTTTATTTTTGGTCCACGCCCACCTGCCTGAGAATTACATCACTGGCCTTAACAAGACGTCCTATGTATCTTCTGCTCCACAGCTGCTCCACAACCTTTAGAAAGGGAAGTTCTCATATAGCTTTGGTGGTTCATGAACCATAAGATTTTTGCATCTCTGGAAGTAAGACGTGAAGTTTTCACGTACTCTTAATCTGCATACGAACAGCTGGCACAGTTCATGCATAGGAAATCCAGCGCTAGCGGAGTTTTGAGAGATGGAATTAGCAAACAGCTTTTGAGACGTTTTTCGCCTTTTATTTTTTTTTCCCCAGAGAAATGGCTTGGTCTGCAGTTTTGCTTCTCTCATAGTTCAACTCCTTTTTACGTGTGAAGTGTACCAAATATAGACTGAGCATTCTGAGAAAGGATTGCAGCCTTGAGTTTTCACTGTTTGGTAATCCCACCTTCAGTTTTCATTTCGTCACCTTTAATTCATTTAAAATAATTAGGGTGTTAAAATGAGCGCAATACACTTGAATGCTAAATCTAAAGGTGCATTAGCAAGATGGATAAGATAACATTTATTGACATTTTTTTTTACTGTGAGCACACTGGCCCACATTAGAAATGAAATCCTGTTGCCTGCTCTTAAAAGAAAGTTTATCTACCCATACATAACACATACACATACTACATACATACATACATACATACATACATACATACATACATATATACATACATACATACAGAACTGAAGAAGCTTCTTGGATGAGAAATGAACATTTTCTGGGGAAAAAAAGTCCAGTTGCCTTTTGAAAAAGCACCTTTGGGACAACCATGACGTGGAACAATTGAGAATCTCAAAAGACATTTATTGGGGAATTATATTACACTACGGCGGTGCAAAAATGCTTAATTCCCCATCTTGTTAAGTCTATCTGCAAACTGCTGTTCCTAACATTCCTCTGTATCACAGATCAGGCTGGATGGGTGTGGATGCTTTTTTCTTGACTGTTGCAAATATGATTAGCAGCGGATTCCATCCTTGTGTCAAACTTCCTAGGGCTGAGAGAAAGCAACTGGCCCAAGGCCATCCAGTTGGCTTCACGCCCAAGGTGGGGCTAGAACTCCCAGGCACCTGGTTTCTAGTCTGATAACCTTCACAACTACATCAAATTGGTTCTCAAGTTATCCTTACCTATTTTAATTTTGTGTCTCTCTGTGCGTGCATGCCTTCGAGTCAAGTGTTGATTCCTGATGACTGTCTGGAGCAGAAGTCTCCAACCTTGGCAACTTTAAGCCTGGAGGACTTCAACTCCCAGAATTCCCCAGCCAGGCTGGGGAATTCTGAGAGTTGAAGTCCGCCAGGCTTAAAGCTGCCAAGGTTGAAGACTCCTGGTCAGGAGTAGTCCTTGCAGTTTTCTTGGCCAGGGTTTTCCGAAGTGGTTTGCCATTGCCATCTTCCTAGGGCGGAGAGACAGAGACTGGCCCAAGGTCATCCAGCCTAAGGCAGGACTAGAACTCCCAATCTCCCGGTTTCTAGACAATGCCTTAACATGACACCATACTGACACTCTCATTCTTACCTGTCCTGCTGTTGAAATAGGAGTTCGTCCCCCTGTCTCAATCCAGGTTTTGCCATAGATACTCACTCACCTGACTTCTTCGGGCAAATATCGATTGTCCTAATGGCTACATAAGGCTTTATCCATTTTGAAGCTCTCTTTACTAGTGCCAAAATAAGGATGGAATAACTACTTTTAAGCCCAGCACAGCGAAGGACTAGAAACCTAGCTTATTCGTGGTCTGAAGATGAGTTGAAGGCAGTCTTGCTGTGACAAGGGCAGAATTTTTTTTTTTTTTTTGCCATGGTATGTTTCAAATACAACTAGGGAAGGCTTCTAAGACCAGGAAGGAAATCCAAAATGAGAATTGCTGATTGTGGGAAACAGAGTCAGACTTCATTTCTTCTCGGAGATCAGCAAACACTTGCGTGGACCCTTCAGATGCCACATGGGGAAATTCCCTGCCAGCATATTTGAAGAGGCTGATCTGTATCTCTGGAATTGAGTCCTTCCCTCACCTCTCTTCATTCCTACCATTCATTGCTCTGGTTAAGTGGCGTAATTTACCAATATATGGGGTGATCCATATGGGGAGTAACAGGCTTCAACTCAACCCTTCCAAGACCGAGTGGCTGTGGCTTCCGGCGTCCCGATATAGCCAGCTGGTGCCATCGCATATTTCTTTTTAAAATTTTAAATTTTGTATTGGTATGTGTTTTAGTTCCGGCTGTGCACTGCCCTGAGTCCACTAGGAGAAGGGCGGGATATAAATTGAATAAAATAAATAAATAAATAAATAAAGGAGCAAAAGTACAACAACCACAAGAAATCTTTAAATCTTGGATTAATTGGCATTTCTGTGTGAACAATGGTAACCACCCCATTCTGACGAGTTCTTATTGCATAAATATCGTTCTGGGAGTTTAATAGAACATTGTGCATATGAGGGCAGAAAAACCAAAGATAGATAATTGTTTCAGTGCTTCCTCCATTTATTTCTCCCTGACTTCTTTGAAACCCTTCTCCCTTTCATCCCAAATATATTTATTTGGTGCTTTGTGTGGGTTGTGTATGGATACAGGTTGTCCTTGCTTAATGACCGATTGCTTAGCAATAGCACTTAGACTTATGTACGGTTTCATTGTGCTTTACTGCCCTCTCTAAGCTGAATAACAGAGTTCGAAGGGACCTTTTAGTCAGGAAACCTGCTGTCCCACTGCTCAGAAAACCCTATCCCATTTCAGGCAAATGGCTGTCCAATCTCTTCTTAAAAACTTCCAGTGTTGGAGCACCCACAATTTCTGGAGGCAAGCTGTTCCACTGGTTAATTTTTCTCACTATGAGAAAATTCTTCCTTAGCTCTAAGTTGCTTCTCTCCTTGATTAGTTTCCATCCGTTGCTTCTTGTCCTGCCTTCGGGTGCTTTGGAGAATAGCTTGACTCCCCTCTTGTTTTGTTTTCGTTTTTATTGGATTTATATACCGCCCTACTCCCGAAAGACTCAGGGCGGTGAACAGCCACAGAATAAAACACATAAATACAAAAATTTAAAATAGAATAAAAACGAATTAAATAATTTGGCTGAGACAAATTTAAAATACCCAATAATTTAAAAACAAATTAAAATTTACATTTAAAAGGGGAAAAGAATTAGGCCAGGCTTCTTTGGGGCAACCCCACAGAGATATTGGAAGATGCTATCATGTCCCCACTAGTCCTTCTTTTCCTTTAACTAGACATACCCAGTTCCAGCAACTGTTCTTCATATGTTTTAGCCTCCAGTGCCTTAATCATTTTTGTTGCTCTTCTCTGTACTCTGGAAAGAGTCTCAACGGTTTTACAGAATCAGCCTATTGCCCCCAACAATCTGGCTCTTCATTTTACCGACCTTGGAAGGACAGAAGGCTGAGTCAACCTTGAGCCGGTCAGGATCGAACTGCTGGCAATGAGCAGTTAGCCTCCAATGCTGCATTCTAACCACTGCGCCACCACGGCTTAGCAATCATTTAAACTTACAAAAAAAACCCAAAAGCTTCTTAACAACCTGATTCCGGAGTTCCGATCTCTACACATAACCCCAGTGTCACATGACCACATTTCGGACACTTGACAATTTACTCACTTTTACAGCCAATTGCAGGATTCTGCAGTCAGAGGGCTGTGATGTACAACATTATTTGCCGATTTCTGGTCTTTGGGGAAACTTGTCCAGAGAACGTATCACACAACCATTTTTTGAAATTCGAAATTGATGGCTTTTACGCGTAGTCCTCGACTTACAACCATAATTGAGCCTAAAATTGCTGTTACTAAGCAAGGCAGTTGTTAGCTGAGTCTTGCCCCATTTTACGACCTTTCTTGCCACCGTTGCTAAGTGAATCTGGCTTCCCCGTTGACTTGGCTTGCCAGAAGATCACAAAAAACCCTACCGAGCTCCGGACGGCTCCTGATCTCCGCTCCTTCCGTCAGGACTTGAAGACTTGGCTTTTCAAACAAATAAGCTGAGACTGATTCCGGGCTTTATTATTTACTACTAATTAATTATTTGGATTAAATTATGATTTTATTGTACTTGTTTCTTAACTTGTGTTTGCTGCCCTGAGTCCTTCGGGAGAATGGCGGCATATAAATACATGTAATAAATAAATTAAATAAATAAAAGTGGGATCGCGTGACCCCGGGAGACTGCAAGCATCACAAATAGGAGTCAGTTGTCGTAAGTCGAAGACTACAGTTTTGGCAAAGAGATCAAAAGCAGTCCCGAGTCCTTTTAAAGGTCTTCCGCTTAGCGCCCATTGGGGCACCCTCCCAGTTGCTCAAACAAGGCACCACGTTTAATGTGCAGTATGCATCTACTCCTTCGTCTAAGCCAGTGTTGCTCAACCTTGGAAGCTTGAAGATGGGTGGACTTCAACTCCCAGAATCCCCCAGCCAGCAACGCTGGCTGGGGGATTCTGGGAGTTGAAGTCCACCCATCTTCAAGCTTCCAAGGTTGAGCAACACTGGTCTAAGCAGTCCTAAATTGCATTAACGGAAGGATACAATCAAGATCAAGGGAGGTACTAATACCACTCTATAAAGCCTTAGTAAGACCACACCTAGAATCCTGCATCCAGTTTTCATCACCACACTATAAATAAGATGTTGAGACTCTAGAAAAAGTGCAGAGAAGAGCAAGAAAGATGATTAGGGAGACTGGAGGCTAAAACATACGATGAACGGTTGCAGGAACTGGGCCTGGCTAATCTAGTGAAGAGAAGGACCAGGGGAGACCGCGTAAAGAAGAAAAGTGAAACTCGTAGTAAAAATGAGATATACAAAAATGATCCCCATGTCAGTTAATCCTTAGTTGGGTAACCTTTAGGATGAATTACGGCCTTACAACGTCTTCCCACGGAGTGAACCAAGTCTTTGAGTTCTGCAGCTGTTCCAATGTGAAACCAAGATGGAATGATGGCTTCTATTAACTGGGTTTTATTGCTGGGTTGCTTGTAACTAACAAGTTTCTTTAGTCGGCTCCATAGATTTTCCATTGGGTGAAGGTCTGGGCTATTCCCAGGCCATTCCAGCAGTGGAATAGGATTATTTTGAAACTCCCAAAAATATCAAGATCAAGGGAGGTACTAATACCACTATATAAAGCTTTAGTAAGACCACACTTAGAATACTGCATCCAGTTTTCATCACCACACTATAAAAAAGCTGTTGAGACTCTTTCTAGAGTGTAAAGAAGAGCAACCAGGATGATGAGGGGACTGGAGGCTAAAACATACAATGAACGGTTGCAGGAACTGGGCCTGGCTAGTCTAGTGAAGAGAAGGACCAGGGGAGACAGGAGAGCATCTTCCAATATTCGAGTGGCTGCCACAGAGAGGAGGAAGGGGGTCAAGCTATTTTCCAAGGTCCCCGAACGCCAGACAAGGAATAACGGATGGAAACTGACCAAGGAGAGATTCAACCTGGAAATAAGGAGGAATTTTCTGACAGTGAGAACAATCAACCCATGGAACAGAAGTTGCCTTCAGAAGTTGTGGGAGCTTCATCCCTGGAGGCTTTCAAGAAGAGACTGGACTGCCCTTGGTCAGAAATGGTGTAGGGTCTCCTCCTTGGGGGGGTGGGGGGTTGGACTAGATGACCCACAAGGTCCCTTCCAGCTCTGTTCATCTGTTAATCTCCTCTAAGAGTACAGCGGACCCCATACTTGACAAGAGTGGCAGTGTGGCATGGATGGAAAGTGTGTGGGCCGTGTCTCGGAGCGACAAGGAACGTTTGTTTTTAGACAGCCGTGTCAGCGTTTTTTCTTCACGCCCTTTATCTCTGCAATACCAGCGGGCACCTCTTCCCGTCCAACCGTTTCTTACAAGTCCACAAATAGAATAGAATATTCTTTATTGGCCAAGTGTGATTGGGCACACAAGGAATTTGTCTCCGGTGTATAAGCTCTCAGTGTACATAACAAGCAACCAGTGATAAATCATGACCGCAGTCATAAAATACTATCATCATCAATCGTAAGATCCACCACTCAGTGATAGTCATAGGATACTAAATAAGCAGTCGACATAAATCATGGGTTTCCCCATTGACTTTCTTTGTCAGAAGGTCGCAAAAGGGGATCACATGACCCTGGGATACAGCATCCGTCATAAATGTGAGTCAGTTGCCAAGCCTCCGAATGTAAATCACGTAACCATGAGGATGCTGCAACGGGCATAAGTGTGAAAAATGGTCATAAGTCATTTTTTTCAATAATAATGTCACTTCCAACAGTCACTTTAGTATCTTAAGGCCACGCTTGGAATCCTGCATCCAGTTTTGGTCGCCACGATGTAAAAGAGATGTGGAGACTCTAGAAAGAGTTGCAGAGAAGAGCAACAAAGAGGATTAGGGGACTGGAGGCTAAAATATACGAAGAACGGTTGCAGGAACTGGGTATGTTTAATGAAAAGAAGGATTAGGGGTGACGTGATAGAAGTCTTCTTATATTTGAGGAGCTGCCCCAAAGAAGAGGGAGTCAAGCTATTCTCCAAAGCAGGACAAGAAGCAATGGATGGAAACTAATGAAGGAGAGAAGCAACCTGGAACTAAGGAAAAATTTCCTGACAGTGAGAACAATTAATCAGTGGAACTACTTGCCACCAGAAGTTGTGAATTCTCCAACACTGGAAGTTTTTAAGAAGATGTTAGATTACCATTCGTCTGAAGTGGTGTAGGGATTCCTGCCTAAGCAGGGCGTTGGACTAGAAGACCTCCAAGGTCCCTTCCAACTCGGTTATTCTATTCTAAAAAATACCAAGTGTAAGTCGAAGAATACCTGTACTAGATAACTTCACTTACAAGAAGCCGGCCTTTCTTCTTTCTCGGTTTTAGAATATTTATGGCTTTTGAGATAAGGCTCAAAAACTGGATTTAACCTTGCAATATAGTTGAAAGCCAGTGTATTTTGAAATAAATGCAGTATTTTATAGCCGGACTGATTATTACTATATTTTGCTCCAAGCTGTAAGATGCGAATTCATGAGCGATTCCATCCAGAACACCCGGTGATGATGCTATTTATACATGAATGTGAATTTTTTGTTTCGTTCTGATGCTAGAATATTTTGTAGTGGCACGCTATATTTGTTTAATTTTATATGGGGATCGTTAGTTGGTTGATCGTTTTGTTTTTGGCTGCCGGCTGCCCAGAGTCACATTGCATGAACTGGGCAGCCTTATAAGCCTTAAACAAACAAACAAAAAAAAGTTTCTAAATTTAAATTTAAACTGCTTCAAACGATGAGTAACCGGTTCTGTCAGCCAAACATCTACGTATTAGCCTCCTAAAGCATCATTGTTCAATCCTTATCTCTCGATGGGCTGGACAGCTCACCGTGGTGTAAGGAGCTGATGATCTTGTGCCCTTGTTCGATTGCTGTTGTGGCTTTGTTGTGTTGTTGCGGTTGAGCTCTCTGAGCCTGAGTTGTTTTCCTGCACGATTGCATTCCCAGTCTAGGCGACAAGTATAATTCAGCTTTTTTTCTCTCTCTTATCGCCCCGTGACACCTTTTCTATTTTGACAAGCTAGCGTAGAAGTGGGTGCCGAGCTGGGTAACGAAACGTTTGTTGGCAGAGGAACCCAGTATAGGTAGTCCTCGTCTTACGACCACCATTGAGGCCAGCAATTTCTGATGCTAAGCGAGACAGTTGTTAAGTGAGCTTGGCCCCATTTTTACAACTTTTCTTGCCGCAGCTGTTCAGTGAATCACCACAGTTAAGTTAGTAGCAACAGGAATAGCAGTTAGATTTATATACCGATTCACAGTGCTTTCACAGCCCTATTATAAGAGATGTACAGAGTCAGCCTCTTGCCCCCAACAATCTGGGTCCTTGTTTTACTGACCTCAAAAGGACGGAAGGCTGAGACAACCTTGAGCCTGGTGAGAATTGAACTGTCCGCAGTCGGCAGAATTAGCCTGCAATACTGCATTCTAACCACTGTACCTCCATAGCTCAAGTAACACGGTTGTTAAGTGAACTTGGCTTCCTCATAGACTTTGCTCCTCCGAAGGTCGCAAAAGCGGATCCCATGACCTCACTGCAACCCTCATAACCTCAGTAGTGGCCAAAAGAGCCTTGGTAGTACAGTGGTCTAAGGCACCCTGTTATTAAGCTGGTTATTAAGAACAGCTGCCTGCAATTACTGCAGGTTCGAATCTCGCCAAGGCTCAAGGTTGACTCAGCCTTCCATCCTTTCTAAGGTAGGTAAATTGAGGACCCAGTTTGTGGGGGCAATAAGCTGACTTTGTATAAATATACAAAAGGATGAAGGCTATTGCTGAGCACATTGTAAGCCGCCCTGAGTCTCCGGAGAACGGCGGCATATAAATCAAATTAAAAAAAAAAAATTGTGGAAATCTTTTGGGAAAAGTATATTTTTTAAAACTAGCTAATGACACCACTTTTATTTGGGAGTAGTACCCTAAAATTATATATCAATAGAAAGATAATGTAATCAAGAATGTAATGCAATAACTTTGATGAAGTATTTGCTATTAGAATAGCAGTTACAGTATAAAGAAGAAAAGGAAAACTCATAGAAAAAAATGAGATCTACAAAAATTATCACCATTTGCGCAAAGATGGAAAACAGAGAAAAATCCCTATGGAGGAAGAAATAATTAAGAAAATATTGGATTGTGCAGAAATGAATAGATTGACCTTGATACTTAAAGAAAGAGAGGAATCGAATATTTTCAGATATGGGGGCAATTTTATTATTGGTTGGAGAAGAGAGATGTATAGAGTAATACTGTAAAGAAAAGAGGGGAGAAATGTTATAACAAATGAAATGAGAAATATTAAGAAATGAGAAATAATTGAGTAGGGCGAAGACACAAAAGATGCATTCAGATGATGCACTGATGGTTTGATTATGTATTGTATGTTTGTCTATAAAAATAAAAAACTTTTTTGCCAAAAAAAATGATCCCCATGTCAGTTAATACTTAGTTGGGTAACCTTTAGCATGAATTACGGCCTTACAACGTCTTCCCATGGAGTGAACCAAGTCTTTGAGTTCTGCAGCTGTTCTAATGTGAAACCAAGGTGCAATGATGGCTTCTATTAACTGGGTTTGATTGCTGGGTCGCTTCTGACTAACAAGTTTCTTTAGTCGGCTCCATAGATTTTCAATTAGGTGAAGGTCTGGGCTATTCCCAGGCCTTTCCAGCACTGGAATATCATTATCTTGAAACTCCCACCTAAAAAAGTGGTGTTATTAGCCATCAAGCCTCAAAAATATACTTTTTTCCAAAAAATTTCCACAATTTTGGCCACTACTGTATGAATCAGTCGCCAGGCATTTTACACAGTGGGATGTTGCAACGATTGTAAGTGTGAAAAACAGTGATGTAAACTTTTTTTAGTGCCGTGTCTGAACGGTCATTAAATGAACTGTCGTAAGAAGGACGACCTGCCAATCGTTCAGTCAGTCCTGAGCTTCAACCATTCTCTACAGTTGCCTGTTTAGGTAGGTAGGTAGGTAGGTAGGTAGGTAGGTAGGTAGGTAGGTAGGAAGGAAGGAAGGAAGGAAGGAAGGAAGGAAGGAAGGAAGGAAGGAAGGAAGGAAGGAAGGAAACTTGCATCAATGCAAGTTTGAAAGACAATGGCATTTCTTGCTCAATCCAGTAAATAACTTGTTCCTGCGGCATTTTCCTCCCAGGGTTTTTATCCGCTTAGAGCTTGTTGAATGTCAGGTCAATGGCTAATTGACTTTGGAGTTAATTATACCATCCTAGATAGCTGGATGCTAGCTTTCTCCATCCACCGCCCACAAGCATGAATTCACAAGGAGTTGTGAGTGCACTGAGTTGCTTAGTGTAGCTATTTGAAAAGTGTTTGTCATCAGAATTCAACAAGGGGTGGAAGCACAGAGGTGTACATTAGATGTGCATAATCTCTTGATTCCCAGGATTGGACAACGTTGTGGTTTTATTATTTTTATTCGATTTTTTAAAAAAAATCCCTGCTGTTCTATACAGGTAGACCTCAACAACCACAATTGAGCCCAATCTTCCTGTGGTTAAGTGGTTAAGCGAACCTTGCTCCATTTTACGACCTTTCTGGCCAGGTTTGTTAAGGGAATCACTGCAGTTGCTAAGCGAGTAACACCATTGTTTAAGGTGGCTTTGCTCGTCAAAAGGTCGCAAAAGAGGACCCCTTGACCACAGGACACAGCGACAGTCATAAATATGGCTCAGTTGCCAAGCGTTTTGTTTTGTTTTTTGGCTTTAATTTATATGCTGCCCTTCTCCGGAGACTCAGGGCGGCTTACAATGCTTTTAAGCAATAGCCTTCACACTTTTGTATATTTATACAAAGTCATCTTATTGCCCCCATAAACTGGGTCCTCAATTTACCTACCTTAGAAAGGATGGAAGGCTGAGTCAACCTTGAGCCTGGCGAGATTCGAACTTGCAGTAATTGCAAGCAGCTGATGTTAATAATGATGTTAATAACAGTGCTTTAGTCCACTGTACTACAGGCTCTTATAGTTTGAATTTTGGTCACATCATGAGGATGCTGCAAAGGTCCTAACTGTGAAAAACCGTCATAAGTCACATTTTTCAGTGGCCATTGTAACTTTGAATGGTCGCTAAATGAACTATTGTTAGGCGAGGACTACTTGCAGTTTGGTCAACTCAAGGTGGCAAAAATACCTTGTTTTTCACAGTTACAACCTTCGAAGGATGCCCATGATCATGCGATGAAAATTCAGGTGTTTGACAAGTGACTCATATTTATGACGGTTGCTGTGTCCCAGGCTCACGTGATCCCCTTTTGGGACCTTCTGACAAGGAAAGTCAAGGGGGCAGCCAGATTCACTTAACAACCAGTTACTCACTTATTGACTGCAGTCATTCACTTAAACAACTATGGCAAGAAAGTCGTCAAATGGGGCAAAACTCACTTAACAAATGTCTCAATAAAAAAAATTGGACTCAATTGTGGTCATAAGTCGAGGATTACCTGTATATATCTTGCCCCCCAACAGTTGGGTCCTTGATTTACAACCATTCTTTTAGTGACCATTCAAAGTTACGATGGCACTGAAAAACTGACTTATGACCATTTTTCACCCTTACAACTGTTGCAGCATCCCCATGGTCACATATTCAAAATTCGGGCTCTTGGCAACTGGCATGTACTTACGATGGTTGCAATGTCCCCCAGGGGTCACGTGATCCCCTTTTGCGACCTTCCCATTCGGCTTCCGAGAACAAGGTCAATGGGGGAAGCCAGATTCACTTAATGACTGTTAATAACTCTAGTGATTCGCTTAACAACTGTGATTTAAAAAAAAAAAAAAGTGGTACAATGGGAAAGAAAGTCATTTAACAACCCATCTTGCTTAGCAGTGGAAATGTGGGGCTCGATTGCAGTCGTAAGTCGAGGACTACCTCTATTAGCTGCCCGGAATAGGCAGCAATTTTTTAAAGAAATATTTATAATATAAGTAAGAGCCTTGGTAGTACAGTGGTTTAAAGCACCCTGTTATTAACACAGCTGCCTGCAATTACTGCAGGTTCGAATCTTACCAGGCTCAAGGTTGACTCAGCCTTCCATCCTTTCTAAGGTAGGTTAAATGAGGACCCGGTTTGTGGGGGCAATAAGCTGACTTTGTATAAATATACAAAAGGATGAAGGCTATTGCTTAGCGCATTGTAAGCCGCCCTGAGTCTCCAGAGAAGGGCGGCATATAAATCAAATTTTAAAAAAATAATAATAATAAAAAAGATAGGTAGGTAGGTAGGTAGATACCATGTTTCCCCAAAAATAAGACCCTGTCTTATATTTTTTTGGACCCCGAAATAAGCGCTTGACCTTATTTTTGGGAAGGTCTTATTATTTTGGGGCGCATGGAGCAAGATGGGGCTCCTCTTGCCATCTTACCTGATTTCCAGCTCTGCCTCCCTAACCCTAACCAGAGGAAATGGCAGGGACCGGCTGCACATGCTTAACCGCATGCTTAATATTTTTTATTTTGGGGGGAGGTCTTATATCTTGGGAGGTGTTATTTTCAGGGAAACACGGGAGAAAGAGAGAGAGAGAGAGAGAGAGAGAGAGAGTCAACTTGCAAAGCTTTCAAGTTGCCATGAGCAGGAGGGAGGGAAAACTGACAGAGCTGATTGATTTCCCTAACTGAAGTGCATTCCATACATTCTTCCTGACCGCAATCAGTAGGAGGGTGTTGGATTTCACAGCCAGCAAAGTGGTTAATTGGAGAATGTGATTTATGACATGGCCAGGGAGGAGGGGAGAGACAGGGAACATAAATCTACATGGGATTAGTTCTAACTACATCCGAATATTGCTGGAATGGTGCTCCTAATAAATGACTATTTCTTTTGAAGTTTGGCTCATGGCACATGAATTAATTAGGGGATCTTTCGGAAACTTCACTGATAGGACATAGGATAGATACAAAAGAACTCACTTTTGTTGCCAACAATCTAGACATTAATGGCTGTGCGTTATTTTGAGGGGACAGCACATTTACACTGTGATACAAGCTGTATACTCACTACTTCACATGGTAGCCAAGTGTCATATCTTCAGTGTTGTCACATGAAAAGATATACTTAAATATTTACAAAATGTGAGGGGATGTACTCACTTCTGTGACATACTCTGTGTGTGTGTGTGTATGTATGTATATATACATGTGTGTGTGTGTATGTACACATAGATATACACACACTGCTTAGAGGAATGTAATTCTTTGAAACTGCACCAGTTTCTTTTAATACTGGGGAATGGGGAAGAAGAACCATTCATTTCCCTTATTGTAAAGGAAACTGTTTTGTTGTCAAAGATAACTGAAAAATATAGTTTTCTGCTCAGAAATGTCCCTTTTCTTCCTTCCTTCTTCAAATCATCCGAAATGTTGCTCATGCCTTGTTGCTTTGGTTTCGTTTCTGCAGGGAACACCGTTAGCAACTTGATTTTCATTTTCCCTCCCATCTATGGTGCAATTCAGAGTTACAAAGATGGCCTTGAGAAACGCTACATAATGGCTTACTTGTGTGTCACAGGTACGTGAGCTTCTCTTCCATTCTATGACGCGGTCCGACCGAATGCTTTTTCTCCGACTCCAGGGGTCTCTCTAGTTTGAAAGCCCAGCGTGTGTGCCCACACGAAATATAGCTGGAATAGTGTGGCGTTGTTAAACTTTCAGCCCTGAGAAATAATGTGAGCTGTTCTAAGAAAATTTTTCATCCAACAGCTTTTTTTTCCAAATCTGTTTAGAATTTCATGACATTTTTGTCTGTCTATATCTATCTATCTATCTATCTATCTATCTATCTATCTATCTATCTATCTATCTATCTATCTATCTATCTATCTATCTATCTATCTATCCTGTCTCTGTGTGTGCCTCTTTGTATATCTATCTGCCTATCTATCTATCTATCTGTCTGTCTGTCTATCTGTCTATCATCTATCTATCTGTCTTTCATCATCTCTCTCTTTCTCTCTCTCTCTCTCTATCTATCTACCCTATTTCCCCCAGAATAAGACATCCCCTGATAATAAGCCCAATCGGGCTTTTGAGTGCATGGCAATAAGGCCAAGCGCTTATTTCAGGGTTCAAAAAAATATAAGACAGGGTCTTATTTTCGGGGAAACACGGTATTTATCTTCCATCTGTCTGTGTGTGTCTCTGCCTATCTCTCCGTCCATCCGTCCGTCCGTCCATCCATCCATCCATCTCATCAGCCTTCCTGTTTTGTACATATCTCTGTCTGTCTGTCCGTCTCTCCCTCCGTCCCTCCATCTTTAAACATTTTTACTTGAACCATAAAACAGTACAGGTAGTCCTTGACTTACAACAATTTGTTTAATGACCATTCTACATGCTTCTAGGACTTGTTTAGAAATTTTATGCGACCTCCTGTGCCGTTACAACAGCATTGGGGGGAAAAAAGCAACTTAAGACCGTTTTTCGCAATTACGACTGTTGCGGTATCTCCATGGACACGCGATCAAAATTCGGACGCTTGGCAACTGACTCGTATTTACGACGGTTGCAGCGTCCCAGGGTCACGTGATCTCCTTTTTGCGAGCAAAGTCAGTGGGGAAGCCAGATTCACTTAACAACCCTGTTACTAGCTTAACTGCAGGGATTCACTTAACAAACATGGCCAGAAAAGCCGTAAAATGGGGGGCAAAACTCACTTAAACCAATGTTCTCGCTTAGCAACATAAATTTGGGGCTCAGTTGTGGCCGTGTGTCGAGGACTACCTGTACACAGTTAACCAGCCCATCACCACCTGTTCAAAGAAGAGAGACCAAGTGAGTTTCGTTCAGCATCCAGGGTGTGATGAGCCCAAAATTGCAGAGACTTGCCAGGTTGCCACATAGAAACTCTTCCGGCTGTGTTGAGGCATCATGCAGATTTGACAGCCCATCAAATGTCTCCTGAACGGGGAGGCATCCGAGGCATTGAAACCAGACAGAGGCCTAAGGCAACCCCATCATTGCCAGCTCCTCAAATTTTTAAGTAGCTCAGACCATCCTGAGGCTTGGCGCCTGTCCAGATACTTGAAAAAAGGGCAGCCCAAATACCTCTGAACAGATGCACAGACTGTTGACTTACAACAGTCCGTTTAGTGACCGTTCAAAGTTATAACGGCATGGAAAAAAGTGGCTTAGTCCCATTGTTCCACACTTACGACCGTTGCAGCATCCCCATGGTTGCTCATGGGATTTACATTCAGATGCTTGACAACTGGTTCTTATTTATGACGGGTGCAGAGTTCCCCGGGGTGTGTGTGTCACGTGATCCCATTTAGTGGCATTCTGACACGCAGAGTCAATGGGGGGGCAGATTCACTTAACAACTGTTTGACTAACTTAACAACCGCAGCGATTCCCTTAGCAACGGTGGCAAGAAAGGTCCTAAAGTGGGACCAAACTCCCTCAACACATGTCTCGCTTAACAACGGAAACTTTGGGCTCAGTTGTGGTCGTAAGTCGAGGACCACCTGTACACTCCAGGACTCCAGGCCCCATAAATCAGCCTACAGTTCTTCTTCTTCTACTTATGAGGTCATAAGCGTGAAAACCGGTTATAACTCACTTTTTTCTGCGCTGTTGTTAACTTTGAACGGTTTAAATTGAGGATTACCTATCCCGTTTCCCCAAAAATAAGACCCAACTGGAAAATAAGCCCTAGCATGATTTTTCAGGATGCTCGTAATATAAGCCCTACCCCCAAAATAAGCCCCAGTTAAGATTGTCAGCCAGACGGATGCATTTAGTACCATATTTCCCCCAAAATAAGACCTAACCAGAAAATAAATCCTAGCACGATACTCGTAATATAAGCCCTACCCCCAAAATAAGCCCCAGTTAAGATTGTCAGCCAGATGGATGCATTTAGTACCATATTTTCCCCAAAATAAGACCTAACCAGAAAATAAATCCTAGCATGATACTCGTAATATAAGCCCTACCCCCAAAATAAGCCCCAGTTAAGATTGTCAGCCAGATGGATGCATTTAGTACCATATTTTCCCCAAAATAAGACCTAACCAGAAAATAAGCCCTAATGCGTCTTTTGGAGCAAAAATTAATATAAGACCCAGTCTTATTTTCGGGGAAACATGATACATACATCTGTTTACTGCTTGTAAGCCCCCCAGAGAAGCCTTATCGTTGAACAGGGGTGGCATGTAAATTTTATAATAAATAAATCAGAAAAAAGATAGGTGTCGATGTATCAAAAGTAGGACTGGTAGAAAGAAGCAATTCTGTCTCTACTTGGAATTCTTCTCACAATCCTTTCTCCTTTGGATTTCAGCTGTGGGCCTGGGCTCCTGGTGCTTCCACATGACTCTGAAGTATGAAATGCAGGTTAGTAGCCCTTGGGAAAAGTGTGCACGTTTTGTGTCCCTTGCAAAGTGACACGCCTGGATCCGTTGTGCTTTCCTGGTTGATCGGTGCTGAGAGTGTATTTATAGTGTGTGGATTAGGTGCTCTCATTTTCAGCTCCTAGTGACCAAATACACCAGTAACAACCATGCTGGGGATAGTAAAAATTCTTTATCCAGTTAGCCAGTGGAACAACTTGTCTCCAGAAGTTGTGGGTGCTTCATCCCTGGAGGTTTTCAAGGAGAGATTGGACAGCCAACTGTCTGAAATGGTATAGGTTCTCCTGCTTGAGCACAGGGTTGGACTAGAAGACCTCCAAGGTCCCTTCCGACTCTCTTATTCTGTTGTTCTGTTATAATTGTGCAAAACAGCAGGTTTGTTTTTTTTGAAAGCTAGGATTAGCCACAAATAGGCCTCACTTCAAGAACCCCAAGGAAATGAGCTGTGAGAAAATTTCCAGTTTGATTCCCTGCTTTGCCAAAAACCCATGAGGTCACTGTTTCAACCTCTGCAGTTATTAAGTGAATCACATGGTCGTTAAATAAATCCTCCTTACCCCATTCAGTCTGCTGTCAGAAGCCGGCTAGGAAGGTCACAGATGGCAATCCCATGACCCCCGGCATGCCACAACCTTCATAACTACATGCCAAGGGCTTGAATTTTGATCACATGGCCACGGAGATGGGTGCAACAGCCATAAATGTGAGGAACGGTCATTAGTCACTTTTTCCAGCGCCGTGGTTAACTTCGGTTAATAAACGTACGGTTGTAAGTTGAAGCTGCAGTAGAGAATGGCAAGAACGTATAGACAAATGGTTGTGGTGTTGTTGCCCCCACAGTGGTTACACCATTGTCCCAACACTGCATGCAATCCGAACTGCTTACACACACACACACACACACACACACACACACAAACATACAGCCAAGTGCCGAATCTTAGTGACACCATTGCCAAAAGTCAGTGGCAGAGCTGCTCACAATTCTAAGGGAGAGCACACAACGGTTGTGGTGAAATAGCTTAACTGAATTAAAAAATAATTCCCTTACACAACCCCCCCCCCCCCCAATTGAAAGGATGGAAAACTTTGGGTCCGTTTCCTTTGCATTTTCTTCTCCGTTGCAGTTCTTAGCTCCCCTCCACCACAAAAAAAGAGAAAAAATATTAATGCTGACCCCTTTTCATTCAAAGTTGCCCTGCTCTGACTTTGTGCATTTTGACTTGGGGCCGCCATCTTTCTTTGAGTCTTTTCTGTAAGCATCAATAATCTTTTTTTCCCCTGCTTTTTGCAGCTATTAGACGAGCTGCCCATGATCTACAGTTGTTGCGTTTTTGTCTACTGCTTGTAAGTATCTGTCATCAGTTTCTCTTTCATAACTGATTAACAGTTAAAGAGTTCCTCGCAGGCTTAACATTTATCTCACTCACGTAGACGTGGGCGCTGAAATAGCTATTGGAGATACAGTAGTGAATATGCAGGGAAGGACTAGAACTCTCCATCTCCTGGTACTTGGCCCAGTCACCCAACCAGCTTTCATGGCTAAGGCAGAACTAGAACTCACCATCTCACCATCTCCTGGTGGTTGGCTCAAAGTCACCCAGCCAGCTCTCATAACTATGTTAGCTCTAGAAATCATCACTTTCTGGTGATTGACTCAATCAATCAAGTTTTATTGCTTAAAGCAGCACTAGAACTCACTGTCTCCTGGTGATTGGCCCAAAGGCACCCAGCTGGCTTTCATGCCTAAGGCGGGACTAGAACTCACCGTCTCCTGGTGATTGGCCCAAAGTCACCCAGCTGCCTTTCATGACTAAGGCGGGACTAGAACTCACTGTCTCCTGGTGATTGGCCCAAAGGCACCCAGCTGCCTTTCATGACTAAGGCGGGACTAGAACTCACTGTCTCCTGGTGATTGGCCCAAAGTCACCCAGCTGCCTTTCATGCCTAAGGCGGGACTAGAACTCACCGTCTCCTGGTGATTGGCCCAAAGGCACCCAGCTGGCTTTCATGGCTAAGGCAGGACTAGAACTCACAGTCTCCTGGTGATTGGCCCAAAGGCATCCAGCTGCCTTTCATGACTAAGGCGGGACTAGAACTCACCGTCTCCTGGTGATTGGCCCAAAGGCACCCAGCTGGCTTTCATGGCTAAGGCAGGACTAGAACTCACAGTCTCCTGGTGATTGGCCCAAAGGCATCCAGCTGCCTTTCATGCCTAAGGCGGGACTAGAACTCACCGTCTCCTGGTGATTGGCCCAAAGGCACCCAGCTGGCTTTCATGGCTAAGGCAGGACTAGAACTCACAGTCTCCTGGTGATTGGCCCAAAGGCATCCAGCTGCCTTTCATGCCTAAGGCGGGACTAGAACTCACCGTCTCCTGGTGATTGGCCCAAAGGCACCCAGCTGGCTTTCATGGCTAAGGCAGGACTAGAACTCACAGTCTCCTGGTGATTGGCCCAAAGGCATCCAGCTGCCTTTCATGACTAAGGCGGGACTAGAACTCACCGTCTCCTGGTGATTGGCCCAAAGTCACCCAGCTGGCTTTCATGGCAGGATTTTCACGGAACTACAACTCACCATCACCTAGTGATTGACTCAAATTCACCCAGCCGGCTTTCATAGCTATGGTAGGACTATCTCCTGGCGATTGACTCAAAGACATCCAGCTGGTTTTCATGCCTAAGTTGGCACTAGAACATGCCAACTCCTGGGCATTGGCCCAAAGTCACCCAGCCGGCTTTCATGCCTAAGGTGGGACTAGAATTTACCCTCTCCTGGTTTTTAGCCTGGTGCCTAGTTTTCGGCACCGTGGTGGGGATTCTTGGAAACTACTATTGTCTGTAACTTGTATGTCAGTAAAGAAATCAGATTCTGCGCACAAAACGTATTTTTCGCTTGGTTATTTTTTTTTTTTTATAATTTTTAGCCTTGACATTTTTAAAGATTGAATTTCCCTGCAAAGAGAAGTGGCTATAGCGGATTGAATGCTGATATTAGATGGTAGAAAATGAGATGGGATGAGAGAAAAATAAGCATCCATGTTCAACATCATATATTTTTTTCCCAGTCACTCTCAAACAAACGCAATCTTTTTTCCTTAAACCTGTCGAATCAACTCCCCTCCCCCAAATAAGCTGATTATGAGTTTCTTGGGTACTAAAATTATCAAAACGTTATTAAAATTGGTGCTCTTGTGACAATTCGATGGAGCTGCGAAGCCCATAATGTGCTTTGAACGTTTGATTTTTCCCGTTTTTCTTTCTCTAATCTTAACTGTATTAAAATGAACGTATCTTTTCTTTTTATGTTCACTGAGAACATATGCACCAAGACAAATTCCTTGTGTGTCCAATCACACTTGGCCAATAAAGAATTCTGTCTGTCTGTCTATCAGTCTTTCTGTCTGCCTGCCTATCTATCTATCTATCTATCTATTATCTATCTATCTATCTATCTATCTATCTATCTATCTATGACTATCATTAAATGTTGTACCTTATGATTTTTGACGAATGTATCTTTTCTTTTATGTACACTGAGAGCATATGCACCAAGACAAATTCCTTGTGTGTCCAATCAAACTTGGCCAATAAAAAATTCTATTCTATTCTATGTACAAGAACCGCCATGGTCTCCTTTTATAATACTGATTAACACGCAGGAGGGAATATTTCCTCATAAGGTACCGCTTTTGCTAATGTGAAACAACTTTCTTCTTGGTATATCCCACGCCTCTTGCTTTATTATACATGGATCTAATTTTAGAGAAGGGGGAAAAAGAAACACAAAAAAATTCTTTTCTTATGAGTAGAAAGAGTATTCTTTGAAGAATGACTAAAACAGGGTATGCCTCTGATCGAAACAAGTTTGACAGGTTTGCCAAAGCTGAAAACAAAACGGAAACACGGGAATAAATTCAGATTTCCCTTCATTTGGAGAAAGATATAACCTGGTGTTTTTTTTCCCCCCGCTCCCATGTTACCGTGGCTTTGAAAATGATCCGCTTTTCTGCAGAATCATAAAACGAAGCGGGATCTCAGCCACTTCCCACAAGCTTGACTCTGCCTTTTAGTCTTTCGTAATTTTAATCGGTTTTTATATGCCTACGTTTTATGATAATGTAAGCCTCCCAGAGCCACTTCAAACCACCAGATGGGCGGCCTATAAATTTAATGAGGAAAAATAATAATAATAATAATAATTCAGCATCGGCAGAAACTTACAAATGAGATCCTTTTACCATTCAGATCCTACACTCCATGGAGAATTTAAAACTGCACAAACGAGTTTTGTTTGCTCCAGGTTTCCCAAAAGAACAGGACAAATTGCATGCTAAGGATTTATTTTGCCTTCCTTTTGCATCCTTAATCTCTCTCCTTCATGTTTGTTTTAGGTACGAGTGCTTCAAGTACAAGAAAACAATCAACTACCCTCTTCTCTTTCTACTACTAGCCTACAGCATTGGCGTCAGCATAGTAAGCGAGATTTGTCTTACCCGAAACTGTTTTTATAAGGAGGTGGGGTACTTGCAAACCGTGAACTCATCCACTGCGTTCCTTTCCCTTCTGCATTTATTTATTTATTTTATTTATTTATTTAAATTTGTATACCGCCCTTCTCCCGAAGGACTCAGGGTGGTGAACAGCCGAAATTAAGATACATATTATAATATAAAAGTTAAAAATAACTAAAATAAATTAAATCGATCGGCCTCCCAATTTAAAACCCCACATCTATACAGTTTAAAATACTAACCCATAAGACCTTTTAGGCTAGGCCGGCTTTCAGGTAGTCCTCGGCTTAACGACCACAATTGGGCCCAAAATATCCATTGCTAAGTTAGTCAAGTTGTTAAGTGAGTTAGGCCCCATTTCGCGAGCTTTCTTCCCGCAATTCTTAAGCGAATCGCAATGGCCGTTAAGTTAGGAACACGGTTGTTGTATAAATATTTTTTACTGTTTTATATCACAAGTTCCCATTTCTATATTGAACAGTGTTTTCTAGGTGTCCAAAGTGTTAAAATATAAGTATCGTAATCATTATTTTTATTCCACCAGGCGGGCCTGGCCTAACTTTCTCCCTCTTTTTAAATAATTTTTAATATTTTTTAATATTTTTAATATTTAAAGTTTAATTTGTTTTAAATTGATTGGGGTTTTTTAATCTGTCTGGGCCAAACTATTTAATCCGATTTTATTTCTGCTTTTTAAATTTTGTATGTATGTATTTTATTGTTGGCTGTTCACCGCCCTGAGTCCTTCGGGAGTAGGGCGGTATAGAAATATAATAAAATAAATAAATAAATAAATTATAATCATGTACATATAAACATATATGCGATAATACCAATCGTTATTGAAAAATATACTTATCTTCCATTATGGTATCAATTATATAACCATCAAAATCTTCACTCATCAGTTTTTCTTTCTCATGTAGTTTATATTTCACATAAATCCACTCATTTAACCTCTCTAACCATTTGTAGAATACTTCCCATGTTATAAAATATTCCGAATCTTCTTTTGCTTTGATTTTTAGCGTTAACCTATCCATTTCTGCACATTCCAGATTTTTTTTTGATTATATTATCATCTGTAGGGGTTTCTACATTTTTCCAGTATTGTGCGTATGCAATCCTGGCTGCTGGGGAACACGGTTGTTTAAGGGAATTTGGCTCCCCTGCCAACTTTACTTGTCAGAAAGTCACAAAAAGCGAGATCACATGACCCAGGGAACACTGCAGCGGTCGTAAATGCGAAGCATCTGCCAAGCGTCCGAATTTTGATCAGGTGTCCATGGGGATGCTGCAGTGGCCATGTGAAAAATGGCCATAAGTCCCTTTTCTTCAGTGCCGTCGTAACTTCAAACGGTCACTAAATGAATGGTGGTTCCACCCCGCCGTACTGTGGTATGGAAAAGCATTTTATTTTATTTTTTTGTTTGATTGCAGCAACGGTGAATTCTCCCAAACGAGAAACATCTGTAGCTTTGTTTCTCAACCTTTTCCACTTTAAACTGGGTGGACTTCAACTCCCAGAATTCCCTAGCCAGCCATGTCAGGCTGGAGAATTCTGGGAGTTGAAGTCCACCCAGTTAAAAAGTTGCAGAGGTTGAAGAAAAACTATTTGTGGTCTGTAGGAGGGGGAAGCCTAACCTCACAAAAGCTGGGTTTGCTGGTCGCTTCCATCCCACCCTTCTCAGACATTTTCCTGATCAACTGGTTTTTGCTTTCAGCACATTTAACTAACATTAAAGATTTAGCAGCTGCCTTCACAGAGCTTGTCTAATTTGAACCGTGATTAATTTGCGGTGTGTGTGTGTATGTGTGTGGCTTAATGGGTCAGGCTAACTCAGCGCGTTTAGTTAATGACTAATTTGTTCAACTTTCGGGTAAGACCAGAAAATGAATGACTCAGTAAAATAGCATAGCATCAACCTGGCCAGTGAATGTCTAGGTATCATCCTAGCAAATAAAATGTGGCCCAAGTAATGCAGTTGAACCTCTCTGTAGCTCGGTGCCCTCCAAAGCAATATTTCTCAACCTTGAAGGTATATGGACTTCAACTCCCAGAATTCCCCTGCCAGCCTGGAGTTCATTGGTCTAAGCCAGGGGGTGTCAAACTGGCGGCCTGTGGGCCGGCTGCGTCACACGCAGGCCACACCCACCCCAGCTCCACAAAGGGGGAAAAAAAATGCCGTGAAATGTCATGGAATGGCAACGGGACACCGCGAGTTTGACCCCCGGGGTCTAAGCACTGTTCTCAACCGTAGTAATTTGAAGACATATGGACTTCAGCTCCCAGAATTCCCCAGCCAGCATGGAGCTTATTGGTCTTAAGGCGGTAGCAGCGTGAAGATATATGGACTTCAATTCCCAGAATTCCCCAAGGTTGAGAAACATTGTCCTAAGGCCGTGATGGCGAACATATGGTGCGTGTGTCACAGGCCTCTCTGTGGGCATGTGAGTTGTCATGCCACTTCAGCTTTGCCACGCATGTGCGCGCGCTTCCCGCTGGCCAGGTAGTCGTCAGGTCTCTGCCACGTATGCTCAGGGGAGGCACGCATACTTGGGGGTTGGGACACGGGGGGTCGCAGGGGCAGGGCGTGGGGGGGTTGCGCGCCAGGGGCGTGCGGTCACGCGGGATGCTGCAAAGGTAACTGGGAAAAATGGTCACAAGTCCCTGTTTTCAGTGCCATTGTAACTTTGAACGGTCACTAAATAAACTGTTTTAAGTCGAGGACTACCTGTCCTCACTGCTGCTACTTGCTACTGTAATCAAATCTATTCATCTCGCTTCTGGTCATCCTCTTCTTTTTCCTTCCAACTTTCCCAGCATTACAGACTTCTCCAGAGAATTAGATCTTCACACAATTTGTCCAAAATATGATAATCTGAGCTTGAGTGGTGCTTTGTACTAGGATCGGTTACTTTATTATTCACTGTATGCAGTTGCTCATTTACAAAAGGCACTCCAAAGTTCAAAAGCACCAACACTCCTCCTCCTTCGGAGCCCAACTTTGAAAACTCTAGCTTGCAGAATTCTTTAAAAAAAAAAAAAAAAACATATAATTTTATTGAAAATTTTAAACAGGGGGATAAGACTAACGCTAAACGAAATAGAATGACAAAGGAAAAAAGGAAAGAAAGAAAAGAAAAAAAACTAAAAGTGACAAAAAGAAAAAGATTAGCGGAAAAATAGAAAAGGAAAAAAGTTACGAAGAAGTGACTTCTGATCTTCACAGCAGCAATAAATACAATTATTATCTCTCTGTCTAAAGTTACATCATGATTTTCTTCTTTCCGTATTCCACCTTATCCAATTATCAAAAGCATTAAAAGTTGTTTTTTTTTAACTAGGCAAAGAGACCATAAAAGGTTTCCAGTCACCAGAAACACAGGCGTTGTCTTCTCTCTAATCACACAAATCAATTTGAACTTTTCAGCAAATTCTGCCCCTTCACCAACCATTCCTTTGTTGGGGGTATTGCCATATACCCGTGATGGTGAACATATGACACGCGTGCCATAGGTGGCACGTGTAGCCATATCGGTGATTGGCCAGCTGATTTTTGGGCCTTCTGGGCCCACCAGAAGTATCTCTGAATCCAGAGGACCTCAGGGGTGGTGGCAGGGAAGGCCCATTTTTCTTTCTCCCCAGCCTCCAGAGCCTTTCTAGGAGTCGGGAGGGTGAAAACAGTCTCCCCCCCACCCTGGAGGCCCTCCAGAGGCCAGAAACGGCCCGTTTGCCAACTTCCGAAGTTTCCTGCCTCCGGGGTGGGGGGTGGGGAAGGCCGTTTTTTCCCTCCCCAGACTCCTAGAAAGGCTGTGGAGGTTGGGGACAGCAAAAAAGGGGACTTCCGGTCCCACCGGAAGTTGGCAAACATGTCGTTTTCAGCCTCCGGGGGGGGGGTAGGCCATTTCCGTCCTCCCCAGACTCCTAGGAAGGCTCTAGAGGCTGGTGAGAGCAAAAAACGGGCCTCGTGTGCCAGGAACGTGGGGAGGGAGGGGTCACGTGCGCATGCACGGGTGCAGGGCACATAGAATTATGGGTGTGGGCACGCGTGCCCGCCACACACACACACACACACACCGCTCCTGGCACGTGATGGCAAAAAGGTTAGCCATCCCTGGCATATACCTATCCATCTTTGTGCGTCAAATAATATTGCTGCCGTTTGTCCTATATGAAAACAACCATGACTTTCCCCCAATTGTTTATCCATCAGTCCCAAGCAGTTGATAATGTCTTGTGTTTGCTTTTTTTCCAGGTGTACCTAAACTGGAAACAGCCCGTGTTCCATCAGGTAATTGCTTCTTTCTTTCTGTTTCAACTCAGGAAATGTTATTGACTTGTCCATTTCTTTAAAAAAAAAAAAATCCCCTCGCCTGTTGAACGTGGATATGTCAGACCCGAAAGCCAAGATCCACCCATGAAGATCCAGTTAAAACTGATTTATTGCTAAAAAGTCTATGCGTAGGAATCTTATCAACTACCAGTCAGAGCACCTGCTAAGACTTAAATAAGGGTCAACTGAATTCGAAGGAAGTCGGACTTTGTTCTCTTGTGACTCCCTCCCCCCCCCCAATAAAGCTATTTACGACCCGGTCCCAGAATTATGGCCCTGCGGTTGTTCACCCTGGTGACTGATCGCAGGGAAGCCGCAGTACCTCCCCAGCTATCTTCTCCCCATTCCCTTTCCCTGCAGGGGCAAGGGCCTTCTTCCTATCCCACCAGCAGGGCTGGGATTCAGCCGGTTCGGGCGAATCGGTAGTTCCGACAATCAGCAGGCCCCACCCACCCGCACCCGCCCTATCCTGTCCTATATGTCCTCCTTTCTGGCTCAGCTGATTGGCACAACACAGCTGATTCTACTTACCGGGGCTGCCTTAGAAGGTAAGCAGCTGAGCTTCAAATTGCTGTATTCTAAACGCTGCACGCAAGGGTGTTAAGCACACGCTCACGGAACTGTTAAACCGGTTGCAGCCCACCAGGTCCCAGTCTGCTTTCCTAATGCAGGAAATTCCTTGGTCAATATGGCTATATGTCAATTCCTTGGAGGTCTTCTAGTCCAACCCTTTGCTCAAACAGGAGACCCTATCCCATCCCAGACAAGTAACTGTCAAAGTCTCTCTTTAAAAACTCAAGTGATGGAGCACCCACAACTTCTGGTGGCAAGTTGTTCCACTGGTTAATTGTTCTCCCTGTCAGGAAGTTTCTCCTTAATTCCAGGTTGCTTCTCTCCTTGATTAGTTTCCATCCGTTGCTTCTTATCCTGCTGTCAGCACTTCAAGCTGCATTTACTCTAGTGCTGACATAAGAAGGAGGAGCGGAGGCGTCTGAAAAGGGACGTTTGACTTTTCACCTACTTATTTTCCCTGGAGATAATATCCCCTAGGAGGTGGGATGGGAGGGGGGAAATTCCTTTGAGCTGGAGCAGTAGATTAGGGGTAGAGTGACTTGGAAGATGGCCAATGAGTGCAGGGGAGTGGGGAACGGAAAGGGAGGGTTTGGGGTCTGGAAGTCAGTGTTGGCTACGATGAGTCGGGCTTTGAATGTCGTGCTTAATAAATGGGAGTTTTTCTTCAAAGACTTTGTTTGAAATGCAATTTATTTGAGACGACCTCGAAACTTGACACCTGCCTTCAGGTGCTTTGGAGAATAGCTTGACTCCCTCTTCTTTGGGGCAGCCCCTCAGATATTGGAAGACTGATGTCACGTCACCCCTAGTCCTTCTTTTCACTAGATTAGCCGTGCCCGATTCCTGCAAACGTTCTTCATATGTTTTAGCCTCCAGTACCCCAAGTAATAGGAGAAAAAATAATAATAATAGGAGAAAAATACGTAGTGGCCATTTTTATTTATTTTTTTTTGGCCTTGAGATGGAAAAATATGAAACCCGAATAGCCAGCTCCTTTTTCCAACAGCAGGCATGACGATACTATCATTTTAAACGCAGTAAACTTTATGCTTGCTTTTGAAGTCCTTGCAGCATCCTTCAGTTGCATTGAATTTCATGTCCAAGGGAACGTGGATTGTGCCTTGGGGGCCGTGTGGGAGAAAGAAGATTTCCATATATAATATTTTTTTTGCCTTGGATTTCTTAAACCCCAAGACAACCGAGTGGCTAGAATTCCCCCGTTCCCCTGTTTTGTTTTCTTTCCCCACCTATTTGCCTGTCACTCAACCGCCTTACTTTTCTCTTATTTCTGAATAAATCGCTTTGCATGGGCGGGTAAGGGACGGGCAAACTTGTCTTTCGGCGGAATTAAAATCGGATGGGAGTTCCAGGGTGCCACGCCCATATGAGCAAGTCCCCGGCAGTCTGGAATCCACTTCGCCAAACAAAACATGGCACTGTAGAGATAATTTGCATGATTTAAGAGCAATTAAACTTTGCCCTCCCAGCGTTAGTTATTCTAGATATTGTCTTTGGAGTAAGCACAATATAAATAACCCCCAGGAAGTCGGGGGCCAAAATAACCCTCTTTAATTATCAGCAACCTCTTTTGCAACGGTTGCATTCTGACGTGGCTGTACTCTGTCATTATGTTACTGAGCCTTTTTGCCTTTGTTGGCTCACGATGGGAGTTGTAATCCAGCAGGTTTAAGGAGGGCACTTTGCCACGTAAACAGAGGGAAGGCTGTATGTCTCTTCTAAAGCCCTATGGGGTACTCCTTACACTTACAGGACTTTATACGGCCACAATTGAGCCCCGAATTGTACGTTGTTAAGTGAGTTGGGCCCCATTTTACGGCTTTCCTTGCCACCGTTGTTAAGCAAACCGCTGCCGTTGTTAAGTTAGGAACACGGTTGTTAAACGAATCTGGCTTCCCCATTGACTTTGCTTGTCAGAAGATCACGTGACTGCGGGGACACTGCGACCGTCGTAAATACGAGCCACTTGCCAAGCGTCCGGATTTTTTTTTGATCACGTGACCATGGGGGATGCTGCGACAGTAAGTGTGAAAAACGGTCGTAAGTCACTTCTTTCAAATACAGATTTTTCCCCCTTTTTTCCCCTCCTCCTCCCTAACCCCCCCTCACCCTCCCCACCCCCCATGGCTTCTCCAAAAATAAAATCCAGATTGATATCAAATTATATAATACTTTACCATCCTTTTACACCCCCCCCCACATGCTAACCATTTCTTTCTAACATTGTTATTATATCCCCCCTATACTATACATTTCAAAGCAACCTTCAGCTATAAATATTTATTTATATAATAAATCCTAATTTGACATTTACTCAACTCATAATCTACCCATTTCCTCCCCCATACATATATCTCCTAATTCAAATCTTTTACGTATTTTTATATCTAAACATAACATCCCTTTTCCTAAACTAAACAATCAGTAACCTAACCCATCTCCACCCATTTTCCTACAGGTCTACCATACATATTTTTAATATCTTTGTTCTTTTGCCCACACCACACAACTAAAAAATATTTCCATATATGAATAAAATCCTCAAATGACTTTAAATTTATAATCCAAAAAACCTCGGGTGGTTTTTTATATACGAAAATACTTACTATTGATGGGAGCAGATGGTAATGGAAGATATTGAATATGCTGTTGGAAGCTGAACCTGATGTTACCCTAACATGGGCGATGGAATTAATAATCTAGTTGAAAGACGTTACAGAAGACACTATATGGATTATAAATTTAAAGTCATTTGAGGATTTTATTCATGTAAGTCACTTCTTTCAATGCTGTTCTAACTTCGAAGAGTCACTAAACGAACGGTTGTAAGTGGAGAACTCCCTGCACTAGATTTTCATTTATGCCCTTTTGGCCACAAGAAGCTGCCGAAGGATTCAGGCTGCCAGAATAGAGCCATAGAGATAGTCCTCGACTTACGTACATAAATAAATAAATAAATAAATAAATAAATAAATAAATAAATAAATAAATAAATAAATAAATAAATAAATAAATAATTTTATTTCTATACCGCCCTTCTCCCGAAGGACTCAGGGCGGTGTACAGCCAATTTAAAAACACAACACACAACAATAATTAAAAATTAAAATAATTACATAGATTTGGCCGATTTAAAACCCCAAACATTTAAAATACCCCAATTAAAATTATTAAGTTGATAGCCCTGCCTGGCGGAACAACAGGGTCTTCAGTGCGCAACGAAACACTCGGAGGTCGGAGATCTTGCGTATTTCCGGGGGCAGTTCATTCCACAGGGCTGGGGCTCCCACAGAAAAGGCCCTCCCCCTGGGTGTCGCCAGCCGACATAACTTGGCTGATGGCACCCTGAGGAGACCCTCTCTGTGGGAGCGGACTGGTCGGTGGGAGGCTATTGGTGGCAGAAGACGGTCTCGAAGGTACCCGGGTCCTATGCCATGGAGCGCTTTAAAGGTGGTAACCAACACCTTGAATCGCACCCGGAAGACATTCACTTAGTAACCGTTTAAAGTTACAACAGCACTGGAAAAAATGACTTAACGACCGTTTCTTCCCCCCTGATGACCATTGCAGCGTCCCCGTGGTCACGTGTCCAAAATTCGGACACTTAGCCACTGGCTCCTGTTTATGTCGTGTCCTGGACTCACGTGATTCCCCTTTTGCAACCTTCTGACAATCCAAAAACATGTTCCACGCCACTCGGTTTATCTCGATTTCATTTTATTTTTAGGCTTTGCATTTCTAATCTAAACCCATCGGGATCGTTTCTGTTTCAGCCTCATTCAGGAATTCCGTTCAACATTTGAAAATGGAATGAAATTTTCATTCAAAAATGCGGATGAGAAGTATGGATAAAAAAAATAACCCAGGAAGTGTTAATCTTGCCTGATTTTGCTGGAAAAACAAGCACTGCGTTCAGATATTGTACTAATGCATTCACAAAAACTCTCTTGTCTCTCTTTCTTCTCCACCCCCCCCCTCCCCAGGTTATGTATGGGACATTGGTGGCTATCCTAGTCTTACGCTCCGTGTATATAGTATTATGGTAAGTAAGGACTTAACTACAAGAGATGGTTGCAGCTTAAGCAAGAATCGCAGAGGGAGAAATTTGAAATGCTGATTTTCTGATAACGCTCAGCCTTCTGTTGCTCCACTGCCTGGGAATTGGCTCTGTGGGTTGGGTAACCAGGAAAAAAAATATAGCCTAGAGCTCCACTATTTGTCGGATCCCAGCTGCAGAATTAAAATGGGAGCGGAGTTTTGCTAAACGAGCGAGTGGCAAAGTGCCAGGGAGCTTCTCCGTCCGGATGTTGCTGCTTTGATGCTGTATACAGATAGAGTTCATTTAGTGACTGTTCAAGTTACAACGGCACTGAAAAAAGGAACTTTTATTATTTATTTATTATTCATATTTCTATGCCGCCCACTCTCCGAGGACTCTGGGGCGGCTTACACCAAAGACAGTATATACTAAATAGCATATTGCCCCCAATAATCTGGGTCCTCATTTTACCCACCTCGGAAGGATCGAAGGCTGAGTCAACCTTGAGCTGGTGAGATTTGATCCGCTGATCTGCTGAACTAGCAGTCAGCTGAAGAAGCTGCAGTACTTACGACCACAATGGGGACCGAAATTTCCACCATACAGAATACAGGGCGTCCTTGACTTAAAACCATTCGTTTAGTTGACCATTCGAAGTTTCAAGCACCACTGACGAAAATGATTTAGGACCGTTTTTCACAACTTACGACCGCTGCAGCCACCCCCACGGTCACATGATCAAAATTTCAGGCGCTTGGCAACTGACTCGTACTTATGACGGTTGCAGTGGCCCGGGGTCTCGTGATCCCCTCTTGCGACCTCCTTACAAGCGAAGTCAATGGGGAAGTTGGATTCACTTAACAATCGTGTTACTAATTTAACGATGGCAGCGATTCACTTAACAAAAGTGGCAGGAAAAGTCGTAAAACAGGGGCGAAGCTCACTTAACAAATCTTTCACTTAACATAAAGTTTGGACTCAATTGTGGTCGTAAGTCGCAGAATACAAGTAAATCTTCCCATTTTATCAGTGGTTAGAAAATAGAGGTAGAAATTAGAAGATAAAAAGATTATTACCATGTATAAGAAAACGATGAAATATCATTATATATAAGTAAACAATATATTATCACTATTGATTATCATTAACATCATCATTAATATCATCTTGTTTAAGCAAATTGACTCAGACAATACACTGTTTATTAAGCACTTATGTTGATTAAAGAAATGTACAAATAAATTTTTTAAAAAAATATTCCCAAGGAAGACCTGCCCCAAAATAGCAGAATAACATAAAGTCCAAAGTTGCTTTGAGAAATTTAATCTGATCCTTCCTTCCTCCCTTCCTTCCTTCCTTCCAGGGTTTATCCTTGGCTCCGAGGATTGGGATATACATCCCTGACTGTTTTTTTGTTGGGCTTCCTCCTTTGGAACGTAGACAACATTTTCTGCGAGAAATTGCGGTAGGTGAATTTTGGGGGTGGGATGCTTTTCCGTCCTCTTCTGGCTGATAGAGTTCAGCCCGTTTCCTTCCATCCGTCTGAGTCCGGCATGAAAAAATCGGGACCGTCCCGCCAAGTTCCAGTTAAGCTGATTTGTAGCCCCTGCCTATCCACCAGAATCTAGTTCAGGGGTGTCAAACTCGATTTCATTGAGGGCCGCGTCAGGGTTGTGGTTGACCTCGGGGTGGGTGTGTGGCCACTGTGGGCGTGGCCCGCTTGACGTCACTCGTGTCAGTGGTGCCCTGTGGCGGCCCGAGCGCTCTGCCAACAAAAACGAGCTCCATTTTTGGCTGCGATGGCCTCCTGCAACATTCTGCCAGCGAAAACGGAGCTCAGGGAGCTGCATGTGGCCCTTCCAAGCTCCGTTTTCGGCTGCCTCCTGCAACCCTCTGCCAGCGAAAACGGAGCTCAGGGAGCTGCATGTGGCCCTTCCAAGCTCCGTTTTCGGCTGCCTCCTGCAACCCTCTGCCAGCGAAAACGGAGCTCAGGGAGCTGCATGTGGCCTTTCCAAGCTCCGTTTTCGGCTGCCTCCTGCAACCGTCTGCCAGCGAAAACGGAACTCAAGTGGGATCGTACGCGGCCCTCCCGATCTCCACTTTCACTGGCATGCGCACCGCGGACTGGTCTTCGCTGTTTCCAGGGCAGCCCCGTGAGTCAGATCTAAGCACCCCCCGGGCCTCGAGTTTGACACCCCTGATCTAATCAAACCACCAGTCAGCCCTAAATTGACGCTAGATCAAGAGTTCAGACGGAATTCGAACTCGATCGCTTGTGGGGGACGTAAGGATTCCAGGCTAATTCCTCTCTCGACTCCGCCTCCAAGCTCCGCCTCTACATCTTGGGGTTTTCTGGGAAGGAAAACGCACAAAAGAATTGCTCTCGTAGCCAGGTGTGGCTAGATTTGGGGAAATGGCGGCAATTCTCACACCGGGGCTTCGGCTCTCCTCTTGGAGAGCTGGTTATCTGTAGGCTTCTGGGTGCTAATGATCACTGATCAGGATAACGAAAACCCAGGATTTATCGGGCACCATCGCGACAGAATGGATTTCTGCCCATCGAGTAAGGACATCCAGTAAAAAGGCTGTTGAGAGTCCCCTTCCTCGGGAGGTTCCTGGGGCCTGGCCTAGGAGACTGGTCTTGATGGAAGCCTTCACCTTTGCACCCCCTCTTCTCACAGAGGTCAGCGTGACCCCGACTCTTCCGTCTCAGCTCAGAGGTTACAAGAGGAACGCCCATCTGTATCTTGTGCGGCAGTATTTTGGAAATGTTTATTCCCAATTTCATGCTTAGATAATCTCTTCCTTCCCATCCTTATTCCCCTCCTCTCCTCTCCTCCCCTCCCCTTCCCTCCCCTCCTCCCTTCCTCTCATCCTCTAATCCTATCCCCCTTCCCCTCTCCCCTCCCTTCCCCTCCCCTCTCCTTCTCTATTCCTTCCCCTCCTCTCCTCTCCTCCTCCCCCCTTCCCTCCCCTCCTCCCTTTCTCTCATCCTATTCCCCTCTCCCCTCCCCTTCCCTCCTCCTCCTTCTCCTCCCCTCTCCTTCTCTATTCCTTCCCCTCCTCTCCTCTCCTTCCCTCCTCTCCTCCCTTCCTCTCATCCTATCCCCCTTCCCCTCTCCCCTCCCCTTCCCTCCTCCTCCTTCGCCTCCCCTCTCCTCCTCTATTCCTTCCCCTCCTCTCCTCCTCTCCCCTCCCCTCCTCCCTTCCTCTCATCCTATCCCCCTTCCCCTCTCCCCCCTCCCCTCCCCTTCCCTCCGCCTCCTTCTCCCCTCTCCTTCTCTATTCCTTTCCCTCTCTCCTCTCCCCTCCACTTTCCTCCTCTCCCCCTTCCTCTCATCCTATCCCCCTTCCCCTCTCGCCTCCCCTTCCTTCCTCCCCTCCCTTCCCTTCCCCTCTCCTCTCCTTCTATATCCCTTCCCCCTCTCCTCTCCTTTCCTCCTCTCCTCCCCTCCTCTCCTCCCCTCCTCTTATCCTCTCCCCCCTCCCCTTCCCTCCTCCTCCTTCGCCTCCCCTCTCCTTCTCTATTCCTTCTCCTCCTTCCCTCCCCTCCTCCCTTCCTCTGATCCTATCCCCCTTCCCCTCTCCCCCCTTCCCTCCGCCTCCTTCTCCCCTCTCCTTCTCTATTCCTTCCCGTCTCTCCTTCCCTCCTCTCCTCCTTCCCCCTTTCCTCCCCCCTCCCCTCCTCTCCTTTTATATCCCTTCTCTTCCCATCTCCCCTCCTCTCCTCCTTCCCCTCTCTCCACCCCTCTCCTCTCCTCTCCCTTTCCCCCCTCCCCTTTCCTCCATAGAGCAGGGGCCAGTGCAAAAAAGCCCGGTCTTCCAGTCCCCTGTTAGGCTCACAGGATCTGCAGCATGTCCATTCTGCTGTATCTGGTTGGATGGGGAGATCGCTCTTGGAAAAGGTGATCCCTCGGGTATGGGAATGAGGAGTCTCCTACTGTGTTTCCCCGAAAATAAGACCTCCCCTGATAATAAGCCCAATCGGGCTTTTGAGTGCCTGCGCTAAAATAAGCCTCCCCTCGAAAATAAGCCCTCCCTGAAAATATTTAAACTCAGAGCTGGAAATCAGGTAAGACGGCAAGAGGAGCCCCATCTTGCTCCACGTGCCCCAAAATAATAAGACCTCCCCGAAAATAAGGCTGAGCACTTATTTCGGGGTTCAAAAAAATATAAGACAGGGTCTTATTTTCGGGAAAACACGGTAGATTCCCTGGAAGCCTCTTGTCCTCAGAGAGGAAGGACCCTTGGACAGCTTTACCCGGTTCTCATCTTGAAGCCCTCTTTATTTTCTCCGTAACCAGAGGATGCGACTTCTGAAAGGCTGTTTTTACAGATTCTCAAAGAAGCCTGGATCCATTTGCTTGGACGTCCCTTGGTCTTTACGGGAGGCTGGGGTCTAGAAGGGGGCTGGGGAAGCCAATGGGTGACCTTGGCGATGGTGTCTCTCCACAGGGGCGTACGTGAGAGGCTGCCTCCGCTCGTGGGCGTTGTCACGCAGTTTCATGCTTGGTGGCACATCTTCACGGGACTCGGTTCCTACCTTCACATCCTGTTCAGGTATCTTCCCTTCCCTTTCCCAGGGGTTTCGGGGGGAAAACGTCCTGCTCAAAAGTAGAGCCGATCAGTCTCAGCTGTTAAACAGGAACAACCAGGAACAAAGACGTTAGCGCAGTAGCATCGTCGTATCTTTGGGAAGACGAGGGATTTACACAACTGGATGGATGGATAGATGGATGGACGGACATTGGAGAAGGGAGGGAGGGAGGGAGGGAAAGAAGGAAGGAAGGAAAGATGGACATTGGAAAGGGAAGGAAATGGATGGATGGATGGATGGGTGGATGGATGGATGGACATTGGAGAAGGAAAGGAAGGAAGGAAGGATGGATGGATGGATGGATGGATGGATGGACGGACATTGGAGAAGGAAAGGAAGGAAGGATAGATGGATGGATGGATGGATGGATGGATGGATGGATGGATGGACGGACATTGGAAAGGGAGGGAAGGAAGGGAGAGAAGGAAGGAAAGATGGATGGACATTGGAAAGGAAGGAAGATGGATGTCTGGATGGACATTGGAGAAGGAAGGATGGATGGATGGATGGATGGATGAACATTGAAGAAGGAAGAATGGATAGATGGATGGACATTGGAGAGGGAAGGAAAGGAAAGGAAGGAAGATGGATGGATATTAGAGAGGGAAGGAAGGAAGATGGATGGATGGATGGACATTGGAGAGGGAAGGAAAGGAAGGAAGGAAAGAAGATGGATGGATGGACATTGGAGGGGAAGGAAGGAAGGAAGAATAGAAGAATGGGAAAGAAGGAAGGAAGGTGGATGGACAGCTGGATGGACGGACATTAGCGAGGAAGGGAGGAAAGGAAGAAAGGTGGAAGGATGGATGGACAGACATTAGGGAAGGGAGGGAGGGAAGGAGAGAGCGAGGGAGGGAGGGAGGGAGGGAGGGAGGAAGGAAGGAAGGAAGGATCACAGCCTCCTAGCTGGCCCCAGAGGTGGAGCTGAGTTCCAAAGAGATCCAGGCAGTGATGTTGACTCAAACTGATTTATCCCAAATGTTTCTTTTAATCTTCTTTTCTCCCCTTTCTCTTCTGATTCTAGTTTATATTCCCGGACACTTTACCTGAAATACAGGCCAAAGGTCAAGGTAAGTTGCTAATGACTCTCTCCTGCGGGCTTCTCTTCCCGCCCCCCCCCGGCCCCCTCCCCGAAATAGCTAAAGGCTTCTTAGGGCAAACCTAAAGTAGTGGCTAAGTGATTTTTTATTTTTTTATTTTTTTTGTTTATTGTAGAGAAAAACAAAAGTTACGGCCTACATAAAATCTGCAGAGTCAATATAACATTGAGAAGAAGATATCAGGGCTTCCTGCATCCAGAAACCTATTTATTTTTTCTTTGATTGCATTGAAAGATTTGTCGCATTTCATGCTTGCGTTTGCTATGCCAACATTTGCAGAATAAACAGTGTCTGTTTTCCCCCTGAGAATTTGTCGAGTTGTAATTTCACCACAAAGCCCCTCAAAGACGTGTGAGAAAGAGGAGAAGGCGATAGGTAGATCCCAGCTATGCGATTTTGATTGATCACTATAGCCAGTCCTCGGCTTACGACCACCAGCGAGCCCAAAATTTCTGCAGCTAAACGAAACATTTGCTAAGGGAATTTTGCCCCATTTTACGACTTTTCTTGCCCCGGTTGTTAAGCGAATCACTGCAGTTGTTACACGAGTCAAACACGGTTGTTAAGTGAATCCGGCCTCCCGACTGACTGTGGTCGCAAAAGGGGATCGGGTGACCCCCCTGGACACTGCAACCGTCATAAATATGAGTCAGTGACTGAATTTTGATCACGTTACTATGGGGATGCTGCAATGGTTGTAAGTGTGAAAAACGGTCGTAAATCGCTTTTTTCAGTGCCGTTGTAATTTCCAGTGGTCACTAAATGAACAGTTGTAAGTCAAGGACTACCTGTAACTCCAAATCAGACTCTAGTTTGGTTAAGGCAGCCTACGAAAATGCCTTTAACATCCTGAGGCTTTAAAGTAATGGAATTCTTTAAAATTTGAAGTACAGGTGAGTCCTCGGCTTACGACCGTTCCTTTTTGTGACCGAAGCTAGAACGGCCCTGGAAAAAAAAGGAACTTAGGACCATTTTTCACACTTAACGCCCATTGCAGCATTCCGATGTGATCAAAATTCAGACGCTTGGCAACCCCGACTCATATTTATGATGGTCGCAGTGCCCTGATCCACTTTTGCGACTTTCTCGACCAGCAATGGGAGGGAAGCCAGATTCACTTAACAACCGTGTGACGACTTCGGCGATAGACTTAACACGGGTGGCAAAAAGAGGTCGTAAAATGGGGCAAAGAGCCTTGGTGGCACAGCAGACTAAAGTGCTGTTAAGTAGCACCAGCTGCCTGCAATTACTGCGAGTTCAAATCTCACCAGGCTCAAGGTTGACTCAGCCTTCCATCCTTCCAAGGTAGGTAAAATGAGGACCCGGATTGTGGGGGCAATAAGCTGACTTTGTATAAAAAAGAACACCGCTTAGGGGTGGGGGGAAAGCCCTACTAATACCTGTATACCCTACTACAGGTATACAGGTATACAGGTATAATATCTGTATACCCTACTACAGGTATATACAAAAGTATGAAGGCTATTGCTTAACGCATTGTAAGCCTCCCTGAGTCTCCAGAAAAGGGCGGCATATAAATCGAACCAATAAATAAATAAATAAATAAATAAATAAATAAATAAACAAATAAACAAATAAACAAATAAATAAATAAATAAATAAATAAATTTAACCACAGTCTCCCTTAGCAGCAGGAATTTGGGGCTCAATTGTGGTCGCAAGTCGAGGACTACCTCTATTTTCCCCACTGGTAAACATACTTACGTTTTATCTAAGAAATGTCAGGCTTTATCTTCACCAGGGATCTTAAATTTGATCTGCATCGGTGCGTTTTATATCAGGGGTTCTCCAACCTTGGCAATTTGAAGCCTGGCGGACTTCAAATTCCCAGAATTCCCCAGCCAGCTTTGCAAAGCTGGCTGGGGAATTCTGGGAATTTGAAGTCCGCCAGGCTTCAAATTTGCAAAGCTGGCTGGGGAATTCTGGGAATTTGAAGTCCGCCGGGCTTCAGATTGCCAAGGTTGGAGACCCCTGCTATCTATGACGGAAACATCACTGTCTCGTCCATATATTTGATGAGCGAATGACAGGTCTCCTTGAGACATGGAAGCCATCCAAACATCTGCTGTGCAGATTTCTCTTTGTCTCGTTTGATTGATTGATATTTCCTGGCCTCTTTTGAATCAGGTATTATCCAGGGAAGCTCTTCCTTAGTATGTCAGACACAGACTTCACGTCCTTCGCTGGAAGCAAAGCAAGGCTTTATTATTTCAAAAACAGGCCGAGAATTTTTTAAAAAAATCAGCCCGTTAAAGATAAATCCCTACAGCCGACGTTTTATTCACTAGCCTTTCTTTCAGGAGCAAAAAGGGAGCATACAGATTAGCCCTCAACTTAACAGCTGTCCGTTTAGGGACGGCTCAAAAACTAGAACTGGAAAAAAGCACTGGAAAAAAAAACTAGAATCGATCGGGATAAAAGCCGGGAAGGGACTCTCAGAGGTCTTCTAGTCCAGCCTCCAAGCAGGAGATCCTATACTGTTTCAGACAAGTGGCTGCCCAGTCTTAAACTTGTCAAGAGTGGACATCCCCCTCCTGACCGAGAGCATTGATACAAACAGAAATACAAGATACAACTTTTCTGGTTTTCCCAAAGCTGTCAGGGTTTCCCTGAAATTAAATTTTTATTTTAGGTATTATTTTATTATTTTATTGTTTAGTTTTGTTTTATTACTTTACTTTACTTTACTTTACTTTACCTTACCTTACCTTACCTTACCTTACCTTACCTTACCTTACCTTACCTTACCTTACCTTACCTTACCATGAATGAACGAATGAATGAGCGAGGTGGAAGGGACCTTGGAGGTCTTCTAGTCCAGCCCCCTGCTCGAGCAGGAGAACCTATACTATTTCAGACAAGTGACTGTCCAATCTCTTCTTAAAAACATCCAGTGATGGAGCGCCCACGATTTCTGGTGGTAAGCTGTTCCACTGGTTAATCGTCCTCACTGTGAGGAAGTTTCTCCTTCATTCCAGATTGCTTCTTTCGTTGATTAGCTTCCAACCATTGTACAAACCACCTCACCTCACCTTACCTTACCTTACTATGAATGAATGAATGAATGTGTCAGGTTTCGAGGTCGTCTCAAATAAATTGCATTTCAAACGAAGTCTTTGAAGAAAAACTCCTATTTATTAAGCACGACATTCTAACTCCGACTCCATCGCAGCCAACACTGACTTCCAGACCCAAAACCCTCCCTTTCCGTTCCCCACTCCCCTGCATTCATTAGCCATCTTCCAAGTCACTCTACTCCTGTCTACTGCTCCAGCTCAAAGGAATTTCCCCCCTCCCATCCCATCTCCTAGGGGATATTATCTCCAGGGAAAATAAGTAGGTGAAAAGTCAAACGTCCCTTTCCAGACGCCTCTGCTTCTCCTTCTTATGTCAGCACTAGAGTAAATGCAGCTTGAAGTGCTGACAGAACGAATGAATGAATGAATGAATGAATGAATGAATGAATGAATGAATGAATGAGCGAGGTGGAAGGGACCTTGGAGGTCGTCTAGTCCAGCCCCCTGCTGGAGACCCTAGACCAGTGGGTCTCAACCTTCCTAATGCCACGACCCTTTAATACAGTTCCTCATGTTGCGGTGACCCCCAGCCATAAAATTATTCCTAATACCATTGAAAATATGTGTTTTCCGATGGTCTTAGGCGACCCCTGTGAAAGGGTCGTTCGACCCCCGCAAAGGGGTCCCGACCCACAGCTTGAGAACCACTGCCCTAGACCATTTCAGACATAGCGGCCGTGCAATCTCTTCTTAAAAACCTCCAGTGAGGGAGCGCCCACGATTTCTGGTGGCAAGCTGTTCCACTGGTTAATCGTCCTCCCTGTGAGGAAGTTTCTCCTTCATTCCAGATTGCTTCTTTCGTTGATGAGCTTCCAGCCATTGTACCAACCATCTCGCCTTACCTTACCTTACTATGAATGAATGAATGAATGAATGAATGAATGTGTCAAGTTTCGAGGTCGCCTCAAATAAATTGCATTTCAAACAAAGTCTTTGAAGAAAAACTCCCATTTATTAAGCACGACATTCAAAGCCCGAGTCATCGTAGCCAACACTGACTTCCAGACCCAAAACCCTCCCTTTCCGTTCCCCACTCCCCTGCACTCATTGGCCATCTTCCAAGTCACTCTACCCCTAATCTACTGCTCCAGCTCAAAGGAATTTCCCCCCTCCCATCCCATCTCCTAGGGGATATTATCTCCAGGGAAAATAAGTAGGTGAAAAGTCAAACGTCCCTTTCCAGACGCCTCCGCTTCTCCTTCTTATGTCAGCACTAGAGTAAATGCAGCTTGAAGTGCTGACAGAATGAATGAATGAATGAAAATGAATGAATGAATGAGCGAGGTGGAAGGGAAGGGACCTTGGAGGTCGTCTAGTCCAGCCCCCTGCTCATGTAGGAGACCCTAGACCAGTGGGTTTCAACCTTCCTAATGCCACGACCCTTTAATACAGTTCCTCATGTTGTGGTGACCCCCAGCCATAAAATTATTCCTAATACCATTGAAAATATGTGTTTTCCGATGGTCTTAGGCGACCCCTGTGAAAGGGTCGTTCGACCCCCCGCAAAGGGGTCCCGACCCACAGGTTGAGAACCACTGCCCTAGACCATTTCAGACATAGCGGCCATGCAATCTCTTCTTAAAAACCTCCAGTGAGGGAGCGCCCACGATTTCTGGTGGCAAGCTGTTCCACTGGTTAATCGTCCTCCCTGTGAGGAAGTTTCTCCTTCATTCCAGATTGTTTCTTTCATTGATGAGCTTCCAGCCATTGTACCAACCATCTCGCCTTACCTTACCTTACCATACGATTTATTTGCTGCCCATCTCATTTTGGAGCAACTCTGCACGGCTCATAGCATTAAAAGCATTAAACCCGTAAAAAGATAAATGTTTCTAAAATAATAAAACAGAAATTACAATCAAGAGTAAAATTATAATTTAAAAAATGGGGAGTGGGAGGGAGCAGAGTGTGAAGTGGGGGGGGGGTTAGGATGGCCTCTTAATTCGTCAACCATCTCCAGCGTGGTATTTCATCATGGGGGCCCCCACAAGCTTTCTGGCAGAGGCAGGACTTCAGGTCCTTAGAGAAGGTCAAAGGGCAGGAGCCCAGGCACTTCCTCCTGGACACCCCCCAGCCAAAAAGTCTTTGACTGACAGGGCCCGCAGCATCCCTCCTCAGATGGCGTGGGTGGGGCAGTCCAGCCCCGTTGGGATGAGGTGGAAATTGAAGTTGATAGGTTGTCTTTTTCTTACTGAAACATTTTGGCTTTCTTCGAAGAGAATTCGGCCCTTAAGAGAAGAATAGAAGGGACCTTGGAGGTCTTCTAGTCCAACCCCCTGCTCAAGCAGGAAAACATAGGCCGTTTCAGACATTTTCAATCTTTTCTTAAAAACCTCCAGTGATGGAGCACCCCACAATTTCTGGAGGCAAGTCCTTCCCACTGATGGATTGTTCAAACAGTCAGGAAATTCCTCCTTAATTCCAGGTTGCGAATAGAATAGAATAGAATAGAATAGAATAGAATAGAATAGAATAGAATAGAATAGAATAGAATAGAATAGAATAGAACAGAACAGAACAGAACAGAACAGAACAGAACAGAACAGAACAGAACAGATGGGAAAGAAAAGAAGAGAAGAAGAGAAGAATATAGAATATTCTACATTAGAATTAGAAATAGAATAGAATAGGATAAAATTAAGAATAGAATAGAGAATAGAATAGAATAGACTTAAAAATAGAATACAGTAGAATTAAAACTTGAATAGAATTTAGAATAGAGAATAGAATAGAATAGACTTAAAATAGAATACAGTAGAATTAAAACTTGAATAGAATTTAGAATAGAATAGAATAGAATAGAATAGAACAGAACAGAACAGAACAGAACAAATGGGAAAGAAAAGAAGAGAAGAGGAGAAGAATATAGAATATTCTACATTAGAATTAGAAATAGAATAGAATAGACTTAAAAATAGAATACAATAGAATTAAGACTAGAATAGACTACAGTAGAATTTAGAATAGAATAGAATAGAATAGAATAGAATAGAATAGAATAGAATAGAATAGAAGAAATAGGAAAGAAGAGAAGAGAATAGAGAGTTGGACGGGACCTTGGAGATCTTCTAGTCCAACCCTCTGCCCAGGCAGGAATCCCTACACCACTTCAGACAAAGGGTTATCTAACATCTTCTTAAAAACTCCCAGTGTTGGAGAATTCACAACTTCTGGTGGCAAGTCGTTCCACTGGTTAATTGTTCTCACTGTCAGGAAATTTCTCCTTAGTTCTAAGTTGCTTCTCTCCTTGGTTGATTTCCACCCATTGCTTCTTGTTCTACCCTCAGGTAGACTACTCAGGTAGTCCCTTCCCTTCAGGTGCTTTGGAGAATAGCTTGACTCCCTCTTCTTTGGGGCAGCCCCTGAGATATTGGAAGACTGCTATCATGTCTCCCCTAGTCCTTCTCTACATTAAACTAGACGTACCCAGTTCCTGCAACCGTTTTTCATATGTTTTAAGCCTCCAGTCCCCTAATCCTCTTTGTTGCTCTTCTCTGCACATCTTTCTTAGAGTCTCCACATCTGTTTTATAACTTGGCAACCGAAACAGGATGCAATATTCCAAGTGGGGCCTTACCAAGGCCTTATCTGTTAATGCTTGTCCCAAATGTGTTTTTTTCAAAAGGCAACTGGACTTTCTTGGGTTTTTTTTTCCTCGATAACATTTCGCTTCTCATCCAAGAAGCTTCTTCGGTTCTTCAGTCAGAAGTGAAGAAGCTCCTTGGAGGAGAAGCGAAACGTCTTCAAGGAAAAAAAACCCCAAGAAATTCCGGTTGCCTTTTGAAAAAAAAAAAACACCTTTGGGATAAATCAACACCTGGCTAAGTCTCATTTTGTTTTGGGAATGTTTACTGCATTCCACCTAACTGTATACAGCAGTCCTCGACTTAACAACGTTTTGGTTAGTGACCGTTCAAAGTTACAACGGCACTGAAAAATGTGACTTACGACCGTTTTTCACAGTTAACGGCCCCACGTGGTCACCTGATGCAAATTCAGGCACTTGGCAAATGGCTTATATTTATGACGGCTGCAGTGTCCCAGGGTCACGCCACCCCCTTTTGTGACCTCCTGACAAGCAAAGTCAGTGAGGAAGCCGGATTCACTTAACAACCGTGTGACTAATTTAAACACTTAACAACTGTGGCAAGAAAAGTTGTAAAATGGGGCAAACCTCACTTAACGTCTGTCTGGCTTTAGAAATGGACATTTTGGCCTTACTGAGTCCTGGTGGCGCAGTGGTTAGAATGCGGTACTGCAGGCTAACTCACTGTTCAATGCCAGGAGTTTGATTCTGACCGGCTCAAGGTTGACTCAGCCTTCCATCCTTCCGTGGTCGGTAAAATGAGGACCCAGATTGTTGGGGGCAAGAGGCTGACTCTGTAAACTGCTTAGAGAGGGCTAGGAAGCGCCAGTGGTGGGTTGCTCCTGGTTCGCACCGGTTCGCAAGAACCGGTAGTAAAACTTTGTAGTAGTCCGGAGAACCGGTAATAACATTGGCTGGCCACGCCCCCCAAACCGGTCCACGGCCCGGTCGTCGCTCGCTTACCCCGCCCATCTCATCAGAGGCTTTTTTTAAAAAAACTTTTAAAAGCATTTTTTCTACAACCTCTTCAGCCAAAAAAATGCTTTTAAAAGTTTTTTTAAAAAAGCCTCTGACGATCGCGCGGCTCAGCTGGGATCGTCAGAGGCTTCTGAAAGCATTTTCGGCCGAAGAGGTTGTAGGAAAAAAAAAATGCCTTTAAAAGCCTCTGGCGATCCCAGCTGACTTGCCTGATCGTCAGAGGCTTCTAAAAGCATTTTTTTCCTGCAACCTCTTAAGGTTGTAGAAAAAATGCTTTTAAAAGTTTAAAAAAAAAAAAGTTGGCCACGCCCACCCAGTCACATTACCCCCACCACCAAGCCACGCCCACAAAATAAGCCACGCCCACAGAACCGGTAGTAAAAAAAAATTTAGAACCCACCCCTGTGTGAAGCGGTATATAAATCGAAGTGCTATTGCTATTGTGGTCATAAGTCAACCTGTATTACTTTCTCCTCCCTCGGGTAAAAACCTAACCTGCATAAGGCATACAGAGATAAGCACAGGTAGTCCTCTACTTACGACCACAATTGAGTCCAACGTTTCTATTGCTAAGCGAGACAGTTGTTGAGTGAATTTTGCCCCATTTTACAACCTTTCTCGCCGCAGTTGTTAAGTTCGTAACCCGGTTGTTAAGCGAATCTGGCTTCCCCCATTGACTTTGCTTGACAGAAAGTCGCAAAAGAGGATCATTTCACCCCGGGACACTGCGACCGTCATAAATATGAACCAGTCCGAATTTTGATCATGTGACCAGGGGGATGATGCAACGGTCTTAAGTGTGAAAACCCAGTCATAAGTCACTTTTTTCAGTGCCATAGTAACTTTCAATGGTCACTAAATAAACTGTTGTAAGTCAAGGACTATCTGTAATTACTGCAGATCAATAATAACCAGATGAGCTTCTTCAGGGAGGTAAGTTAGTTTCCTTCCTTCCTTCCTTCCTTCCTTCCTTCCTTCCTTCCTTCCTTCCTTCCTTCCTTCCTTCCTGTTAGAATGTAGTATTGCAGGCTAACTCTGCCCACTGCCAACAGTTCGATCTTAACCAGCTCAGAGTTAATTGAGCCTTCCATCTTTCCAAGGCTGGTAAAATAGTCAGTTGACGCCATTGCTGACTATTGGGGGCGAATTGCTGGCCCCCACGGAGAGGGCGCGCAACTTGGGCGTCCTCCTGGATTCACGGCTGTCTTTAGAAGAGCACTTGACAGCCGTGACCGGGAGGATTTTTCATCAGGTTCGCCTGATTCGCCAGTTGCGTCCCTTTCTGGATCGGGACTCCCTGCACACAGTCACTCATGCCCTCGTCACCTCCCGCCTGGACTATTGTAACGCTCTCTACATGGGGCTCCCCTTGAGGAGCACCCGGAGGCTCCAACTGGCGCAGAGTGCGGCCGCGCGGATGGTTATGGGAGCAACATGGCGCTCCCATGTAACACCTCTCCTGCGCGAGCTGCACTGGCTCCCGGTGGTCTTCCGGGTGCGCTTCAAGGTTTTGGTTACCACCTTTAGAGCGCTCCATGGCTTAGGACCTGGTTATTTACGGGACTGCCTGCTACCACCAATAGCCTCCCACCGGCCGGTACGCTCCCATGGAGAGGGGCTCCTCCGGGTGCCGTCAGCCAAGCAGTGTCGACTGGCGGTCCCCAGGGGGAGGGCCTTCTCTGTGGGGGCACCCACTATCTGGAACAAGCTCCCCCCGGAGATACGGAAGATCCTGGATCTGCGCACTTTCCACCGTGCTCTTAAGATCCTCCTATTCCAGCAAGCCGGCCTGGCTTAATTTTCTCCCTTTTCTTTTTAAATTTTTAAATTGAAATTTTAATTTGTTTTAAATTATTGGGATTTTTAATTGTCTTGGGCTAAATTATTTAATTTGGTTTTAATTATGTTTCTAACTTTTGTATTTATGTATTTTATTTTGTGCCTGTTCACTGCCCTGAGTTCTTCGGGAGTAGGGCGGTATACAAATTTAATAAAACAAACAAACATAAAACAAAATGAGGAACCAGATTGTTGGGGGACTCTGTAAACCGCTTAGAGAGGGCTGGAAAGCACTGTGAAGCGGTATATAAGTCTTAAGTGCTATTGCCCTTCCTTCCTTCCTTCCTTCCTTCCTTCCTTCCTTCCTTCCTTCCTTCCTTCCTTCCTTCCTTCCTTCCTTCCTTCCTTCCTTCCTTTTCTTGACCCAACAGCCTAAGAATGTTTTTTTCCCTTTCTTTTCCATAGTTTATCTTCGGGATTTGGCCTGTTCTCTTAGTAGAATCAACGAAGAAGCCATAAGAAGCAACAGGTCGAAGAAGAAACAGCCAGCATCCTTTGGAGACCTTTGACTGCCCCATGGGAAGCTCTCGGCACTACAAAAAAAAAAAGAATTTTCTTCTTCCTTTTCTTTCACCGCTCCCGGAACGACGAAGAATCCCAACGGATCACGCGCCCTCACGCCTACCGACACCCTCGATGGGAGGTTTTCCACATATTTGCATTGTTAAAGCTGTGCCAAAATATTTGGGTTTTCTTCTGAAGGCCTGGTTTGGGGTGGCAATGCTTTCCCCCCCCCCCCCCCCCGGAGTCATTCCTGAAGTTTTCGTTGGACTGATCAAGATATCCGCTCCGTGGTTGGGACCAAATGGCTTCTGTCTGGATCATGAAACCGGTGGGAATCCCAAAAGAGGACCCATCGCTCCATTTAATGTCCTAAGGCAGGGGTCTCCCAACCTTAGCGACTTTTAAGACTTTTGGACTTCAACTCCCAGAAGACCTCATCATTCCTGAAGAATCCTGGGAGTTGAGGTCCACAAGTCTTAAAAGTTGCCAAGATGACCACCTTTGCTCTAAGGGACTCAGTATTTGTTTCCTCATTAGTGTTATCTTGTAATAAGTAGGGGGAACGTTGGGGTCCTTGGTTTTCTCTGGGCTCGTTTCATGACCCAACTAGGTAACCTCATCAGTGCTAGAAGAGAGAGGGGTTTGTGGAGAGATGGAGGAGGAGGAGTGGTGTAGGGTCCTTGGTGTTCTCTGAGCTCAGTTGTTTCCTTGCAGACGTTTCATGACCCAACTAGGTAACTTCATTAGTGTAGGGGGAGTAGGGGGAACTACCGTATTTTTCGGAGTATAAGATGCATCTTTTCCCCCCCCCAAAAAAGAGGGTGAAAATCTGGGTGCGTCTTACACTTTGAATGTAGCCCCACCCAGCCTCTCAAACAGAGGTTTCAGAGGCTGAAAAAAGCCTCTGAAACAAAGCTTCAGGAAAAAAAAGCCTCCGAAACAGCTTCAGAAAAAAAGCCTCTGAACAAAGTTTCAGAGGCTTTTTTTCTGAAGCTCTGTTTCGGAGGCTTTCAGAGGCAGAAAAAAAAAGCAAGGCACAGAGCTCACAACCAACGAACCTGTTGCTAAAATTCACCTCTGGGAACAGCTGATTGGGGGTATCCCGGGAGGCCGATCCACCCGCCAGTCAGCTTTTTTCTTCTTTCCCTCCCCAAAAACTAAGATGCGTCTTATACTCCCAAAAATACGGTGTATCCGTTGAACTCATGGCAAGCTGTTAGTCCACACTTCCAGGGAGCGTCAGGATGGAGAAAATTGCTTTTGACGAAGCCCCGTGGATTAATTTAGCCGCTTCAAAGTGAGGCTCTATGGGTGCTCTGGGCCTCCCCAAAAGCCCCTCTGGCTGGAAATTCCAGAAATTGGTGTCCCAACAGGAAAGTCCTCAGGTTGTGAAAGCTTAGATGTGCATAGAGGTAAGGTAAAAGTGCCTCTTCTTTTCACTCGGTGTGTATGTGTGACTGTGCCATTTCCAATCCACGATGTTACCCGCCAATTCCAGGCAGTCCTAGACTTACAAACATCCAAAGTTACAACAGCAACAGAAAAAAAACCACTTACCGTCTTAAAAGCAACCTTTAATTGGGTGGATTTCCGACTCTCAGGCTTACGACCGTTTTTTTCACGTTGATGTCCATTGCAGCATTAACCCAGAGTCACGTGATCGAAATTTGGACACTGGGCAACCAAGCCTGTATTTATGACTGTTGCACCGTTCTGGGGGTCCCATGGTCGCCGCTTGTGACCTTCCCATCCATCTTCCGACAAGCAAAGAGGGGAAAGTTGGATTCACTTAACGACCACCCGATTCATTTAACGGCCACAGCGATTTGCTTAATATCGGCGGCCAAAATGGTCGTGAAATGATGTGCCAACTCACAACCGTTGCCGTACTTTGGGGCTCAGTTGTGGTTGTAAGTCAAGGACTGCCTGCAAAGGCCTTGCTCAGTACATTTGCCTACTCATGCCAGGCTCCAAATCCTACCTCCAAATCTTCCTCCAACTCTTAATTTGCAAAGAAGTTGGCCCTTTCTCAGCCAGGTGCCATAGAGGACTTAAGCTGTTTCTCAACCTTGCAAGGTGTGTGGACTTCAACTCCCAGAATTCCCCAGCCAGCATGCATCAGCTTCGCAATTATTGTCGTCATTTGCCCCAAAGCTGCCTTTTTTTCCCCCAAGAGGCAACTGGACTTTCTGGTTTTTCTTTGAAGACGTTTCTCTTCTCATTCAAGAAGCTTCTTCAGTTTGCCTCTTGGGAAAAAAAAAAAGAAACCCTTTGGGACAGCCATGACCTGGATGACTTCAGAATCTCTGTAGATTATGGTTGTTAATTGTTTATTACATTACAGGCAGTCCTCAAATTACAACCGTTCGTTTAGTGACCATTCAAAGTTACAACGGCACTGAGGAAAAATGGCTTATGACCGTTTTTCACAGTTACGACCGTTGCGATCAATTTTGTGATCAAAATTCAGACACTTGGCAACGGTTTGATACTTAAGACTGTTGCATCATCCCCCCGGTCACATGATCAAAATTCGGACATTTGGCTTCAAAAAACTCCGTTCCGTTTCTCTCTTCCTCCAGCTCTGCACTTAGTCCGGTTGTCCCAGCTTCGTGGCAGCCGCCATGGCTGCCGCCCCCCGCGGCCAACTCACAGAGGGTTCCCTCGGACCTCCGAGAAACTTGCCTGTTCCTCTTGGTCGTCTGAGGCGCCCCTCTTTCTTCCCCATCCCTGCAGGATGGTTCCAGTCCGAAGACCCATCGGCAGCGGTTCAGCAGCCGGGGTTTTCGCAGCGCTCATTAGAGCCCGCTATTTCCCCGACTGTCTCGCCGCGACGCCAAACCGGAAGTCAAATGGACGTTTGGCAACTGGTTCATATTTATGACGGCCGCAGTGTCCCAGGGTCACGTGATCCCCTTTTACGACCGTCTGACAAACAAAAGCCGGGGGGGGGAGCCTGATTCACTTAACAACCAGGTGACTAACTGAATCAGCTGCAGAGGATTCACTTAACAATGGTGGCAGGACATGTCGTAAAACGGGGCAAAACTCTTTAACAGATTCTCACTTGACAACATACATTGTAGTCGTAAGTTGAAGACTACCTTCCCTTCCAGCTTTGCTGGCTGGAGAATTCTGGGAGTTGAAGTCCACCCACTTTCAAGTTGCCAAAGGTTGAGAATAAGTATTCTGATTGAAATGAATGAATCTCTGAGTGATGTTAGACAAGCCTAAAGACAGCTTGAAGGTAAGCAGAGGAAGTTAGGTTGGTTCTGTGCCCCTCGCTCCCAGCCAACCTGTCCTGCTCAGGTATTACCCCTTAGCCACCTGCCAATCAAGTTAGCCTCTCTTAAGATGGGACAGGACATTTCCCACTTTGTAGGGAAATCTGTGCATCTCTAGTTGACAGAATAACAGAGCCGGAAGGGACCTTGGAGGTCTTCTAGTCCAACCCCCTGTTCAAGCAAGAAACCCTACACCTGTAATGATGAACCTATGGCACGCATGCCAAAGCTGGCATGCAGAGCCCTCTCTGTCGGCATGCACACTGTCGCCAGCTGCTCTTTTTGTTTCCGGCGTGCCGGCCAACTGGTCTTTGCCGACGCCGGGGCACTGGAAAATGGCCAAAAAAACAGGACATTTTTCAGGCAGTTTTTCAAGCGGTTTTTGGCCCAAAAACGGCCGGAAAACAGCCCGAAAAACAACCTGAAAACAGCCCAAAAAACAACCTGAAAATGGCCCAAAAACAGGCAGGCATGTGCCGGCCGGCCGGTCTTCAGATTTCCGGTGCTTTGGCACGCACGAAAACCAGCTGGCCAATGTGCATGCCAGAAATCCAAAGATCAGCTGACCGTGCGCACTGGCCAGCTAGTGTTTGGGTTTCCGGTGCTCCAGTGCACGCACAGTGTTCCAGTTTGGGCACTCGGTGCCGAAAAGATTCGCCATCACTGCCCTACAGCATTCCGGACGAATGGCCGTCCCAGTCTCAAAAACCTCAAGTGATGGAGCATCCACAACTTCTCAAGGCCTGGCCTTTTTCCAAGAAATACGCTCCAAATTCCTCCCAAATAAGGCTTTCTTGAAGGCAGACAGTTCTCCAGGAAGAGGTGTGTTCTGTCCCCCTTCCCCACACAGGCAAACACACAACCAGGCATGCCTGCCAAGATTTTATTAAGCAATCAGACTAGAACTAGATAAGAGTTTTGGCAATAAACTGCGAAATGCCTGCCAAGTCAGTTTTCACTCACAGTCAGCGAGAGAGAGTTTATCCTCAGTCCGGTCCAGTAGCAAAAAGTAATCCACGAAGCAAGAGTTAGCCAAGGTCCAATCCAAATATATACAAGCCAGATTCCAGGTAACGTGATGTGACTCTCAGGTTTTTAACTTTGACTGTCACAAAGCCTGAAGAGCAATCCCACCCACTTTTATTCCTTGTGGGGTGTGGCTCCATGACTCAGCTCAATCTCTGGCCCTCCCACGCCTCTTTTCGTTGCTGCGCACGCTTCTCCCTCCGACGCTGCCTGGGATCAAGCCAGGATTCATCATCCTCGCTCCCTATCTGTTGTTGTTCCGATATGCTTTCCTCCTGGCATATCTCAGGCTCTTCCTCCTGGCCTTCGGATGGAACCTGAGGCATTGCCAGAGAGGAGGGTCCTGGAGAGGGAGGCCTTATCAGTTCCTCCCCATCACCTTCTGAGTCCTCTTCCTCTGTTAGGGCAGGCTCGGGAGTCGGGGGTCACAACAAGGTGCCTGATTTCAGGGTATAAATCAGGGGTGTCCAACCTTGGCAACTTGAAGACTTAGTCGACTTCAACTTGTGGACTTCAACACACATGTGCTTGCGGAGGAATTCTGGAAGTTGGAAGTCCACAAGTCTTAAAAGTTGCCAAGGTTGGACACCCCTCGTTATAAGGGATGCTTTGCAGATCTTTTAATCTCTAATCACTCCAGCTGCTAAATTCCAGCTTTTCCTCCTGGGAATTTTCCTAGCCGTGCTCCGTGGGCAAACAGGCCGCTTACTCATCCAATCTATTATTATTATTTTTTTTGCTAGTATTTTGCCAGGTCTGCCTTCCAGGAACAATTAGCTACGATTAGACGAACTTTTACAAGCTGCCTAATCCTTCGCTTTCTTGGCCAAAGAGCCATCCATCTTCTAGAGCTGCTCTTATTTATTTTTATTTTTATTTTTAAAAAAAGCGGTGGTTGCTGTACATTATTCAGCGGCCGGCTTCTCGGCAAGTCTTCCGTTTGGAATCGTGCAACGTTACACCTAGCATGAGAAGAGTTTCCTCCTGAAATCCCAGCCCCTTAATGTGGTGGGAAGAATATACATTGCACTGAATTTATGCTGAAACAGCACAAAGTATATATATATATATAATGTTAATCACATGCCTTAACAATACACCGGTGTTAATTTTTTTTTTTAAAGCAAAATGCACTACTTAACATGGAGGTATTAAATTCTTCTCTTTGGCCTCACTAAATTGCTATTTCTATTCCTGGGCTGAAAGAGTTGGATTTTGGAGGCTTGCTAATTTCTCCTTACGTCCCCTCCGTCCCCAAAAAACAGTTACTCTTAAGACAAGACGAAATATTGCATATCTTTTTATCATTTCGACCCCCTAATTTACTACTAAAATACCAGACGTTAAGCCCTGGAATCAATACTAGGAAGAATGCAGCTAGTCCTCGACTTACAACCATTAATTTAAAGCAGGGGTCACCAACCTTTCAGACCTCGGGGACCACTAAATTCATAATTTTAAATCCCATGGACCACTAATATGTCTTTTTAAAAAAAGATAAATGGTATTTAGTGCAATATTAAAAAATGCAAATAATTTTTCTGCAGACCACCAAAATTTTCCCAAAGGCCACCCGTGGTCCACGGGCCACTGGTTGGTGACACTGATTTAGAGACCGTCCGAAGTTATGACGGTCCTGAAAAAGGTGACTGATGACCGTTTTTCACACTTAATGACCGTTACAGCATCCTCGCGGTCCCGTGATCAAAATACAGACCAGGCTTGGCCACTGACTCGTATTTATGACGGTCCCGGGGTCACACGATCCCCTTTTACGACGTTCTGATGAGGAAAGTCAACGGGGGGGGGAGGGAGCCAGATTCACTTAACAACCGCGCGTGACTCGCTTAAACAGCCGCAGCGATTCGCTTAACAAACGCGGCAAGAAAAGTCGCGTAAAACAGGGCAAAAAACTCACTTAACAACCGTCTCGCTTTAGCAACCGAAATCGTGGGCTCAATTTTGGTTGTAAGTCGAGGACTACCTGTACGATGTTGTATGCCATAACAATGCATTAGTGTGCGTGTTTTTTTTTAATAAAAATAAAAATAAAATGCACTACTTAGCTGGGAAATATGAAATTCTTCTATCTGGCCTCACTGAATTCTTATTTGCATTCCTTGAGAGAAAGGGTTCAGTTTTTGAAGCTTGCCAATTTCTCCCTACAACTATTCTGCACCCCCCAAATTCTTAAAGACAAGAGGAAATATTGCTTATCTTCTATAATTTGGACACCCCTCTCTAATTTGCTCTCAAATATCAGACCCTGGGATGGCCTAGCTAGGAAGGGTACAGACTTAACGACCGTTCAAAGTTAAAGCGGCACTGAAAAAGTTATTTTTGACCGCTTTTCACACTTAACGGCCGTTTCAGCATTCCCCCATGGTCACGTGATCAAAACTGAAATGCTTGGCAACTGGCATGTACTTATGACGGTTGCGTTGTGTTCTGTTGATTCACCTTTTTGGGACTTTCTGACTTGGCAAAGTCAAATGGGGAAGACCGATTCATTTAACGACCGTGAACAAAACGTACCCCAAATTTGAAATTTGCTGGGTGAATCGAAAAGAAGGGCTCACGATTTCTGGGAATTCGTTTTGCAAAATTGGATCCCCCCCCCCACTTTTGAGTGTGATTCATTATTATTATTATTTTTTAATTAGCCGAATCCCAGCCCTTCCAGGTAGGCCAAGTCAGGAAAAAAACAAGTGATGTGGCTACAGTGACCTGATCTTAAAATATTTTCTTTCCTTCCTCGTATATACAAAGGAAAATCAAGGCCCTGCAATCTTGAGTTTCTTTCTAATGTCCTCTTTTTATCCTGGCCTTAAATCATGTTTTGCTAACTGGCTACAGTTCTTCTCCCAACATCAAAATTTGATCGGTTGGGTCCCTGCTAAGGTATAATCGTTTGAATGGATGATAGGGAAAATCCAATCAATTGTGGCTGATGCAATAAACCATGGTTAAACTAACCACGATCTAGCTTCCCTTCCTCCCCTGCCCTTGTTTAACACGGCTCCTTACTTCCAAAACTCTTTTGAGAATCTGTTCGGTACCTAGCATTACTCCACTGGATTCCTTTCAGTGGTGTTTCATTAAAATAATGTCAGCAGCAACAACCTCTGTGTAAATTATTTGAGAATCGGGGGAAAAAGTATCTTGCAGATGCTTTAAACCAAGATGGAACATCTCGGCTTACAAAGACCGCAGAGATTGGAGCCTGGCTCATTTGTTTGGCTGAATTGCTTACATTTTGCTCCGTGTTCCCTCCGTACTTAACTCCAAATGTTTAGGATTCTGCACCTAGGAGTACCAAGCTGCAGTTGGAAATCAAGAACATTTTGACTATTTTGTATCGTGGTTTTGGTGGAAACCTGACTCGGTTTCCTGGGTGGCCATCAGACCATAAAAACCGCCAAGGAGCTCCAAGACCTGTGATGGCGAACTTACGGCACGCGTGCCACAGGTGGCACGTGGAGCCATATCTGGGGACACGCGAGCGTTGCCCTAGTTCAGCTCCAGCACGCATGTGCGTGCCGGCCACCTGATTTTTGGCTGTTCCGGGCCCACTGGAAGTCGGGAAACAGGCCGTTTCCGGCCTCCAGAGGTCCTCTTGGGGATGGGGAAGGCAGTTTTCGCCCTCCCCAGCCTCCAAGAAAGTCTCTGGAGCCTGGGGAGGGCAAAAAACGGGCCTACCAGCCCCACTGTGCCATCATGTGCCAAAAGCGCGGGGGGGAGTGCATGCATGCACACACAGGGGCGGGGTGTATTATGGGTGTGGGCATGCACGCACGCAAACCCCCCATGTTCCCCCCATTTTTGGCCCACAACGGCCAAAAGCTTAGCCATCACTGTCTTAGACAGGCCTGAATTCAGTGTTTCTCAACCTCAGAACTTGAAGCTGGGTGGACTTCAACTCCCAGAATTCCCATTTTTGCCCACTAGAGGCGGATCTCCCGCCTCACCATCAGGAGGCCGTGAGTTCGATCCTAGGTAGAGGCGGATATTTCTCTCTCTCTCTCTGGGCCACACTGAGAATCTATCTGCTGAACAAAACTCCACTCTGGAGACAGGAAGGGCATCCGGCCAATAAAACACTCTACTAGCTCCAGTCAGTGGCCCAGACTCCCCCCCCCCACCGCAAGGGATTATGGGGTCGTTAAACGGAGATGATGATGACATGTGCAAGATGAAATAGAAAAAAATGTTCCTCGGTGCTCCACTTGGTTCTGCCAGATGTTCTCCGAGGCCCCAACCAGATGTTCAGAGAAAGACTTCACCTATGCAGCCTTGACCCTTGGCTCCTGCGACGAGGCAGACCCTCCAAACCCGGTTAAATATATCCTTGCCTGTTTCTGTTTAATTCGAATTTCATTTCTAAGCTTCTAAATTGTAACCTGTCTCGGACGACACTTAACTACCTTCTAACTAGCATTATTTTGGGGGGGGAAACTTTAATGCACTGATTCTGAAATGCTTTACTTTGAAATGTTGAGTGTGGACTCAGCCTGCCAAAAGGAATAAGTGATATCTTTTTATATTATTATTATTATTATTGTTATTATTATTATTATGGAAAGCAACCAAACCAAATGGTTTTGATTTAATCTAGGGTTGGGGATTTTTTTTTTGTTTTTCTTCTCCTATTTTACAGGTAAATTTACCGCGGCTGAATTATGGAAACAGCCGCTAACTGTATATAAAGACCAATGTAATAAATAACATCGAAGCATTTTGATATCTATTGAAATACGTCTAATGGGGTTCGTTTGTCTTACCCGTATCTCTAGATAACAAGATACATAAAGGCAATCTTATAATGGCTTATTGAAGAATAATGTATTTAATCCATTTATTCTTAAAGCACTAATTAATGAATTTATAGCTAATCCATACCATTAAAGGACTTTTGTTTTGTAATTAAAATTTCACCGTGGTCTCTCTCTCTCTTTTTTTTTTTTTTTCTTTTTCCCCTTCAAACTCTCTCGAAACTTCAGCAACTTTTAAGACTTCTGGACGTCAATTCCCAGAATTCATTCCATTCGGGCCGAGGAATTCTGGGAGCTGAAGTCCACAGGTCGTAAAAGCTGTCTAACAAACATACATTATCCTGTATTTTAATATAAGCTTCATTGCACTGACGGTACACTCCTTATACAACAAACTGAAGTTTTACTAGCCACCCAGAGTTCTGAAAATGAAATTGGTGGGCCGTAGAACTTTACAATACAGGTAGACCTCGACTTACGACGAGTCGTTTCACAACCATTCAAAGTTATGACAGACTTCCCCAAAGTTGCTTATGACCCAATGTCAAAGTTAGGAGAGCCTCACATGCACCCTATGTGTATATGTGTTGCACACATCCCTGCAATCATATTTTTGACCGTTGGCACCTGCTTCACTTTTATGGCCGTTTGCAACATCCGACGGTCATGTGACTGAGATATTCAAAAATGTTTTTTTGGTTCCCAGTGTTTACTTCGGGTTTACGGCCGTGGAGTAAAATGGAGTCACTTAAAGACAACGGCGTTCGCTTAGTAAACCCAGTGTTAGCTTAACAACTGAAGCGTTCATTTAACGGCCACTGCAGAAATGTCCCCCAAAAATTGGATCTGGTTTACGTTATGCTTCAACTTACGACCACAATAATGTATGGCTCAATTATGGTTGTAAATTGAGGACTACCTATATGTACATAAAATATATATCTAGACACAACAGCACGACCGGGGGGGGGGGAGATGGACGGACGGACATGGAGGTTAGTACAGAAAAGCACTACAGATAATGCTCGACTTACAACAGTTCGTTTAATGACTTCGAAGTTACAACGGCACTTAAAAAGGGACTTAACCGTTTTTCAAGTCATAAAACGAGGCAAAATTCACTTAACAAATGTTTCGCTTAACGACAGAACTTTGGGCCACAATTGCAGTCATTAAATCCAGGACTATCTGTATATTCAGTTTCCTGGTTTTACTCCAGGAGTAAAACATTCTTAAGTGAAGGCTGCCATCTGCTGGGAAGAAAGTTTGAATTTTGCCATCCTAAAGGCGTGGTAGTGCCAAGCTTGGATCTGCTCACACCAATGCTGCTAGTCCTCAACATACAGCCTCAACTTCAGTGGTGAAATCTAAAATTTGTTACTACCGGTTCTGTGGGCGTGGCTTGGTGGGGGGGAGGGGTAATGTGACCAGGTGGGCATGGCCAACTTTTTTTTTTTACTTTTAAAAGCATTTTTTTACAATCTCTTCGGCCTTAGAGGTTGTAGAAAAAATGGTTTTAAAAGAAAAAAAGCCTCTGCCGATCTGGCAACTCAGCCGGGATCGTCAGAGGTTTTTAAAAGCATTTTTTTTCCTACAACCTCTTCGGCCGAACGATCCGAGCCGCACGATCATCAGAGGTTTTTTTTTTTACTTTTAAAAGCATTTTTTCTGCTGAAAAGGTTGTAGAAAATATGCTTTTAAAAGCCTCTGACGATCCCAGCTGAGCTGCGTGATCGTCAGAGGCTTTTTTTTTTTTTTTTACTTTTAAAAGCATTTTTTCTGCCGAAGAGGTTGTAGAAAAAATGCTTTTAAAAATAATTTTAAAAAGCTTCTGATGATCGCACGGCTCAGCTGGGCATCGTCAGAGGCTTTTAAAAGCATTTTAAATTTTTTTTAAAATGGGCAGGGATTTTTGCTACTGGTTCTCCGAACCACCTGCCTCCATTGCTACCGGATCGGGCAATCCGGTCCGAACCGGGAGCATTTCACCCCTGCTCAACTTAACACGTGAAGTACTAGTACTGTTTTACAAAACCCTAGTAAGGCCACACCTGGAATACTGCAACCAATTTTGGTCACCATGCTGCAAAAAAAGATGTTGAGACTTTGGAAAAAAGTGCAGAGAAGAGCAACTAAGAGGATCAAAGGCCTGGAAACTAAAACATACGAAGAACGGCTGCAGGATTTGTATTTGGCCGATCTAAAGAAAAGAAGGACAATATTCCAGTATTTGAGGGTCAAAATATTCTCCAAAGCACCTGAGGGCAGGACAAGAAGCAACAGGTGGAAACTAACCAAGGAGAGAAGCAACCTGGAATTAAGGAGAAACTTCCTAACAGTGAGGACAATTAACCAGTGGAACAACTTGCCACCAGAAGTTGTGGGCACTCCTATCACTGGAGGTTTTTAAGAAGAAATTGGACAGCCATTTGTCTTGGAATGGTAGCGGGTTTCCTGCCCGAGCAGGGGGGTTGGACTAGAAGACCTCCAAGGTCCCCTCCAACTCTGGTATTCTGTTCCGTTCTGATTCATATTTATGACGGTCGCAGTGTCCCAAGGGTCATGTGATCCTTGGGACACTGGGGTTGGGCTAGGGGTTTTAAATTGGGGCGGCCGTTTAATTTAATGTATTTTTAATTATTTTAACTTTTATATTGTATGTTATTTTAATTCTCGGCTCTTCACCGCCCTGAGTCCCTTCGGGGAGAAGGGCAGGATATAAATTTAATAAATAATAATAATAATAATAATAATAATAATAATAATAATAATAATAATAATAATAATCCCCTTTTGCGACCTTCTGACAAGCAAAATCAATGGGGAAGCCAGATTCATTTAACAACCGTGTTCCTAACTTAACGACTGCAGAGATTCACTTGTGGCAAGAAATACCGTAAAATGGGACAATAATCCAGTGGTGAAATCTAAAATTTGTTACTACTGGTTCTGTGGCCATGGCTTGGTTGGTGGGGGTGGGTAATGTGACTGGGTGGGCGTGGCCATTTGTTTTTTTACTTTTAAAACCATTTTTTCTACAACCTCTTCGGCGAAGAGGTTGTAGAAAAAATGCTTTTAAAAGCCTCTGACGATCCCAGCTGAGCCGTGAGATCATCAGAGCCTTTTTTTTTACTTTTAAAAGCATTTTTTAAAAGTATTTTAAAAATTTTCAGGGTTGTTTTTGGTGTCATTGATCTGAACTTTGGAAATGGCCGTTCCAAAGAAGTGGCTCTGGTGACCTTCCAGAAACTTCTTATAATAAAGATTTTTTTTTCTAGAGAGTGTTTGGCAGATTGAATTTTAAAAGTTGTAGAAGCTCAAGGCTGCAATTCTTCACCCTGATCAGAATCTCTAGTGGCCAGGAGGGGGCAGTAGGAGATCCTTCATAGCTCTCTATACGGTGCCTTGCATCTTTTCTTTTCTTTTCTTTTCTTTTCTTTTCTTTTTCTTTCTTTTCTTTTCTCTTTTCTTTTCTTTTCTTTTTCTTTCTTTTTTTCTTTCTTTTTCTTTCTTTCTTCCCTCCATCCCTCTCTCCCTTCCTTCCCTTCTTCCCTTCCTTCCTTCTTTTCGTTCTTTCTTCTTTCCCTCCCTTTTTTCTTTCCTTCCAAAATCCACCTCATTTACTTACTTCTTCTCACTTTCTTTAGCTCTTCTTCCCTTCCTTCCTTCCTTCCTTCCTTCCCTTTTATCTCTCTCTTCCACCCATCTCCTTCTTTCCTTTCTCTCTCTCTTTTTCTGTCTTTCCTTCCACTTCTTTCCTTCTTTTGTTCCTCCCTCCCTCCCTCCCTCTTTATCTCTCTTTCCTTCTTTCACCCATCTCCTTCCTCTCTCTCTCACTCCTTTTCTTTTTCTTTTTTTCTGTCTCTTTCATTTTCCTTCCTCCCTCCTCTTCCTTCCTTCTTTCCCTTCTTTCCTTTCTCCCTCCCTCCCTCCCTCCCTCCCTCTGCCTTTTTGCTCATCTGTGATTATTCTGTTTTTTTGTTCAGGTGAGGAAATATCTCTGTAACAATGACCCAATGGCCAGGTAACTGAGCCAGACCCTCCTGCTTATCAGTGATCGTTGCGGGGTAAATACCAGGAGGAAGAAATATTAGGTATGTTTGCTGCCTTGAATTATTTATAAAAATAACTATAAAAATGAATAAATAATACTCACTGATTTTTTTTTTATTTGATTTATATGCCGCCCTTCTCCGGAGACTCAGGGCGGCTTACAATGCGTTAAGCAATAGCCTTCATCCTTTTTGTATATTTATACGAAGTCAGCTTATGGCCCCCACAAACTGGGTCCTCAATTTACCTACCTTAGAAAGGATGGAAGGCTGAGTCAACCTTGAGCCTGGGGAGATTCGAACTTACAGTAATTGCAGACAGCTGGTGTTAATCACAATGCTATCAGTCTGCTGAGCCACCAGGCCCCTTGGATTTGAACCTTATAACTTATCTTTCCTCCCACGAGTATACTTGGGAAAGTGTCTCATCCTGGAATTGTGGCGTTTCCTTCCGAGTAAACACCCAAAAACAGGACTGAGACGAAACTCACTTAAAATTGATTTTTTGCATTGCCAGCTTCTTAAATTCTAGACTTTTTGGTTGTTGTTGGTTGATTTCCTGCAAGAAAATGATAGTTTTCATGCCCCAAAAAGCAAGCATCTTTCCAAGCAGAATTTCTTCAAAACTATCTGGGAACGAGCGGGATTATTTTTCCCCAGTTAATTAGCAAATTCTGGGAATTGGAAGTCCACAAATTATTAAATTGCCAAGTTCAAGACCCCTGATGCCCAACGATGTTTTTCAAGCTTTGTGATTGTAAGATGTCTGAACTTCAACTCCCAGAATTGCCACCTTGGTGTGTAACACAATTTTTTTTTTTCGGAATCTCCCAAGTGTGAGATTTTAAAACATCCAAAATTTATACTCACTAATTCGACAGACAACTCTGATGTTGTCAAACGAAGAAGGTTTATTGAATTGGGTTTGCAAAGCCTTCACGTCCCTTCCTGGTGTGGACTGAAATCGTGAAGCACGCTTTTCAAGTTTCACACCATGCATTTATACATTTCCACACAATATACGTCACGCCTAAGATCCCTTACATTCTGTGTTTATGACAAACGTAATTACCCCTGTCTTGTTACAACAAGATCTGTTTTATCTTGTCTTTTACCATTTGTCCGGAGTGCGGGCTTACTTCCTTGAACATTCAGGTAGAGCTGACACACAGTGATTGTCTCTTTATCATTTGTGGTTTTTAATTTGGCCTTGCTACTGAGGCTTGCAGTAAGAGTTATTGACTTAAAGTCTTTTAGAATTCTTCTGATACATTTTATAAAAGACTAACTTTCCATCCATTCTCACATAAGTGAGCAGTAAATAAAAATTGCACGGTTCAAAAAATTGGCTTAAAAATTTAATTATTTTTTTTTTATTTCATTTATATGCCGCCCTTCTCTGGAGACTCAGGGCGGCTTACAATGCGTTAAGCAATAGCCTTCATCCTTTTGTATATTTATACAAAGTCAGCTTATTGCCCCCACAACTGGGTCCTCAATTTACCTCCCTTAGAAAGGATGGAAGGCTGAGTCAACCTTGAGCCTGGCGAGATTCGATCTTACTTTAATTGCAGACAGCTGGTGTTAAATTACAGTGCTCTGTCTGTTGAGCTATCCAGGCTCTATATTAACTATGGCATCCTCTTATAAAGAGAATATTTATAAGATGCGTTTATCGATGGCACCTACCTCCAGCAAGATTAGCTAAAATGTTCCCCGGGACATCTTCACAGTGCTGGAAATGTGGGCATAGCAATGGAACTTACTTCCACCAATGGTGGACATGCCCGCTAGCAGCTAAATATTGGATGAAAATACGGTGATGGTTATTTGAAATTACATACTGTAGAGTGGAACTGAAACTGGAAACTTTTTTGTTGGGGGTTAGACCCGCAAATATTGCATTGACTAAATGGTATTTGACGCTGCACATAATTACTGAAGGGAGACTGGCATTCGCACAAGAATGGAAGAACGAGGACTTACCAACAGACTCAAAAATAATTTATAAAATCATGGAATGTGCAGAGTCCGACAGACTTACAAAACTGATCAAGGGTAAAAGAGACTTAGACTTTTATGGTAGTTGGAATATGTGGTATGATTGGACCCAGAAACGATGGGAAAGACAAAGGATAATGTTGGATTATAATTATAGATGATGATTCATATTTATGATGGTTGCAACTTCCCAAGATCCCCTCTGGCGATCTTCTGAGAAGCCAAGTCAATGAGGAAGCCAGATTCAATTTAACGACACCACCATTCACTTATGGTAACTGCAGTGATTTATTTAACAACCGTCTTGCTTAGCCACAGATGCTTTGGCCCTAATTGTGTTTGTAAATCAAGCGCTACCTGTACTATGAATTTTTATTGTACTGTATATTTACCAATCCGAGAAAGTTGTCTAGGATATTTTAAGAGTACGTGATCAGTTATTAAAATTATTTATGCCTGTGATGAAGGGAACAATCATTTCTTGATCTGTTTTTCTGTTTCTTTAGCATATTCTTTTTTTCTTCTTTCCTATTTTCCACTTTTTTTTCCTTTTTATTCTTCCCCTTACGTTTCTTTTGTACGAACGTCCATCTTTTTCTTTGTAATTTTTCATAAAATTACTATTGAAACAAGATACAATCTCTACGGTTAATGGCTGTGTTTCTCTCAGTCCACAGTGCAACCAAAAGATAAGAAATGGCAGTTCAAACCACGATAAACTTTACTTCCCGGTGTGCCACAGATTAGAGGAAGGCAAATCCAACATAACATTAACCTGAAACTGCTTGGCAAATCATGCAAGCCATGTAAATAGGATTCCGCCTTGATTTCTCACAGCGATATCTCTACACCACCTCTTGTGCAATGAATATTTGAATACTTAAAACGCTTTTCTTCAATAGCGTCACTTTAGATCAGGAAACTAAAAGTGCTATTAGGCCTAAGGTTAAGTTCATTTCTAACCCCCACACAAGTTATGGGGATTCCCTGTTCATTTATTTGTGCACCACAACTCTCTTTGCAAACTCATGATGTGCAATCGGGTATTTGCAAAGAGAGTTGCAAAGCACCCAATCTATTCTAATTATTATTCTATTCTATTCTCTATTCTATTCTATTCTATTCTATTCTATTCTATTCTCTATTCTATTCTATTCTATTCTATTCTATTCTATTCTATCTTCTCTTCTCTTTTATCTTCTATCTTCTCTACTGTTCTATTCTAATTCTATTCTATATTCTCTTCTCTTCTATATTCTCTTCTATATTCTATATTCTTCTCTTCTCTTCTCTTTTCTCCTCTCTTCTCTTCTCTTCTCTTCTCTTCTACAACTAGACACAAGAACAGTTTTTCCCGAATGCCATCACTCTGCTAAACAAATACTTCCCTCAACACTGTCAAACTATTTACTAAATCTGCACTACTATTAATCTTCTTATCGTTCCCGCCACCCATCTCCTTCCACTTATGACTGTATGACTGTAATTTTGTTGCTTGTATCCTTAAGATTTATATTGATTGTTTCCTGGTATGATTCGATTGCTTCTTTGTACTCTGTGACTATCATTAAGTGTTGTCCCTTATGATTCTTGACAAATGTATCTTTTCTTTTTATGTACACTGAGAGCGTATGCACCAAAGAAAAATTCCTTGTGTGTCCAATCACACTTGGCCAATAAAGTATTCTATTTCTATTCCTATTCCCATTCCCATTCCCATTCCCTTTCCCTTTCCTATCCCATTCCATTCTATTTCTATTTCTATTTCTATTTCTATTTCTATTTCTATTTCTATTCTTCTTGTAATCTATTTTATTCTGTAATCTGTTCTGGATTCAGTATTCTATTCTATTCCTATTCCTATTCCTATTCCTATTCCTATTCCTATTCCTATTCTTATCCTATCCTATCCTATCCTATCCTATCCTATCCTATCCTATCCTATCCTATCCCATTTCTATTTCTATTTCTATTTCTATTTCTATTTCTATTCTTCTTGTAATCTATTTTATTCTGTAATCTGTTCTGGATTCAGTATTCTATTCTATTCCTATTCCTATTCCTATTCCTATTCTTATCCTATCCTATCCTATCCTATCCTATCCTATCCTATCCTATCCTATCCTATCCTATCCTATCCTATCCTATCTCATTTCTATTTCTATTTCTATTCTTCTTGTAATCTATTTTATTCTGTAATCTGTTCTGGATTCAGTATTCTATTCCTATTCCTATTCCTATCCTATTCTATTTCTATTCTTCTTGTAATCTACTTTATTCTGTAATCTGTTTTGGGTTCAGTATTCTATTCTATTCTATTCTATTCTATTCTATTCTATTCTATTCTATTCTATTCTATTCTATTCTATTCCCAATCCCAATCCCAATCCCAATCCCAATCCTATCCTATCCTATCCTATTTCTATTTCTATTTCTATTTCTATTTCTATTTCTATTCTTCTTGTAATCTATTTTATTCTGTAATCTGTTCTGGGTTCACTATCCTATCCTATCCTATTCTATTCTATTCTATTCTATTCTAATTAATTCCTTCCCTCCCACCCCACCCCCAGTGGAAAGAGACGCGCAAGCGCGGGCTCTCGCCCCTCCCTCTGAGCCAAGCCCCTCCCCTTTAAAAATTCACAGCTGGCGGTGGGAACTGTAAGGTGGCTGGGAGCCGGAGAGCGGCTGCTGGCGAGCGAGGTGAGGCTGGGGGGGGAGGCAAGGATCGCCGGAGCAGCGTCGGCCGTGGATGGGTGGGAGGCTTGCGGCGACCGCGGGCGCCGTCTTGCAAAGCCAGAGCTCCCCTCCGCCGTTCCCTGGTGCAGGAGACGCGGGTTTAAAAGCTCGCAGACCGATCGGGGTGTGTGTGTGTGTGTGTGTGTGTGTGTGTGTGCAGGGATCCCCGGAGATCTACTCGATCCTCCTCGCTTTCCTCCTCCTCCTCCCTTGCTTGCTTTTCTTGGGGGGGGGGTCTTTCATCTTGCAACAATGGGGTCTTTTCGTTGCTTCTTTTGAAGGGTCTTTGCTCCGGGCAGAGGTTGGTGCAATTGTGCAATGGTGGCTTGCAAAATCAGGGGCAATCTTGGTTTGCAAAGAAGCCACCTTGGGGCTTCCGGGGCAAAAAGAGGGTGGAGAGATCGCAGCTTGCAGGTGTAAGCGACCCGAGGCTAAAGAAAGAAAACGGGATTTGTGGGGGGGGGGAGAGAGACATTGGCTTCTGCCTTTAGTTTAAAGGAATATGTACCCCCCCCTTTTTTTTTAGCTTCCACTCTTCTCTTTGCCCCTTACTTTTTTTCATTCAAGTTTCTAGTCCCTGGGGCAAAGGAGGTGGGAATGGGGTGCTGTTTGGCCAGGAGGAACAAGGAACCTGTTGGAACTAGCCTCCTCCTCCTCCTCCTGAAGCAGCCTAATTCCAAGAAGTTTCTTCTGGCCAAACTCCTCTTTTCCACACACCCCTTTGCCCCAGGGACTAGAAACTTGAATGAAAAAGTAAGGAAAAGCCAAGAAGTCACTGGATTGGAGCTTGGGGGCGCAGTGGATTTAAGTGCTGTTAAAGTACTACTTAGCTGCCAGCTGACTGCAATTAGTGCGAGTTCAAATCTCACCAGGCTCAAGGTTGACTCAGCCTTCCATCCTTCCGAGGTAGGTAAAATGAGGACCCGGTTTGTGGGGGCAATAAGCTGATTTTGTATTAAAAAGAACACTGCTTGGGGGGGTGGCAAAACCCCTACTAAGCAGGTATATACAAAAAGTATGAAGGCTATTGCTTAACGCATTGTAAGCCGCCCTGAGTCTCCGGAGAAGGGCGGCATATAAATCGAACTAATAAATAAATAATTTTTTTTTTTAAAAAAAAAAGACCCCTTCCTTAAGCTTAGGTCTGGCTTGGGCTGGACTGATTAACAGTAACAGAGTTGGAAGGGACCTTGGAGGTCATTTAGTCCAACCCCCCGCTCACGCAGGAGATCTGCACTAGGGATTCGAACCGCCAAACTGCCCATCTTTCTGATCGACCAGCTCTTTGCACCAATGATAAACTGTGGTTTACGAACCCGTGGTAACCAGCTTTAGCCTTCACACTGTCTCTAAGCCCATAGCTGGAAAGTCACAATGGGGCTTGGTGCGTTGTGTGGAATCAGTTGTGGAGTTGTGTTTTGATGTTAAAACAGGGAGTGGAGTGCCTAACTTCCCAATTCAACTGTTTTTGTAACATAGTTCCTCTTCGACAAAGGCCATTGCTTCGTTGTTTCGTTTCTCTGCCCCTTCCCTAAAATCTTGCCAAGTTCCTAGAACTCATGAGATAAAATATCAAGGATGTAAATAAAAGTCTGTTTGAGCAGGGGAAGTTGGACTATAGAAAACCTCCGAAGTCCCTTCCGATTTTATTATTCTATGTTTTCAGCCTTGGCCACTTGAAGATGGGTGGACTTCAATTCCCAGAATTCCCCAGCCAGCTTTGCTCCCAGGGGAATTCTGGGAGTTGAAGTCCACTCATCTTCAAAATGGCCAAAGTTGAGAAACACTGATGTAGATAAGTGTTAATTATCACTGATGATAATTAAGAAAGACCTTGTAAAAGACTTGTCAATCAAAGGAATGGGAGGTTTTTACACAAAGGTTGGCTATTCAACTGTCAGGGATTCTGTTAGGGAATCCTGTATGCAAGGGGCTGGACTTGATGACCTTTGAGGTCCTTCCCACTCTTGAGTTTCTGGGAGAAATTTGAAAGAGCTTTGCCCAAAAAGTGGTGATGAAAAAAAAAATAGGATCAACCACTCCAGGTATCTGAAGCAGGTGAGAGAGAAAGGAAGATCAAAAGCTAATATCAATATGAAATATAAATAAATAAATTTTATTTTATTTCTGTTGGCAGATTCCAACAATGTTCTTTTCTTCAAAAAAATAAATAAATACTGGCCAAAGGGTGTGGTGGACTGTCCAATTTTTTAATAGATGTCTCTGTGCAGAAGCTGGACAGGGAATTTGATGGGCAGCCATTCAAATTTGATTCCTGTTGAGCAGAAGGGTGGATTAAATGGCCTCTCGGAACCCATTCGGGCTGAAGATTCTGTGTTTCTCAGGCATGCAATCTCTTCTGCATAAAACATCATATTTTGCATTGTTGAATGTGTCTTGGAAGAAGACGGCTGGTGGCACGAATAAATAGGGACACAATTTTGAATAAATTGGGGTTGAAATAGTGCTGCCTCATCCTGAGTTCGCTACAGAAAATCCTTGAGTTGGGACCAGAAGTTTTGACACTAGACAGGGTGGTTATTAAGTGAGCTATGCCTGATTTTACAACCGTTTTGCCATGGTTGTTAAGCGAATCGCTGCACTTAAGTGATTTATGTGCCTGTTAAGCGAGTCCACTTCCCCCATTGACTTTGTTTCAGTAAGTGAATCATCCGGACGTTAACCGAATCTTAATTTTCCCCAATTGATTTTGCTTGTCAGAAGCCAGCTGGGAAGTTCACAAATTGTGATTACAGGACTCCAGGATGTTGCAACCGTTGTGAATATATGTTGGTTTCCAAGCGCCCAAATTTTGGTCACGTGGCTGTGAGGATGAAGAATGGTCATAAGTGCGAGGACTGATGATAAACCCCTTTTTTTCAGTGCCGTTGTAACTTTGAATTGTCACTAAGCAAATAATTATAAGCCAAGGACTACCTGTGCACAGTATGGGGGCTAAAACTTAATTTTTCATTATTATTTTTTAATATAAATCAGCTAAACATATTTCTCTTGGTACATCAAACTCGGTGATAGTTTGTTGATGATACATGTAGGATGTGATGTGACATACAGCTAGTCTTCGACTTACGACCACAGTGGAGCCCAACATTTCTGTTGTTAAGTGAGACATAAGGGCCTTGGTAGTACAGTGGTTTAAAGCACCCTGTTATTAAGAACAGCTGCCTGCAATTACTGCAGGTTTGAATCTCGCCAAGGCTCAAGGTTGACTCAGCCTTCCATCCTTTCTAAGGTAGGTTAAATGAGGACCCAGATTGTGGGGGCAATAAGCTGACTTTGTATAAATATACAAAAGGATGAAGGCTATTGCTTAACGCATTGTAAGCCGCCCTGAGTCTCCGGAGAAGGGCGGCATATAAATCAAATTTAAAAAAAAATAAATTGTTAAGTGAGTTTTGCCCCATTTTACGACCTTTTTTGTCAGCGTCGGTAAGTGAATCACAGCAGTTGATAAGTCAGTAACCTGGTTGTTAAGTGAGTCTGGCTTCCCCATTGGCTTTGCTGGTTACAAGGTCGCAAAAGGGGATCACGTGATCTTAGGACACAAGCCACGGTCATAAGTATGAACCAGTTGCCAAGCATTTTGATTGCACAATCATGGGGATTTTGATCACACAATCATAGGGATGCTACAAAGCTGGTAACTGCGAAAAACGATCATAAATAACTTTTTTTCAGTCCTGTTGTAACTTTGAACTAAATCAGGAGTCAGCAACCTGCAGCTCTGGAGCCGCATGTGGCTCTTTCACCCCTCTGCTGCGGCTCCCTGTGACTCAAAATATGTGTCACAACCGCCAATGTGCAACACCCGCCGGCACGCGATTTATTGAGCTTTTCAACCCCCGGTAGGCCAACCGTGGATAAATCCAAGAAAAGAAAAGTTTCAGAAGAAAACAGAAGGTTTAATTCAACTACATTTGCTCGTTTTGTGGCTGCTCAAGAAATAGTCAGGCACGGGGAGGGTTTTGTGGCTCCCGGAGTTTTCTTTTCTGTGGGAAACGGGTCCAGATGGCTCTTTGAGTGTTTAAGGTTGCAGACCCCAGAACTAAATGAACTGCTGTAAGTGGAGGACTATCTGTAGTCCTTGGTTTTTCTGAAAACTTGACTTTCGTTAGGCTGGGTGAGCTTTTTTGCTTTCCCCTTGGTAAATCCAATTGTCATACAAACGACTTCACAGGTCAGCCCTGTATTTATGGCTGTGGCGTTCGATAAATATTTATGGCTTTAGTAATGGAACAGCAGGGAAATTTATTGTTCCAGCTTATCACATCACATTCAACCTAGTAGTTCCTAATCCTTATTTGTAAATCCTGCTCAGGACATTAGCTTGCAACTGAGAGAAATTGAGCTACAATCGGTGGTAGATTGTATTCAGTGGTATTTTTTATTTTATTTTATTTTATTTTATTTTATTTTATTTTATTTTATTTTATTTTATTTTATTTTATTTTATTTTATTTTATTTTATTTTATTATTTCATTTTATTTTATTTTATTATTTTATTTTATTTTATTATTTTATTTTATTTTATTATTTTATTTTATTTTATTATTTTATTTTATTTTATTTTATTTTATTTTATTTTATTTTATTTTATTTTATTATTTTATTATATTTTATTATATTTTATTTTATTATATTATTATTTATTTTATTTTATTATTTTATTTTATTTTTATACTGCCCTACTCCCGAAGGACTCAGGGCAGTGAACAGCCACAAGATAAAAATACATCATACAAAAGTTAAAAACCATTTAAAAGTACATTAAATAATTTTGGCCCAAAAAACGAATTTAAAAACACCCAATTTGTATAAAACTTAAAAACAAATTAAAAGGGAGAGTCAAGCCAGACCAGCCTGCTGGAATAAAAATGTTTTGAGGGCACGGCGGAAAGTGCGTAAATCTGGGATCCTCCATATCTCTGGGGGGAGCTCATTCCAGATGGCAGGTGCCCCCACAGAGAAGGCTCTCCCCCTGGGGGCCGCCAGTCGACTGTTTGGCTGACGGCACCCTGAGGAGGCCCTCTCTATGGGAGCGTACTGGTCGGTGAGAAGCTACTGGTGGCAGAAAGCGGTCTCGTAAGTACCCGGGTCCTAAGCTATGGAGCGCTCTAAAGGTGGTGACCAAAACCTTGAAGCACGCGGAAGACCACCGGGAGCCAGTGCAGCTCGCGCAGGAGGGGAGTCACATGGGAGCGTCACGTCGCTTCCATAACCACCCGCACGGCTGCATTCTGGACCAGCTGGAGCCTCCGGGTGCTCCTCAAGGGAAGCCCCATGTAGAGAACATTACAGTAGTCCAGGCGCGAGGTGACGAGGGCATGAGTGACCGTACGTAACGAGTCCCGATCCAGAAAGGGACGCAACTGGCGAATCCGGCGGACCTGATAAAAAGTCCGCCTGATTCTGCTGTATTCAGGCTGTTCGTACCGGTTCAGGCAAACCGGTAGTGGAGATTGCAGGTGGGTCCCCGCTCACCCTCCCCGGCTCTATGCCGTCCTATTTAGGCACGGTTTTGAAGCCGGGCGCATACGCGGAAGACGTGCGTGCGAGCAAAGTGCATGCGCGGAAGGCCGATAGCAATAAAATGTGAAACCCACCACTGGCTACAATCTTGAATTACAACCACCTGAGCTCAAAATTTCAGTGGCTAACTGGGTGTTGCTCCATTTTATGACCTTTCTTGCCACAGTTGTTAAGCGAACCACTGCCGTTGTTAAGTTAGTAACATGGTTGTTAAGTGAATCTAGCTTCTCCGTTTTTTATTTTTTGCTCGTCAGAAGGTCTCAAATGGGGATCGTGTGACTCCGGGATGCGACCGTCATAAATACGAGTCAGGTGCCAAGTATCTGGATTTTGATCATGTAACCATGGAGATGATGCAATGGGCATTAAGTATGAAAAACAGAAGTTTTTCAGTGCTGTTGTAACTTGGAACAGTCACTAAACGAATGGTTGTAGGACTACCTCTACAGGGAAAGGACTAATAGGATTAATCTAGATAGTTCTCAATTTACAACGGTCATGTGATTAAAATTTGGATGCTTGGCAACTATATTTATGACAGTCGCAGTGTCCCAGGGTCGTGTGATTCCCTTCTGCGACCTTCTGACAAGAAAAGTCAATAGGTAAGGTGGATTCACTTAACAGCCGTGTTACTATCAATCATTCAAAATAGAGCTGGAAGGGACCTTGGAGGTCTACTAGTCCAACCCTCTGTTCAAGCAGGAGACCCTATACTAGTCTTTTCCAATCTTTTCTTAAAAACCTCCAGTGATTGAGCGCCCACAACTTCTGGTGGCAAGCTGTTCCGCTGGTTAATTGTTCTCACTGTTAGGAAGTTTCTCCTTAATTCCAGATTAATTTAACAACTGCAGTGATTCCCTGAACAACTGTGACAAGAAAGTTCGCAAAATGGGGCAAAAGTTACTTTACAAATGTTTCACTTAGCAACATCAATTTTGGGCTCCATTGTTGTGGTTGTAAGTCGAGGACTACCCGTAATTAAATTCCATTTCCCATAGGAGATGTATCGCGTCCCAGGTATATCTGCGTGAGGATTTTTTTCAACCTTTAATTTAATTTAAGGCATCTGTCGGATTTAATTAGGGCATCCATCAGAACCCAGACACTTGGCAGTTTTAAGATGGATGCACTTCAACTCCCAGAATTGAGTTGGCTGGCGGATTCTGGGTGTTGAAGTGGGCTGGGGGATTCTGGGAGTTGAAGTGGGCTGGGGGATTCTGGGAGTTGAAGTCAGCAGAGGGATTCTGGGCATTGAAGTGGGCTGGGGGATTCTTGGCGTTGAAGTGGGCTGGGGGATTCTGGGAGTTGAAGTCGGCTGGGGGATTCTGGGAGTTGAAGTGGGCTGGGGGATTCTGAGTGCTGAAGTGGGCTGGGGGATTCTGGGCGTTGAAGTGGGCTGGGGGATTCTGGGCGTTGAAGTCAGCAGAGGGATTCTGAGTGCTGAAGTGGGCTGGGGGATTCTGGGCGTTGAAGTGGGCTGGGGGATTCTGAGAATTGAAGTCAGCAGAGGGATTCTGGGTGTTGAAGTGGGCTGGGGGATTCTGGGAGTTGAAGTCGGCTGGGGGATTCTGGGCGTTGAAGTGAGCTGGGGGATTCTGGGAGTTGAAGTCCACCCATTTTAAAGCTGCCCAGGTTGAGCAACCCTGGTGCAGATACTGACGAAACGTGAGCAAGGCAATGAGCTTGACGTCTGGGCAACCTTTACAAGGTCAGATGTGGTCTGCACTTGGACTGGATTCAAATATGCTAGGTTTCTATAACAATGCTTTGTTGAATAAGCCACAGTTGACTGGATTCCCTGGATTCCATTGCATAAGCCATAAGTTACGCTTCGCAAGCCACAAGCGGAAAGCCTGTTTAGACTTTGGAACTAAAACAAAGTCAACCCCAGGAGAGCTGAATGCAGTGTGTGAACGAACTGCCCTATAATTCCTCTTGGTTTGAAAAATCTCACTTGCAAAAGAATAGCATAGAATAACAGAGTTGGAAGGGACCTTGGAGGTCCTCTAGTCCAACCCCCTGTTTAGGCAGGAAACCATTTCAGACTAATGGTTATCCAATCTGTTTTTTAAAAACGTCCAGTTTTTAAAGCTATAAGGACAGGGCAGTTGACATCATGTACAGGTCGTCCTCGACTTTCAACCATTTATTTAGTGACCGCCCAAAGTTATAACGGCACTGAAAAAAGTGACTTACGACCGTTTTTCACACTTAAATCCATTGCAGCATCCCCGTGGTTACATGATCAAAATTCAGTCACATGATCATTGGCAACTGACTTGTATTTATGACGGTTGCAGTGTCCTGGGATCATGTGATCCCCTTTTGCGACCTTTTGACAAACCAAGTCAATATGGAAGCCAGATTCACTTAACAACCCATGCGGCTCACTTAACAACTGCAGTGGTTCACTTAACAGCTATGGTCAAAATTCAGACGCTTGGCAACTGACTCGTATTTATGACGGTTGCAGTGTCCCCGGGGTCACTTGATCCCCTTTTGCGACCTTCGGACAAGCAAAATCAAATGGGGAAGCCTGATTCACTTAACAAGCATGCGACTTGCTTAACAACTGCAGGGATTCACTTAACAGCTGTGGCAAGAAACGTCATAAAATGGGGCAAAACTCACTTAGCCAATTCTCACTTAACAACAGGAATGTTAGGCTCAATTGTGGTCGTAACTTAACAACTGTGGCAAGAAATGCTGTAAAATGGGACACTTCGCGAATGTCTCACTTAGCAACAGGAATGTTGGGCTGTATTGTCATAAGTCAAGGACTAACTTCATTGCATGGTGATGTTATGACCCGTGACATAACAGGCCTGGGTAGATATTTTGAGTGGCTGCTTTTAATAAATGGAATCAGCCTGAAAGCACAATCCTTCTTTTCAACCAAGATAATTTTATTTTTGAGCTTGCGTGCAGCGTTTCCTCCTTAAAATTTCTTTGGGCTGAGTTGATTGATAATGATTTATGTTCACACATTAGGCTAAGATATGTTGGCTTGAATTGGAGTTGAACGCAGCCATTCTGGTTTAGGGATCAAGGCTTATACCTTGGTCGGATTCACACACAGAAGGTGGCTTAATTCAGTAACCAGGTTAAGGGTGTTGTGTGAATGCAGCAGCTAAAATGGGACCAGACTGATGTGTTTTGCTAAAAATTTCCTGACAATGAGAACAATTAAATCAGTGGAACGAGTTGCCTTCAGAAGTTGTGGATCCTCCATCATTTGACGGGGATGGTGCTATAGAGTCTCCTGCTTGAGCAGGGGGTCAGACTAGAGGACCTCTAAGGTCCCTTCCAAACTCTTGATATTGTGTATTCTTTCTGGTTTGCTCAGCTCCCCGTGGTTACTGTCAGGGACTTGTGCAGCGAACGACACAAACTTGTGTTTTTATATAAATAAATGTATTTTTACATTTATATTTTGCATCAAACAAGATAATCAGGGAGATCACTACATTGTGAGGTAAATCACAGAACAGCATACAGAGCGCACGGAAGAAAAAGGCGGGAAAAAAGGGAACCTCCCCCTTTAGACCGTTCAACCAATCAGAACGTAGATTGCCTCATGCAGGAGCCGGCCCTCCCCCATCAATCAACTACAACTTGTGTGTTCTGGCCCATTATACACTTTACTCTTCCAACTATTAAATTAAATATCTTTAACAGTTATTCAAACCCCAGTTAACCTGATTCATCCATTAATATTGAAACCAAGCAAACCATCTTTTGGCCTTGTATGATGTGCAAATTGACCCCAGAGTCAAACCGCTGCCTTGCTGCTTTTTCCTCAGGAGCGTTTTTAAAAATCTGGAGATCATGAGGACTAGAAGCTTTTTTAGCCCAGCTATTGTTTCCTTGTGGTTGAAAACCGATGACAGTTTGTTCAGTGGAGGCTTTTCGTTTACCCGGATCTGCCCTGACACACCTTTGTGTGTGTGCGGTTTTTTTTCTGCCAAAAGAGTTTCTCTAGAATTGTTTGATTCATTGTTTTATTATTTGCAAAGCTTTGCAAAGTATCGGGGAGGAACCTCATCCTTTTTTAGGGAGAAGGAGACACATCCGTGTGCCTCGCCTTTATTGACATGTGTTTACATTTTACACATGTAGTCCTCAATTTACAACTGTTCCATTTAGTGACAGTTCAAAGTGACAGTGGCGCTGAAAAAAAAGGAACATGACCATTTTTCACAGTTACATGTGAAATGTACATGTAGTTACACACAGTTAACATGTGTAGCATCCTCGTGATCACATGATCCACATTCAGACGCTTGACAAGTGACTCATATTTATGGCCATTGCATTGCTGTGTCCCAAGGTCATGAGATCCCTTTTTTGCGACCACCTGACCAGCGATTCACTTAACAACTGTGGCAAGAAAGGTCATAAAATGGAACAAAACTCACATAATGAGTGTCTCGCTTCACAACAGAAATGTTGGGCTCGATTGTGGTTGTACGTCGAGGACACCTGTAGTCCTCCACTTACAACCGTTCATTTAGCGACCGTTCAAAGTGACAATGGCATTGTTAAAAGTGACTTATGACCCTTTTTCACACTTGGGACTGTCACACTTGTGACCGTTTTGTCACACTTGGGACTGTCGCGGCATCCCCACAATCACAAGATCAAAATTCGACACGGATTTATGACTGTTGCAAGTGTTGAGTGATCCCCTTTTGCGACTTTCCGACAGGCAAAGCCATAGTAAGGGGAAGCCGGATTCACTTAACGACTTTGTGCTTCATTTAAGAACTGCAAATGATTTGCTTAACAACAACACTGGCCAAAAGGTCCTAAAATCAGGCGCAACTCACTTAACGACCGTCTTGCTTAGCGATGGAAATTGTGGTTGCAGGTCAAAGACTACCCGTATTCCATAGTGTGAGATACAGGAGAATTATCTTCTCTCTACAGTTTTTTCCGACCAAGTCAGTGTTTTATTATGTTATAAGATGTAAATCAATACATTGCAAAGTTCAGATTTCTCTCTTATCATCGTGACTCGGGAGATTTTTTCTTCTGCTGCTGGAGCAACATTATTTCAGCAAAGTATTTTGATAAAACTGTTGGATTAGAAAGAAGCAAAAGAGCCCCACCGTTTCAGAAACCGGTAGAGCGAGAGGGATTTGCAGACAAAACTATTTTATTTTTTTAGTGCTTATTGCATTTATTTTACAGTGTTTAATGTCCACCCTGTTCCAAAGAGACTCTGGGTGTGGTGCAGGGAAAAGATGCTAACCATCATCGCAAAAATCAACAATGCAAATGTAGGTACTGCAGAAGGAGAGCTGGGTCGCAGATAGTCCTCATTTTACAACCAGAGTTGGGAACAGAATTTCCATGGCTGAGCAGTGCGGTTGTTAAGTGAACGAAAGGCCAGATTTTACAACCTCTTTTTGCCACAGTTAAGCAAATAGCTCACTTGTTAAATCAGTCATCGGGTTGTTAAGTAAATCTGATTTTTGCCAATGATTCTGCTTGTTGGAAGTCAGCTGGGAAGGTGACTGTGGTCTGTCGGCCACCGGCCTCCCCAGCAGCCAAATCAGAGGAGGAAGCGGAGTGGACATGGGAGTCAGGATCAGCATCAGGGCAACCTGAGAGCTCCGAGGAGGAAGAGGGAATGGAGCAGTCACAGAGAGAGAGAGAGACAAAAAGTGGAGCCTAGGCCGTCCGTCAGCCCTCCGATGGAGAGTCAACAGCCCCCAGGTCTGGAGGTGGCTGATGAGGAAGAGGAGGAACAGCTGGGTCCAGTGCCTGACGCATGGATGCACAGAAAGCAGAGGAGAGGAGAGCAGTGGAAATCTATGGGCCGGTCCTTGGTACGGAAGGCCACCGCTGCTAGCAAAGCCCCACCCTAACTCTGGGGATAAAAGGCAGGGGCCGGAGACGAGTAAATGTGGCAGACAACTATTCATCTCCCTGCCGGACGGACTTGTTAGCCTGCGGTGAGAGAGAAACATTTTGCCAGGGGTGCTGGCGCTCCTAATAAAGGAATAATTGAGTTCGTTTCAGAGGGGTTTGTCGTGTTTAGGGAGCGGGATCAGAATAGAAGGTTGCAAATGGCCTCGCATAGCTCTGCAACCACTGTACATGCATGTCGGTTTCCAGACGCCCAAATTATGATCACGTGCTTGTAATGGTTGTAAGTGTGAGGATAAGTCGTAAGTCCCTTTTTTCGGTGCTGCTGTAACTTCGAACAATCGCTAAGGAAATGGTCGTAAGTTAAGAACTACCTCTCTACAGAGTGTCCTGGGCATATAATATAACCACAATGGAACCTGCCCATTATGGTGTACAGGAAGTCTTCAACTTAACAACAGTTCATTTAGTGACCAGTCAAAGTTAACGACGCTGGGGAAAAAAAAGACAACCATTTTTCACACTTATGTCCATTGCAGCATCCCCATGGTCATGTGATCAAAATTTGGCCGCTTTGCAACTGGTTCATATTTATGACGGTTGCAGTGTCCTTTTGCAACCTCCGGACAAGGAAAGTCAATGGGGAAGCCAGATTCACTTAACAACCGTGTTACTAACTTAACAAGTGCAGTGATTCGCTTAACAACCATGGCAAGAAAGGTTGTAAAATGGGGCAAAATTAATTTAACAAACATTTTGCTTAGCAACAGTAATGTTGGGCTCAATTGTGGTCGTAAGTCCAAGGACTGCATGTATGTTTTAATAGTTGTAAGACAGACTGGTCACATGACCAATCTGATGGCTGGCTGGGGTATTGTGGGAGTTGAAGTCCGCACATCTTAACCACACGTCTTAACTCTGCTCTAGGAAGCAATAGAGTGAAGAAATGGGCCACCACATCTATTGTTCATTGTTGCAGGGTGCACATTTTTGGAGTGGGGGGGGGTAGAGAGCAGGGGTGAAATCCAGCAGGTTCTGACAGGTTCTGGAGAACCAGTAGCGGAAATTTTGAGTAGTTCAGAGAACCGGCAAATACCACCTCTGGCTGGCCCCAGAATGGGGTGGGAATGGAGATTTTGCAATATCCTTCCCCCAGGAGTGGGGAGGGAATGGGGATTTTGCAGTATCCTTCCCCTGCCACGCCCACCAAGCCACACCTTGCCCACCAAGCCACGCCCAAAGAACCGGTAGTAAAAAAATTTGGATTTGAAACCCACCGAGAGTTAGAAAGGTGGACCATTGACCACTTAGAAATGGATGGTGCCAGGGCAAACTTAACTCACCCCTGCAACGTTTTAATTAATGTTACTTTTAAAAGTTAACGTAGGCAATTAACAATGAATAATGCCCCAATTATAATTACCTAGCAATTTTTGCAAGGGCCTGCAGCCAACTTTTTTTTAACCATCTGCAAGTAGATAATGAGAGTCCAAAAAAAAATCCATTTAGCTGAGAGTGTCTGCGCAGCTGCTGACAAGGAGATTAACATACATTTTGCATGTATTATTTAGGTTGTCCAATTTTACAAGGATATGGGGTCTGCTTCTATTTTGCCCCCAATATGTAAATTTCCTGGCAGCACAGACCATGTCAGGAGTGAACGGTCTTCTAGAAGATTGCAAATCCTTTTATCGCTTGCACAGGAGACAAAATTCTTTGTAGCTGCATTGAAAATAAAGCCCAGGAATAATTGCTTCTGTTCTGTTCATCTCTTCGCGCTTAATATGTGCTTAGCTACCTTGTTTTAGGTAATATGTATTTTTACTTCATAATGTAATATTTTAAATTTACACGGGCACAGGGAATTAACACTACCTTCCAATTCCATTTTTTCTATTAATAACATTATAGTAACACATGTTACATTTTGTTACTTTATTTTTGTTACATCTTGTTTTATTTCCTCTGTTCCATTACTTTTTTTGTTGCAATTTAAAAAAAAAATATTGCTGGTCATTAACTGAATAAACAGTACAGGTAGTTCTCGACTTAACGACCGGTCGCTTAGCAAAGCATAATTCAGCCCAAAATTTCTGTTGCTAAGCAAGACAGTTGTTAAGTGAGTTGTGCCCAGTTTTACAATTCTTTTTTTGCCACAGATGTTAAACCAATCACTGCCAGTTGTTAATGATCTCACTGAGGGGTGGAGAAAGTTTTACGTGTCCTTGTGAAGCCATTTCCTGCTGGGAAAAAGTAATCTATCAGGAAACCTTTGGCTTAGATCCAAGCAGCCTAATTAATTAAATCAAGGGAAAAGGAAGAGAATTAAATCGCGAAAGAGCTGATTCAATCCTAAAAAATGATGGCAATCTGCAAATTCCCTGAATTTGCCCAGTACTCTTTTCAAATTATCCATATAGGTGGGCAAATCTTTGCCACCCAATGGCGGTCAATCAAATAAATGTTCTGTGCTTTCTGTAAAGAACATATATCAAGAGTGGGAAGGGACCTTGGAGGTCCTGTAGTCTAACCCCTTCTCATAAAAGAAACCCTACATCATTTCAGAGAAATGGCTATCCAGTCTCTTTTTAAGAGCCTCCAGTATTGGAGCACTCACAACTTCTGGTAGCAAGTAGTTCCACTGGTTAATTGTTCTCACTGTCTGGAAATTTCTCCTTAGTTCTAGGTTGCTTCTCTCCTTGATTAGTTTCCACCCGTTGCTTCTTGTCCTGCCTTCAGGTGCTTTGGAGAATAGCTTGACTCCCTCTTCTTTGTGGCAGCCCCTCAAATATTGGAAGACTGCTATCATGTCTCCCCTAGTCCTTTTCATTAGATTATTAGACATAGCATGTATCTGTTAAAACTTATCTGTTTCATCTTCTTTTTCCTTTGTGGTTTTGTCTTGTTGTGATTCCGCTACGAAGGAGGTCCAAGCAAGAAATGGGTTTTTTTCTTCCTTGAAAGGGACATTCTGTCGGCCAACAATTGAGATTGCTGGATTTCATCCAGGATGGGGAAGAAGCGATTAGGAATCACTAATGCCCTTTGTTGAATCAGGAAACATTGCTGATTCCAACTTTTAGAAAAGCAGCTCTTATGTCTTCTAATATTGTTTTGTTCCTTTCTCCTAAATTAGGTTACTGGGAAAGAGCATCATGGCTGCAGGCATAGAACAAAATTAATCATGCAGAGGTAGTCAGAAGGGAAGGGAAGGGAAGGGAAGAGAGAAGAGAAGAGAAGAGAAGAGAAGAGATGAGATGAGATGAGATGAGATGAGATGAGATGAGATGAGATGAGATGAGATGAGATGAGATGAGATGAGATGGTTGGAAGGAACCTTGGAGGTCTTCTCATCCAATCCCCTACTGAAGCCATTTCAGACTGTTAGTTTTGCAAATGAAAGCTTTGTTGTAGCTGTGTTTCTGATATTCTGCCTTCGTTATTTGCCCCTCTTTCCACTTTTTATACTTGTCCTTCTTGTCTTTCAATTTGTCAGAGAGTTCTTTATGCAGCCATGCTGGTTTCTTTTGAGAGCTGTTATTTTTCTTCTTCATTGGTATTGTGCTAGACTGGGCTTTTATAATCTCACTTTTCAAAATTTTCCACTGATTAATTGTTCTAACTGTCAGGAAATTTCTCCTTAGTTCCAGGTTGCTTCTTTCCATGATTAGTTTCCACCCATAGCTTCTTGATCTACCCTCAGGTGCTTTGAAGAATAGTTTGACTCCCTCTTCTTTGTGGCAACCCCTGAGATATTGGAACACTGCTATCATGTCACCCCAGTCCTTCTTTTCATTAAGGTAGACATACCCAATTCCTGCAACCATTCTTTGTATGTTTTATCCCCTAATCATCTTTGTTGCTCTTCTCTGCACTCTTTTTTACATCGTGGCGACCAAAATTGGATGCAGGATTCCAAGTGTGGCCTTACCAAGGCATTATAAAGTGGTATTAATACTTCATGTGATCTTGATTTTATCCCTCTATTTATGCAGCCCAGAACTGTGTTGGCTTTTTTGGCAGCTGCTGCACAGTCCTGGCTCATGTTTGGGAAGGCTTTAGTTGATTTGTGTGCTACAGGTGTTGGCTCTAGCTTAGTTTGCTTAGCTGCTGTGAGAATATCAAAGCATACATGAATGAAAGAATGAGGAAACTATTTGCGGTTTAACAGGAGGGAGGAATTGGTGGTTAAGAAGCTGGCATTGGTCCCTGGAAGTAAGAATTAATGATTTTATTTTGCCAGCATATAAAGTTCAAAGCCCTTATTGTCACTGTACATCATGTACACAACAAAATTGGTTATATGGAGCTCAGGGGTGGGTTCTGCTTACCTTTACTACCGATTCGCTCGCTCGCGCACTTCTGTGCATGCACAGAAGCTTGCTGATGACGTCGGGGTCGGTGGGCGGAGCCTCCCACCAGTTTTACTACCGGTTCTATAGAACCAGTCCGAACTGAGCGCAACCCACCACTGATGGAGCTGTTCTGATAATTCTATCCTCCCAGATGTTTGCTCAGTGGAGATCATCATTTGAAGTCATCGCTGACCAGAGGCCAACTCTGGCAGCCAAAAATCTTCCTGTTTTAAATCAATCTTCTCCAAGCTGGTTCCTCCAGTTGTCATCCTAGCATTTGTGGGCATCATGGCCAGATCCGTGAACTTCTGGCTTGCCTAGCAATACAAATTTTACATGAATAACAGAGTTGGAAGGAACCTTGGAGGTCTTCTAGTCCAACCCCCTGCTGAAGCCATTTCAGACTGTTAGTTTTGCAAATGAAAGCTTTGTTGTAGCTGTGTTACTGGCCATTTTCTTTTATTCTGTTGCAGTCTTAGTTCTCTTTCTGTATCATGCACTTATTTGCTGTAGCCGGCTATGACTGGGCCCATAAGCTGTTAGAAATTCTGCACGAACAGTGCACAGTTCACATATGCTTTCCTTCTCGCAGTTAAGCAGAAAAGCACATGTTGACAGTGCAGTGTTTGTTCTGTAGGCCAAATACAGAATTTCTAACACAGATAAATGGCTGTCCAATCTCTTCTTAAAAACCTCCAGTGTTGGAGCACCCACAACTTCTAGAGGTCCTAGAAGTCCTCTTGATAAATTTTTCTCACTATCAAGAAATTATAACTCTAGTTTGGTGTCCAAAATCGTCTTAACTTAATCGTCTTAATTAATTGTCTTAATTCGTCATGGTTGGCTAGAATCTTCTCCAACCTTCTGGACATGCTTGGAGTGCAGCGTCCAAGGTTGGATCAGGGTTTTTTGTCTGTTGCCTGTGAGTCTTCTTGTTGAGGTTTTGCCTTCTGTCCTTCTAGGGGTGACCGGGAAGAATGTTCTCATCAGTGAAGCCATATGAAAACCAGCGCTACTCAACTTTGAAGAAGGACTGTCAGAGGAAGAAAATCTTGTTTGAAGATCCGCTCTTTCCAGCCAACGATGACTCGCTCTTCTACAAGTCTCGGATTCAGGGGATCCAATGGAAGCGACCCAAAGTAAGGCCAAGTGGGAAGACAGGTCCTGAAATTTATTGGGGTTCTCCGTATTCAGAGATGAATTTGAAAGTTCTACCATGCTTGATGGGATAGTACCACTGAGACATTTAAACTTATCTTCTTTCTCTCCCTCTCTTCTTATTTCTGATTACCTAATCAAAGGGGCTTGATCATAATCAATAGAAGAGAATATTTGTAGCTCAGGGTTGAACTGTGGGGTCCTTGGTGTTCTCTTGCAGACATTTCATGACCCAACTAGGTAACATCATCAGTGTTAGGAGGGAGAGGGGTTTGTAGAGAGGAGGAAGTGAACAGTGGGCTCCGTGGCGCTCTCTGAGCTTCATTACCTGACCAGGCAACACCCATCAGTGATAGAAGGGAGAAGGGTTTATAGAGAGGAGGAAGAAGACTATGGGGTCCGTGTGTTCTGTGCCCGTCCCACACACGCACCCCCACAGACGGCCTGGAGTTAATAAGCCACATGACAAAACTCTTTGAAGATAAAGCTGGCAGCAACCCAGTGGCTAGCTGCCAATTCAGACTTTACTCACACAAAACAAAGATTAGACTGCCAGCATTCCGATAAAGCAGGCAAAGTTTCCGCAATACAGGGATTAGTTCAAATGCAGTCCGACAAGGCAGGCAGAAGTCCAGTAACGCAGAGATCATGGATTATTTCTAGTTTTTGCTCGTCACAAACTGAACTGGCCACCACACCCACATTTATACCCTGTGGGGTGTGGTCCAGTGACTCAGCTAATCTCTGGCACGCCTTCCCCTCTGCTGCGCACGCTTCTCCCTGCGCCTCTGCCGAGGGTCCAGTCAGCACTTATCTCCTTCGTCGCTGTCCACCTGTGGCTGCAGGGACATGCTTGGCTCTGGGCCTATCTCTTGGCCTTCGGTGTCCTCCAGAGGCATTGCCAGAGAGGAGGGTCCTGGAGAGGGAGGCCTTGCCAACTCCTCTCCCTTACTCTCAGAGTCTGCATCTGTCGATAGCCCAGGCTTAGGCAACGGAGACACAACACCGTGGTCTCTCTGAGCTTGGTTGTTTTCCTGCAGTTGTTTCATGACCCAGCTAGGTAACAGCATCAATGCTGGTGAATGTGTGGTTTGCTCCCTGTTTATACCTAGCAGCTTGTCCTGCCCGTGTTGGCAGGGGTGTGGTTTTCTTCTTGGTTGTTTTCTGCTTGATTGTTTGTCTGGTGTTAATCCCTGCTTCTCTGGGCGTTGGCTGCTAGAGAGGACGTGTTCTGGTCTTTTGGTTTCCTTCTTAGCTTGTTCATGATCTGTTTGGAAGGTCGCCAATAGTGATCACCTGATCCCAGGACACTACACCCATTGTAAAAACCATGCCAGTTGCCAAGCGACCCAAATTTTGATCCTGTGACCCTGGGGATGGTACATCAATTGTAAGCGCCAGGAACAGTTGTCAGTAACATTTTCAGTCTCATAGTAACTTTGAACGGTCACTAAACGAGTGGTTGTAAGTCAACAACTACAGAAATTTTCTGCATAGCTATTCAGGTAATCCTCAATTTAATGACCACAGTAGAGGCCAAAATTTCTGTTGCTAAGCAAGTTTTTTTTTAAAAAAATTATTTTTATAGGCCGCCCTTCTCCGGAGACTCAGGGCGGCTTACAATGCGTTAAGCAATAGCCGTCATACTTTTGCATATTTTATACAAAGTCAGCTTATTGTCCCCACAAACCGGGTCCTCATTTTACCCACTTTAGAAAGGACGGAAGGCTGAGTCGACCTTGAGCCTGGTGAGAATTGAACTCGCAGTAATTGCAGGCAGCTGGATGTTAAATGCTGCCTTAGTAGGAGGCATTAGCCTCCTACGCCACTCAGGCTCCTAAATTAAGTGAATTTTGCCCCATTCCTTGCCAAAATTGTTAAGGGAGTCACTGCAGTTGTTAAAAGTCAGTAACACAAATGATTAAGTGACTTTGCTTGTTGGAAGGTCACAAAAGTGTGCCATCAGTTAAGTGTGTTTCGTCCCATTTTACGACCTTCCTGGCCACATTCGTTAAATGAATCACTGCCTTTGATAAGCGAGTAACCTGATTGTTAAGTGAATCTGGCTTCCCCCATTTGATCACATGACCCCAGAACACTGCCACCGTCATAAATATGAGTCAGTTGCCAAGCATCCAAATTTTGATCACATATGACCATGGGGAAGCTGCAACAGTCGTAAATGGGAAGAATGTTTGTAAGTCTCTTCCATGCTGTTGTAGCTTTAAACAGTCACTAAATGAGTCATCGTAAATCGAGGATTCCCTGTAATAGAAGACCATTCCCAGATGCAGGTTATTTTTCAAGCTTCATGGGAGAACTAGATCTCCTCTTACCATGGATCCTGCTGTTCTGATCTTTTTGGGAATCTCCCAGCCTTTGAATTACACAGCATTTCTGTTTCCAAAAAATGATGCAATTGTCCATCTGCAAAGAGAAATGTCATTTATCTCAGCTGCACCCTCCAGACAAAAATCATTTGAATTTCAGAGAGAGAGAACAAAACAGGCCTTGTCTGTTTTTTGTTGGAGAACGTGGGGGAACAGAAAGTCCCCCATGAACAGACCGTGGTTTGATGTCAGTTTTAATTTAAGGAGTTTAATGCATCATTGGAACTGAGAAAGGTTTTCTCTTGTTTGTTTATTGTTCCTGCTATTATCACGTTTTTAGTGTTTTTATATTCTTTTTTTTTTTTTGGAAAAAAGTTTTTATTTTTTTAAAACACAAACATAAAACACATCTTTTCCAAAACGAAGCATTGATCTGGTCACAAATTAGTACAAATCACTAACAATGCTTAACTTCCAATTGACACAACTTAATATTTTACTCGGTTATTTCTCTAAATTCTATCAACTTAACTATGCCATCGTCCCAAAAACCCATTACTTAAACCTTAGATCCTAACCAAATATCATTCCATTTTTCTCTTCCTTTTTGCTTAGATGGATATATTTTAACAATATAAATCATTACAGTTATTGTAATCATTTAAAAAAATATTTTAACTATTATTAGTGTTTTTTATATTCTTGTTCTTAACATATGAAGAACGGATTCAGACTTTTACGTAATATGGGAGAAATGGTATAATTGAAGATAGGAAAAAAAGGGAAATAACAGTGGATTTTGTAAAGTTATATAGAGTATAGGAGAACATTAGTGTGATGATATGTAAATGGTCACAGGCATGCATAAGAATTGAATAAGAATTGTTTAATTGTTAAAACCCAATTAAAACTCAAAGAAAAAAAGAAGAACGGTTGCAGGAACTGGGAATGTCTATTTTAATGAAAAGAAGGATATCGGGTGAAACGATAGCATCTTCCAATAGTTGAGGGGCTGCCACAAAAAAGAGGGGCTCAAGCTATTCTCCAAAGCACCAGAAGGCAGGACAAGAAGCAACGGATGGAAACTAATCAAGGAGAGAAGCAACCTGGAACTAAGGAGTAACTTACTGACAGTGAGAACAATTAACCAGCGGAACAGCTTGCCACCAGAAATTGTGGGTGCTCCATCACTGGAGGATTTAAGGAAAAGACTGGGCAATCATTTGTCTGGAATGGCATAGGGACTCCTGCTTGAGCAGAGGGTTGGACTAGAAGATCTTATTTAATAAATAAATAAAAATGTAATATTTCCTTCCCTTCCACCTCCCCTCCTTCCTATCAGATACTCTCTTGGGAATCCAGAAAACAACCCATCCCTAAGTAGAATGACAATGAGAAAGGGTCTTGATGATGATTTTACAAGATAATTTTGCACCTCCTTAGCTGTCCAAAAGAAATGCAGGAACTCCTCGACTTACAACAGCTCATTTAGTGACCGTTTCAAAGTTACAACGGCACTGGAAAAAAAAAGACTTGTGACTGTTATTCACACTTAATGACTGTTTCGGCATCCCCGTGGTCACATGATCAAAATTCTTGGCTCATATTTATGACGGTCGCAGTGTCCCGAGGTCACGCGATCCACTTCTGCGACCTCCTGTCAAATGGGGGAAGCCAGATTCACTTTAACAACCAGGTTACTTGCTTATCAACGGCAGTGATTCATTTAGCGAACGTGGCCAGAAAGGTCGCAAAGTGGGACGAAACACACTTAACGGACGTCACACTTAACCACGGAAATGTTGGGCTCCCTTGTGATCGTAAGTTGAGGACTACCCGTAGTGGGGAAGAAAAAAACGGGAAGGAGTTCAGAAGGAAGGCTGTATAGAGAGAGATTTCGGATTTTTGTGTTGCTTCTCCGCCTTCACATATCAAATTCCACAACCTCATTAGAGCCCACAATCGTTGGCTGTGATTGTGAGGCACTGTGTGGTTAATGAATGGTGATGGATGCCAGCAGGGAAATTGGCTTGGCAGACAAATAAATACGGAGCGACTTGCCACTGTTACTCCAGAGGCGGCTCTCCAGATGCTCAACAGATGCTACTCTGTTCCAAACCTTTTTATATTTTAAATATTGAATGTCTGAGGCCTGAGGCAAGGTTTCATTTCCCAGGATGGCTTGGTATGAAATTCTAGCAAATGAAAAACATTTTGTAGGCAGATAGAGAGAAAAAGGGAGGGAGGGAGGAGGGAGGGGAAGAAGGAAAGGATTGACGGAGAAAAGGAAAGGAAGGGAGGGAGGGAGAAAAGGAAGGAAGGAAAGGATGGAGAAAAGGACAGGAAGGAAGGAATTGGATGGGAAGAAGGGAGGGAGGGAGGGTAGGAAAAGAGGGAGAAAAGGATGGAGAAGAAGACAGGAAGGAAGGAATTGGATGGGAAGAAGGGAGGGAGGGAAGGAAAAGAGAGAGAAAAGGAAGGAAAGGATAAAGAAGAGGACAGGAAGGAAGGAATTGGATGGGAGGAAGGGAGGGAGGGAAGGAAGGAAGGGAGGGAGGAAGAATAGGAAGGAAAGGATAGAGAAAAGGACAGGAAGGAAGGAATTGGGAAGAAGGGAGGGAGGGTAGGAAAAGAGGAAGAAAAGGAAGGAAGGAAAGGATGGAGAAGAAGACAGGAAGGAAGGAATTGGATGGGAAGAAGGAAGGGAGGGAGGGAAGGAAAAGAGGGAGAAAAGGAAGGAAAGCATGAAGAGGACAGGAAGGAAGGAATTGGATGGGAGGAAGGGAGGGAGGGAAGGAAGGGAGGGAGGGAGGAAGAATAGGAAGGAAAGGATAGAGAAAAGGACAGGAAGGAAGGAATTGGGAAGAAGGGAGGGAGGGTAGGAAAAGAGGGAGAAAAGGAAGGAAGGAAAGGATGGAGAAGAAGACAGAAAGGAAGGAATTGGATGGGAAGTAGGAAGGGAGGGAGGGAGGGAGAAAAGGAAGGAAGGAAGGAATAGGATGGGAATAAGGGAGGGAGGGAGGAAGGAAGGAAGAGAGGGAGTAGGAAGGAAGGACAGGATGGAGAAAAGGACAGGAAGGAAGAAATGAATGGGAAGAAGGGAGGGAGGGAGGGAAGAGAGGGAGAAAAGGAAGGAAGGAATAGATGGGTGGGGGAAGGACAGGAAGGAAGGAATGGATGGGAAGAGGGAAGGAAGTAAAGGAAGAAAGAAAGGAAGGGAAGGAAACAAGGAGTGGATGGACAGAAGGATAAGAAGAGAGGAAGGAAAAGGGAGGGAGGGAAGAAAAGAAGGAATCTACTCTTATTGTATTTGCCAAACAGAAAAGTTTGAATAGACTTCCAGAATGGAAAAAAGAATGCATGGTGAAGTCAAAGAGAGAAGGGGAGGGAAGAGGAGCAGGAAATTTGGATCAAATCAGCAAAATTAAAACCATCTCCAGCTTTGAGACACTCCAGTCTTCCTCCAAACAATCTCGAGAGTCTCCATAGCAGATGCTAGGAAGAGTTTGACACATGGAAAGCTGCCAGTTGCAGGGAGCAGTTTGAAGCTTGGAAGAGCCCAAACAAGGAAATTCAGGGTCGAGTGGAAAAAACAGCCCAGGAACTGTTAACAATTTGCAACAGATTGACTAAAACGTTTGACCTTGTTCCTTTTTTTTTCTAAGAAGGGAACAACGATGCATTCTAAGTAAAGCTGCCTTTAAACCACCTTGGATCCTGATTACTTCTTTCATGCACCCATCTGGGCAGCTTTTCTTCTCAGAATTAGCAAAATTAGTTTCCGTTGGCCAGGATGTTTTTTCCAGCTTGGATGGAAACTCATCAAGGAGAGAAGCAACCGAGAACTAAGGAGAAATTTCCTGACAGTTAGAACAATTAATCAGTGGAACTGCTTGCCACCAGAAGTTGTGAATGCTCCAACACTGGAAGTTTTAAAGACGATGTTGGACAACCATTTGTCTGAAATGGTGTAGAGTTTCCTGCTCAAGCAGAGGGTTGGACTAGAAGACCTCCAAGGTCCTTTCCAATTCTGTTATTCTATTCTGTTACTTGTCCTGTTGTAGCTGCCTCTCTGAGATCTCCTCGTGGTCTCCAGTCCAAATAGTAACCAAATAGTAAAAGTGAAGCCCTGCTTCACTTTTTAAAATCAGTCAAAATCCACTCACACTGAATTAGCCCACAAAATCAACTGCTGACTTCTGTTGTTGAGTTAAAAATCAACAACAATGTAGGTATGGAGTAAATTATTAGTTGGTTAGTACAGAATGCTTTAACCTTTTGAATTACAATTTGCTTTAGAGTGTAATGCAGGTTGTGAATCATGGTTTATGGCTTGGCAGCTGGCTGGGGAATTCTGGGAGTTGAAGTCCACCCATGCTGACTGGAGAATTCTGGGAGTTGAAGTCCACCCATGCTGGGGAATTCTGGGAGTTGAAGTCAACCGTGCTGAGGAATTCTGGGAGTTGAAGTCCATTGCACTAGCTGGTAGATCTAATCAAGAAAAAAAGTGGGTTCAAATTGCTGTGTTTCCTCCAGCAATTTTAGAAAAAGATCCACAGCGGAAGACTTATTATTCTTAAATCCTTTCTTACTACGACAAAAGCAAGGTTGAGTTTTAATGCTGCTTCTTCAACGATTGCTTTAGCTTCACTGTCTCAGGTATGCAGAAAATCCGGTTGGACCTGGAGCCAAAGACTGTAAAGAGAAAATCGATTGCTAGAAACGATCCCCTGGAGAGATTCAGCTGCCTTTCCCAACGGTTGCCAAATCCTTTTTTTCTGAGTTCCAACTAGAAGTAAAGTGCACCTGTTGTCTCTAAGAGATTGCAGTTCTACATTATGTTCAGTAAGGAGTAAACTGGCTCCATTAGACAACAAGGGAGGTTCTCGGATGAAATGTGATGATAAAGTGGCTTCCAAGGGCAGAGTGAGCTTCCTGGAAGTCCCTTCATTTCAGCTGGTTTACCAAATCTAGAATGATCTTCTTGGAAGTGAGTTGAGCTTCTAGCAACTCCTTATTTTAACTGGGCTACCAAATCCAGAATGAGCTTCTAGCAACTCCTTATTTTAACTGGACTACCAAATCCAGAATGAGCTTCTTGGAAGCTCCTTATTTTAGCTGAGCCTTGATAGTACAGTGGTTTAGTGCACCCTGTTATTAACACAGCTGCCTGCAATTTCTGCTGGTTCGAATCTCTCCAAGGCTCAAGGTTGACTCAGCCTTCCATCCTTTCTAAGGTAGGTGAAATGAGGACCCAGTTTGTGGGGGCAATAAGCTGACTTTGTATAAATATACAAAAGAATGAAGGCTATTGCTTAACGCATTGTAAGCCGCCCTGAGTCTCCGGAGAAGGGCGGCATATAAATCAAATAAAAAATAAATAAAAAATAAAAAAAATCCAGAATGAGCTTCTTGGAAGCTCCTTAGTTTAGCTGCGCTACCAAATCCAGAATCAGCTTCTTGGAAGCTCCTTATTGCCAGTCTACCAAGTCCAGAAGGAGCTCCTTGCAAACTGACACTTTTTAGCAGAGTTACCAAAGCCAGAATTTATAGCTTTAATTCAGAAGTTCTGGGGAAAAAAAAGTAATGTAAAGTAAAAAATATATAAAAATAAAACCCGAGTGCGGAATGAAAGCGGAGAAAATATGATTCTGTCTGGCTTCCTCAAATTAGTTTTCTTCTCTCGTTCCAATTTGGGCTGAATTCCAAACAAGGCCTCTTATGGCATTTAAAGCTGTTTATGGATTCAGCTCATTGCTTTAGAGACTGGCAAAGATTTTACTGGTAGAAAACTATGGATAGGGTGTGGTTTTTTGAAGCAAACACACTGCATTTAGTCCTCGGCTTACAACCGTTCGTTTAGCGACCGTTCCCAGTTACAACGGCGCTGGAAAAAAAATGACGGACGATCAGTCCTCGCACTTACGACCGGCGCAGCATCCCCAGGACCACGTGACCAAATTTTGGGTTGCTTGGCAACATGCAGTTATTTATTGCAGGGGGTCCTAAGGTCATGTGGTCACCATTTGTGACCTTCCCAGTCAGTTTCCGACAAGCAGATTGTGTTAACGACTGCGTGATTCACTTAAGAACTGCAGCGGTTCGCTTAACAACCGTGGCACAAAAAGGTCATAAAATAAGTGGCACGAGCCACTGAACCATCTTCGCGCCCCAAATGTATTTATTTTATTTACAAAATTTATCACAGTTGACTCTAGGCGCCTTACCATCTCAGCATAGAATAAAATAATAAAAATAGAAAAGAATATTTTTTTTGGCTGAGTTTTGCCCCATTTTACGACTTTCCTTGACACAGTTGTTAAGTGAATCGTTGCAGTTGTTAAATTAATAACTTAGTTGTTAAGTGAATCTGGCTTCCCCATCGACTTGGCTTGTCCAGAAGGTCGCAGAAGGGCAGCGCGTGTTAGGGGGACACTGCTACCGTCCTAAGTACACGTCAGTTGCCAAGCATTCAACCACGAAGATGCTGCATTGGTCGTAAGTGTGAAAAACGGTCACAAGTCGCTTTTTTTCAGCGACGTCATCACTTCGAACGGTCACTAAATGAACTGTTGCAAGTTGAGGACTACCGGTAGTTTGTGAGTCTGCTTGGCCCAGCGCTTTCTTCAGCAATGTTGGGTTGCCTTCAAACCTGGCTGCTTCCAGGTTTACCTTGAGGCCCCTGAATGGAAAACATCCAGCTCGCTTTGTGGACTTAACTTGGGTGTAGTCAACTTTCCCTTCATTTCTCCTAGCAAATGTTGCTTACGATTTATGATCCGTGAAACCGGTTAGCTGAATGAGGGAGTGACCAGTGTTGTTGTTGTTAGTTGCGAAGTCATGTCCGACCCATCGCAACCCCATGGACAACGTTCCTCCAGGCCTCCCTGTCTCTACCATCCTCTGGAGTCCATTGAAGCTCCCGCCGACTGCTTCAGTGACTCCATCCAGCCACCTCGTTCTCTTCCGTCCCCTTCTTCTTTTGCCCTCCATCGTTCCCAGCATTGGGCTCTTCTCCAGGGAGTCCTTCCTTCTCATCAGGTGGCCAAAGGATTTGAGTTTCCTCTTCAGGATCTGGCCTTTTAAAGAGCAGTCAGGGTTGATCTCCTCTAGGACCGACCAGTTGGATCGCCTTGCAAGTCCAAGGGACTCACAGGAGTCACTTGGTCTATCTATCTATCTATCTATCTATCTATCTATCTATCTATCTATCTATCTGTTGTTGTTGTTGTTATTAGTTGTGAAGTTGTGTCTGATCCATTGTGACCTCATGGACCACGTTCCTCCAGGCCTTCCTGTCCTCTACCATCCTCTGGAGTCCATTTAAGCTCCCGCCGACTGCTTCAGGGACTCCATCCAGCCACCTCGTTCTCTTCCATCCCCTTCTTCTTTTGCCCTCCATCGTTCCCAGCATTTGGCTCTTCTCCAGGGAGTCCTTCCTTCTCATTAGGTGGCCAAAGGATTTTGAGTTTCCTCTTCAGGATCTGGTCTTCTAGAGAGCAGTCAGGGTTGATCTCCTCTAGGACCGACCAGTTGGATCGCCTTGCAAGTCCAAGGGACTCGCAGGAGTCTTCTCCAGCACCAGAGCTCAAAGGCCTCCATTCTTTGGCCTTCTCAGCCTTCCTTATGGTCCAACTTTCACAGCCATCCATTGCAACTGGGAAAACCATCGCCTTGACTATACGCACTTTTGTTGGCAGGGCGATGTCTCTGCTTTTTAGTACGCTGTCTTGATTTGCCATTGCTTTCCTCCCCAGGAGCAAGCGCCTTTTAATTTCTTGGCTGCAGTCCCCATCTGCGGCGATCTTGGAGCCCAGGAAAATAAAATCTGTCACTACCTCCATTTCTTCCCCGTCTATTTGCCAGGAATTGAGAGGGCCGGATGCCACGATCTTAGTTTTCTTGATGTTGAGTTTCAAGCCAATTTTTGCACTCTCCTTCTTCACCCACATCAAGGAAACATCCAGCTCATTTTGTGGACTTAACTTGGATGTAATCAACTTAGCAAATGTTGCTTATGACCCGTGAAACGGATTAGCTCAACGCGGGAGGGACCGACCGACCGACCGTAAGCAAACACAATTGATTGCTTCCAACCAAGTGGAGGGGACCCTAAACAACTCTTTGGAAAGTCAAGGAGACAGATAAGCTGCCTGTCCTTGTAACTTCCTCTTCAAAATAACTTGAGGAAAGCACTGACAGTTATTCATTAATTAAATTTGTTTGCCGCCCAGGGCCGTTTACGGTATTAAAATGAAATCATAAATAAGTTATAAGGTTTTGATAATCTGAACCAAGAAGATCAATAATTGGTCTCTCTCTCTCTCTCTCTCTCTCTCTCTCTCTCTCTCTCTTTCTCTCATTCTCTCTCTCATTCTCTCTCTTTATATATATAATATAATATATGTATTTCTCTTTAGCCAGGTTCTTCCTACGTAAACCAAGATTTTTATGCAGCCCTAGTTCAGTGAAATCACAATCCACAATTCACTGAACTAGGGCTGCATAAAATTCTTGGTTTACGTAGGAAGAACCTGGCTAAAGAGAAATACACATAAAGGCCTACGAAAAGAAAACAAATTTTATATATATATATATATATATTCATTCTCAGGTTTTCACGGGTGTTTGTATGTAGGTCTTTGGTTATTCGGGTCTTCTCCCACGTAAAATTGGAAGTGTCTTGGCGACGTTTCGACGAAGTCTCATTCGTCATCTTCAGGCTGGTGTTTTCGGCTTCGTGCTTCTAGGAGCAATGTGTGATCGCAGCTGTTTCTTCCTTTTAAGCCCCCACCCCCACTGGCAGTTAAAAGGAAGAAACAGCTGCAATCACACATTGCTTCTAGAAGCACGAAGCCGAAAACATCAACCTGAAGATGACGAATGAGACTTCGTCGAAACGTCGCCAAGACACTTCCAATTTTACGTGGGAGAAGACCCGAATAACCAAAGACCTATATATATGTGTGTGTGTGTGTGTTTTCCTCTAGCCAGGTTTTTCCTACGTAACCAAGGTTTTTCTGCAGCCCTAGCTCAGTAGAATCACATCCACTCAATTCTGGGCTTTTTTCTTTCTGGCAGCCAGCAAGTTCTTGCTGCCAGATGAGAGACTTCGAGTGGATGTGATTCTACTGAGCTAGGGCTGCAGAAAAACCTTGGTTACGTAGGAAAAACCTGGCTAGAGGGAAAACACACATAAATCCTACGAAGAAGTAGGAATATATATATTCCTTGACTGACTGACTATCAATAAAGGCTAGCTGTAGATTAAGAGCCAGTTGAGGTAACCAACTTTGGCTGATCTCAGAAAAAAAAAATAGAGGAAAAAAAAATCACATTTTGTGTCCGTGTAATTGCCAAGAAAACAATATGACTAAGGAGGACAGAAGAACCCGGCTTGTCTCAAACAAATGTAATCTTATCATCATGACCCGAGAGATTTGTACTTGAGCGACTCCCGCAGAATAAACAAATACAGCAAAAGAAAAATCATTTCCTGCTTAGGAAAAAAAAACCTGGCTGAAATACAGTCTGGTAGTGGAAAAAGAGTCCCATTTTCCAAGCATCTGGGTTTCATTTGCGTTTTGCATTTTGTTTTTAAATTTTAGGGATTAAGTTACTGGCCCTTATTGGGGTATAGATTTGCTCAAACATGTAAGGGGCTAGAGCCTTGGGTGAGATGTGCAAACCGCCCCTCCCTGTTATGTTAAAATATAATATAATATAAAAGAAGGGGAAATAAGGAGATAATTGCTGATAGATCAAGATAAGAACCACAAAGATTAAACTTCCGCCTCCTTGTTCCTGGTTCAATTTATTTTCTCTTTAACTTTATTCAGGCACTCTTAAAGGCACACCAGTGAGGTCTTGTTATAGATAGTAATGGAGCCTGCATGCACGCTGGGGAATTCTGGGAGTGGAAGTCCATGCAAGCTTGGTTGGGGGATTCTGGGAGTGAAATCCATAAATATTTGTAGCTCAGGGTTGAACTGAGGGCTCCTTGGTGTTCTCTGAGCTTGGTGGTTTTCTTGCAGACGTTTAGCAACCCAACTAGGGAACATCATCAGTGCTAGAAGGGGATGGGGTTTGTGGAGAGGAGGAGGAGGAGGAGAGGAGAGTAAAGGAGAGGAGAGAGGAGAGCGGGAGAACTGTCTTTGGTGCCCTCTGAGCCTGTTTTCTTGCAGAAATTTCATTACCCAACTAGATAAATATCAGTGCTAGAAGGGAGTGGGGTGTGGGGGGGGAGGAGGAGGAGGAGGAGGAGGAAAAGAAGATGACGAGATGGAGGAAAGAAGTAGAAGTAGAAGGAGGAGGAAGAGAAAGAGTGAAGAGGAGAAGCAAGGTCAGAGAAAGGGAAGAAGGGAATGGAGAAGAAGGAGGGAGAAGAGAAGGAGAAGCAAGAGGAGAGGAGGAAGAAAAAGGAAGAGAGAAAGAGGTGGAAGAAAGAAGTAGAAGGAGGAGGAAGAGAAAGAGTGAAGAGGAGAAGCAAGGTCAGAGAAAGGGAAGAATGGAACGGAGAAGGAGGAGGGAGAAGAGGAGGAGGAGCAAGAGGAGAGGAGGAAGAATGAGAGAGGAGGAGGAGGAAGAAGAAAAAAAGAGGAAGATGAGAAGGAGGTGGAGGAAAGAAAACAGGAGGAGGAGAAAAAGAAAAGAGGAGAAGGATACAAAGAAAGCGAAGGAGAAGAGAATGGAGAAGAAGGAGGGAAAAGAAGGGAAAGAAGAGAAGGATGATATAGGAGGAGGAGGAGGATGGATGGAAAGAAGAAAGAAGGAGAAGAAAGAAGAAGTGGAAGGGGAAGAGGAGGAGGAGGACGATGACTCTGGGATCCTTGGTGTTCTCCAAGCTGGGTTGTTTACTTGTAGACGTTTCACGACCCAACTAGGTAACACCATCAGTGCTGCAAGGGAGTGTGGTTTGCTTTTTGTTTATATACAAGTGGCTTCCTTACAGAAAACAAACTCCACTTCCTTCTGGCACTGATGATGTTACCTAGTTGGGTTATGAGACATCTGCAAGAAAACAACCCAGCTCAGAGAGCACCCAATGAAATCCATGCATGCTGGGTGGGGTGGGGGAATTCTGGGAGTTGAAGTCCACCCCCCCTTAACGTTGCTGGGCTGCCCCCAGACTGCCTTTTCCTGATTTATGAGGATCCTGGAGGAGATTTTTAGCTTTGGCACAGCCTCATTTGAAAGATCGTACTCTGCTCATGTGTCTCCTTAATGAAAAACAGACTTTCCTGGCTGAGCCTCCCAAATTGAATTTCTCCTCCACTTGTTTTGCTGTGGGATTTTTTTGGCTTGACGTGAAAACCAGCAAAGCTTTAATCGAATGAAATGGGGAGCTTTTTGGTTATTTTTGCCCAATGGATCCCAGGCCAGGGTGGGATAAAACTCAATGATTTTTTTTTTTTAAAAAATAAAAATAAATAAATCAGATTTTAAAAATTTAAATTGGATTTTTATTTTTTATTTTTAATCAAATTTATTTTAATAAAATGCTTTTGGAGTAAAAAAAAATCTAGCTAAAGATAGTTTTCTATTTAAGATACATTCACAGTTTAGTTTTATTCAGCACGAAATGGAGCTTAGTTCGGTAGCATATCAGGCTGTAGATTCGGCAATATTGGGACTGTCGGTGAGCTAAACAGATGATCAGAGGAGGCGCCGCTGAGGAACAGAGATGATTATTTAAATCAAGTGGATTTAAATCAAGCCTTTTTACGTGATTTGAATCATGGTTTAAATCGTGATTTAAATCATGGTTTAAATTGTGATTTAAATCATGGTTTAAATTGTGATTTAAATCATGGTTTAAATCATGGTTTAAATCTTGATTTAAATCATGATTTAAATCAACTTGATTTAAATCAAATCCACCCTGTCCCAGGCGCAGGAGGACACCTCTTGACAATTAGCATCCACTCCTTTCCATCCCCCCAAAAATAGAGGTAGTCTTCGACTTAACGACCGTTGCAGCATCCCCTTTTGCGACCTTCTCACAAGCAAACTCAATGGGGAAGCCAGATTCACGTAACAACCATGTCCCTAACTTAACTGCAGTGATTCACTTAACAGCTGTGGCAAGGAAGGTTGTAAAATGGGGCCAAATTCACTGCCTCGCTTAGCAGCAGAGATTCTGGGCTCAATTGTGGTCGTATAGTCGAGGACTTCCTGTAGTTAGATTTTTGCTTATTTTAATGGGTTTTAATATATGTTTAAATTATATATTTGTACATTTATGTGTTTTATGTGTGCACGTTTATGTATTTTATGTTTTATTGGGCTTGTTTTTATTTGTTGAGTCCTACGGAGATAGGGCGGCATACAAATTATATTAAATAAATTAAATAAATAAGTTAATTTGGTGGATAGAGGCTGATACTTCTTCACTTGCAGGATATTCTTAAGTGTGGTTGTGTGTCTGGTTGTGTATTTGTGTGTCAGCAATATCCTTCGGTATCTGCCACCACTTCTGTGGTTTTTGCCAAGCTGCCAGTGCTAATTGGTTCGCTGTAAAGTGAATACTTCATTAAGAGGGAATGCACGAACGATTCTATAAGTCCTCCAATTTCTCCTTTTTCCTACTTGCTAAATGTCAGATTCACACGGCAGCAGCGGGAAACCCCGGTTAGCTTTTGCAAAGCGCCGCATTTCTAAACGGAGGACGTTGGTTGGTTTATTTCTCTCCTGAAACACAAAAAGGAAACAAATCCAATAAAACCATCCAGTCCCTTTAATCCGGTTTCATCCTGGTTCGCTTTGCTTCAGATAGTTGGTTTCAGATCCTCCGTGGATTTGGAAGGTGGTTTTCGTGATACATTTCATGATATGAAAGGGACGCGGTGGCTCGGTGGCTAAGACGCTGAGCTTGTCGATCGAAAGGTCGGCAGTTCAGCGGTTCGAATCCCTGGTGCCGTGTAACGGGGTGAGCTCCCGATACCTGTCCCAGCTTCTGCCAATCTAGCAGTTCGAAAGCACGTAAAAAATGCAAGTGGGAAAAATAGGGACCACCTTTGGTGGGAAGGGAACAGCGTTCCGTGTGCCTTTGGCGTTGAGTCATGCCGGCCACATGACCACGGAGATGTCTTCGGACAGCGCTGGCTCTTCGGCTTTGAAATGGAGATGAGCACCGTCCCCTAGAGTCGGGAACGAGTAGCACCATCACTGCCTTATACTATTCTGGCCAAGTGGCTGTTAAATCTCTTCTTAAAAACCTCCAGGGATGTAGCATCTACAACTTCTGGTGGCCAGCCGTTCCACTGGTTAATTGTTCTCACAGTCAGGAAAATCCTCCTTAGTTCTAAGTTGCTTCTCTCCTTGGTTGATTTCCACCCATTGCTTCTTCTCCTGCCCTCAGGTGCTTTGGAGAATAGCTTGACTCCCTCTTCTTTGGGGCAGCCCCTGAGATATTGGAAGACTGCTATCATGTCTCCCCTGGTCCTTCTCTTTTTTAAAAAAAGACATACCTGGTTCCTTTAGCAATTCATCCCACAGTTCCAACCCCCAGACCACTAATTATTTTTGTGGCTCTGCTCTGTGGGTCAAAGTTTGAAGGGCTGAATTAGCAAGAGAAGGACATTTTGGATGACTCACTCGTTTTTGGATGCATCTGGAGAAGTTTGGAAACCTTCGGTGTCCTAGTGAAAAGTGGACTTTCTCAACATTCCTCTCCTAAATGAATGGAGATTTTCCAGATGAGAAAAAACAACAACACAATAACTTGAGATTCTACATTGTCGGTTCCCCCCAAAGCAGATATTCTGCATTCTTGCCAATGCAGTTCATGATTTTCAAAGTGAAGAACAAAATTAGGGGTGTTTTTTTTTTTTTTTTACTGCTATGCAACTTTTCTGAAAAATGATTTATGACAGGACAGAGGTCACTTGGTGTTGGACAGAGAAGGCATTGTTCTCCAGTGCGTCACCAGTCGCTAAATTGCAAAACTGCATTCATTTCTGTTCTCTCTACCCATTTAGCTTCTCTGTATGCGCAATTAATAATTATTCCTCCCTCCCCCATACAACGATAGAAATTTAGAGGAATTTAGGATTTAGGCCATGAAGATGGTTTTAAGGAGGGCTGAGGGGTCTCTGCTAAGGAGAGGGACCCTATTTTTGCAGTGTGCCGAGTCCGAGAAAGAAATAAAAGTCAAAAAAAGCCAACACAATCCTAGGCTGCATTAACAGAGGAATAGAATCAAGATCACGTGAAGTGTTAATACCACTTTATAAGGCCACACTTGGAATCCTGCATCCAGTTTTGGTCGCCACGATGTAAAAAAAACGATGTTGAGACTCTAGAAAGAGTGCAGAGAAGAGCAACAAAGAGGATTAGGGGACTGGAGGCTAAAATATTTGACAAACAATTGCAGAAATTAGGTATATCTAGTCTAAGGAGGGAGGAGAAGGATTAGGGATGATGTGATGGCAGTCTACCACTATTTGAAGGGCTGCCACAGAGAAGAGAGGGCCAAGCTATTTTCCAAAGCACCTGAAGGCAGGACAAGAAGCAACGAATGGAAATGTCTATAGAGGTTCTCCATCATCCAGGTCATGGTTGTCCCATAGGTGTTTTTTTTTCAAGTGGCAACTGGACTTTCTTATTTTTTTCTTTGAACTCGTTTCGCTTCTCATCCAAGAAGCTTTTCCAGCTCTGAGCTGGCAAGACGGAGTTTCTAGCCACCAGCTGGACGTCTCTACAATGCACAAAAACAGAGATGCATCCATTACATCACAGGTTGAGATGGGAGACAGATAATCTGTAGATGTCTGGCTTCAATTTAAATGCAAGACATCATTGATCCAGTTGAGTTCATTTTTGGAACAGGACCATATCTCTTGGCCCAGTTGAGTTGGTTCTTGGAACAGGAGCCAGCATCAACCCAGTTGAGTTGGTTCTTGGAACAGGACCACGTCTCTTGGCCCAGTTGAGTTGGTTGTCGGAACAGGAGCCAGCATTGACTCAGTTGAGTTGGTTCTTGGAACAGGACCATATCTCTTGGCCCAGTTGAGTTGGTTGTCGGAACAGGAGCCAGCATTGACTCAGTTGAGTTGGTTGTTGGAATAGGACCATATCTCTTGGCCCAGTTGAGTTGGTTGTCGGAACAGGAGCCAGCATTGACTCAGTTGAGTTGGTTCTTGGAACAGGACCATATCTCTTGGCCCAGTTGAGTTGGTTGTCGGAACAGGAGCCAGCATTGACTCAGTTGAGTTGGTTGTTGGAACAGGACCATATCTCTTGGCCCAGTTGAGTTGGATGTTGGAACAGAACCACGTCTCTTGGCCCAGTTGAGTTGCTTGTTGGAATAGAACCATGTCATTGATCCACTTGAGTTGCTTGTTGGAGGAGGGCCATATCTCTTGGTCCACTTGAGTTGCTTGTTGGAATAGGACCACATCTCTTGGCCCAGTTGAGTTGGTTGTTGGAATAGGACATGTCATTGATCCAGTTGAGTTGGTTCTTGGAACAGGACCCACCATTAACCCAGTTGAGTTGGTTCTTGGAATAGGATCATGTCTCTTGGCCCAGTTGAGTTGGTTCTTGGAAAAGGACCCAGCATTGACCCAGTTGAGTTGGTTGTTGGAACTGAACCACATTCTTGACTCAGTTGTTTGTGGGAATAGAGCCACAGTCCAATCTTACTTTGCATGGTTGCTGTTGGGAGGGAGTGTTCAAAATTGAGAGGGCTTTTATGTTTCCATGAACCAGAACAAAATCCCGGCACAAACTTCTAGCCAGCAAAGAAATCCATAAGGCTTCTTTCCCAGGTTCACGTACCAAAGATGAAGATTGGGACAGAAACGGCCTTAAGATCGTCTTGAACTTCTGCATCCACATTTTCCCTCCTGGCCTTGACCAAGAAATCTGTTTTGTCTCTCTCTCTCTCTTGCAGGACATCTGTGAAGACCCCCATCTCTTTGTGGATGGAATCAGCTCCCATGACTTACATCAGGGGCAGGTGGGCAACTGCTGGTTCGTGGCTGCCTGCTCAGCGTTGGCATCCAGAGAGGCCCTATGGCAGAAGGTAACCAGTTTGGAAATTGTCAGAAAAAAAATAATCTTATTTGCTCCTATGGCTGTGCTGAAACAACATACAGTAGTGGCCAAAATTATGGAAACCTTTTGGGAAAAGTGTATTTTTGAGGTTTGATGGCTAATAACACCACTTTTTTTTGTGGAGTTTCAAGATTCCACTGCTGGAATGGCCTGGGAATAGCCCAGATCTTCACCCAATGGAAAATCTATGGAGCCGACTAAAGAAACTTGTTAGTCAGAAGCGACCCAGCAATAAAACCCAGTTAACAGAAGCCATCATTCCATCTTGGTTTCACATTAAAACAGCTGCAGAACTCAAAGACTTGGTTCACTCCATGGGAAGACGTTGTAAGGCCGTCATTCATGCTAAAGGTTACCCAACTAAGTATTAACTGACATGATGATAATTTTTGCATATCTCGTGTTTTCCATGGTGATCATTTTTGTATATCTCGTTTTTTCTACGTGTTTCACTTTTCTTCTTTATACTGTAACTGCTATTCTAATAGCAAATCCTTCACAAAACTGATTGCATGACATTCTTGATTAAATTATCTTTCCATTGATATATAATTTTATGGTACTACTACTTCAAAAAAAAGTGGTGTTATTAGCTAGTTTTAGAAAATACACTTTTCCCAAAAGGTTTCCACAATTTTGGCCACTACGGTACTTAGCTGTCGTGTGAACTGGGCTCGTAACAGGTCGTCTTCAACTTACGACCACAATTGAGCCCAGAATCTCTGTTGCTAAGCGAGACAGTTATTAAGTGAGCTTTATCCCATTTTGCAACCGTCGTTAACCGAATCACTGCAATGGTTAAGTTAGTCACACCGTTATTCAGTGAATCTGGCTTCTCCATTGACTTTGCTTGTGAGAAGGTCAACAAAAGTTGGTTCCATGATCCTGGGGACACTGCCACCGTCATAAACATGAGTCGGTTGCCAAGTGTCTGAATTTTGATCACGTGCAGATGCTGTAACGGTCGTAAAGTGTGAAAAACCGTCGTGTGTCACTTTTTTCAGTGACGTCGTAACTTCCAACGGTCAGTAAATGAACTGTTCTACGTCAAGGACTCCCTGTAGAAGTAACTTAAGGTGGCAAATATTCTTAATATTCCTTCCTTCTTCCCCCCCCCACCGCAACAACAACCCAGTGAGGTGGGTTAGGCTGAGAGAGGGGGACTGGCTTAGGATCAATGTGTTCTGTCCCTGTCTCACACATGCACACAAACAGATATCCAGGTGTTAAATAAAACTGGCAGACAACAAATTCTTTCGATAAGAGGATTGGCAGCAACCCAGTAGCTGCTTGCCAAGAACTTTACTCATTGAGGGAGGGGTTGTTCCTCCGACAGATAAACCCGAACAAGATACACACAGTTCAAGAATTGTCAAGTCCAGTCTGTATTAAATCCAAGGCACATAACATTGTTTCAAAGATACAATGTGACTCGCTAGTAGTTAGTTTTGTCCGTCACAGAGTCTGAATGGCCACCTCACCCCCTTTTATCCCCTGTGGGGTGTGGTCCAGTGACTCAGCCTAATCTCTGGCACGCCTCCTTTTCTGCTGCGTGCGCTTGTCTCTCCGACGCTGGCGTGGATCCAGCCAAGACTTATCTCCGTCACTGTCCGACTGTGAGGAGATACCTGGCTCCTGGCTAATCTCTTCTCCCTCGGGAGACACCTGAGGCATTGCCAGAGAGGAGGGTCCTGGAGAGGGAGGCCTGGCCAACTCCTCTCCTTCATGTTCGGAGCCTTCTCCCTCCGATAAGTCTGCCTCGGGGGTCGGAGTCACAACACAATGTGATGCAAACAAAAAACTGCAGGTATATTTTATTTGGGTGTGCACATTTTCTAATATCTATAACATGGCTAACCTTTTTGCCATTGCGTGCCAAAAGTGAGGGGGAAGCATGGGGGGGTAGAGCGTGCACATGCCGACACCCATAATTCAATGCGCCCTGCCCTGTACGACCCCGTTTTTGGCACACAATGGCCCAGTGGGCCCGGTAGGCCCATTTCTTTGCCCTCCCCAGGCTCCAGAGTCTTTCTAGGAGCCTGGGGAGGGCGAAAACAGCCTTCCCCACTCCCCCGGAGGCCCTCTGGAGGCCAGAAACGGCCCGTTTCCAGACTTCCAGTGGGCCCAAAACACCCAAAAATCAGCTGGCTAGCGCACACATGCGGGCTGGAGCTGAGCTAGGGCAATGCTCGCGTGCCCACAGATATGGCTCCGTGAGTCACCTGTGGCTACGCGTGCCATAGGTTCGCCATCACGGATCTATAGATTTGCAAGCAATTTCCCCCCCGTGGGATGCAATTTCGTGCTCCTTTTCCGATTGGGAAGCTTGTTGGAAAAAAAGATGGATAATTAGTTGTATTGTATTTTGCGAGTCAGTTGAGGATCATACCCAGGAGAGAAAAAAATTGCTTTCATTTTACTGTATTCCCTTCCTTACCTGGAGGGAGGTGTCGCCCTCTGGTGGACACCTGGTGAAATTCTACCTCTTCAAAAGAGGGTACCGTTCGTGGTTCTAACTATATCGATATACAGGTAGTAGTCCTCGACTTATGACCACAATTTACGTTGCTAAGAAAGACAGCGGTTAAATGAGTTTTGCTCTGTTTCGTGACCTTTCTCACCGCAGTTGTTAAGTGAGTCACTGCAGTTGTTAAGACAGTATCACGGTCCCTGTTGATTTTGCTTGTCAAAAAGTCGCAAAAGGGGATCACAGGACCCCGTCATAAATATGAGTCCATTGCCAAGCGTCCAAATTTTGATCACCATAGGGATGCTGCAACGGTCATAAGTGTGAAAAACTTGTCACACGTCACTTTTTTTTTTCCAGTGCCGTTGTAAGTTTGAACAGTCACTAAAAGAATGGTTGTAAATCAAGGACCCAGATTGACTCTGTAAACCGCTTAGAGAGGGCTGGAAAAGCACCGTGAAGTGGTATATACAGCGTAATCCTCGATTTACGGCCACAATTGAGTCCAAAATGTTTGTGGTTAAGTGAGACGTTTGTTCAGTGAGTTTTGACCCGTTTTACAATCTTTCTTGCCACGGTTGTTAAGTGAGTGCCTGCAGTTGATAAGTGAGTCACACGGCTGTTGAGCGAATGTGGCTTCCCGCATTGAATTTGTTTGTCAGAGGGTCTCAAAAGGGGATGTCATAAATATGAGCCAGTTGCCGATACTGTCAACGGTTATAAGTGTGAAAAACAATCAAAAGTCACTGTTTTCAGTGCCATTGTAAGTTTGAATTGTCACTAAACAAAACTGTTGTAAGTTGAGGATTACCTGTACCTGTATTTCGTTTCACACAAACACAGAGACACACAACCGACATCCTCAAGCCTCCCTCTTTGCTCCTGTGGGATGTTATTCAAGCCGAGGAGGAAGGCTCACTCGAGTCCTATTATTTGAAATCTTCCTCTTCCTCTCTGGACTCCCAAAATCCCTCCTGGCTTGTTTGCTCAACGCTGATTTTTTTCCACCGTGGCCTTTTGCGCCGAAAGGCGTTTGAAACTTCTCCTTGTGCTCGTCGCCCTGAAAGGAAAAGCTTGCAGAATATTTACAAATATGGATGTTTTAGAAATGGATGGTTAGAACAGGCAGGCCTCCACTTACAAGCGTTCGTTTAGTGACCGTTCAAAGTTACGACGGCACTGGGGGAAAAAAAATAACAAAAAAATGAACATTTGTCACACTTATTTATTTTATTTTTATTTATTTTATTAGTTCAATTTATATGCCGCCCTCCTCGGAAGACTCAGGGCAGCTTAGAATGCATTCATTTATTTATTTATTTATTTATTTATTTATTTATTTATTTATTTATTTATTTATTTATTTATTTATTTGTTTATTTATTTATTTATTTATTTGTTTATTTATTTATTTATTTATTTAAATTTCTATACCGCCCTTCTCCCGAAGGACTCGGGGCGGTGAACAGCCAGAGGATAAAACACAGAAATACAAAAATTTAAAATAGATTAAAAACGAATTAAATAATTTGGCTGAATTTAAAATACCCCATTATACCCACTTATAGCAATAGCCTTCATTCTTTTGTATATACCTGCTTATTAGGGCGTTTGGCCTCCCTTAAGCGGTGTTTCTACAAAGTCAGTTTATTGCCCCCACAATCCGGGTCCTCATTTTACCTACCTCGGAAGGATGGAAGGCTGAGTCAACCTTGAGCCTGGTGAGATTTGAACTCGCAGTAATTGCAGGCAGCTGGTGCTACTTAACAGCACTTTAGTCCGCTGCGCCACCAAGGCTCTTCTAAGGCTATTGCCCTTCCTTCCTTCCTTCCTTCCTTCCTTCCTTCCTTCCTTCCTTCCTTCCTTCCTTCCTTCCTTCCTTCCTTCCTTCCTTCCTTCCTTCTTTCCTTCCTTCTCTCCCAGTGGTTAGAATACAGTATTGCAGGCTAACTCTGCCCATTGCCAGGAGTTGACTTCCATCCTTCCAAGGTTGCTAAAATGAGGACCCAGATTGTTGGGGGAAAGAAGCTGACTCTGTAAACCGCTTAGAGAGGGCTGGAAAGCACTGTGAAGCGGTATATACATCTTAAGTGCTATTTATTGTTTGTTTATTTATTTATTGGTTCGATTTATATGCAGCCCTTCTCCGGAGACTCAGGGCGGCTTACAATGTGTTAAGCAATAGCCTTCATACTTTTGTATATACCTGCTTAGTAGAGCTTTCGGGGCCCCCCTAAGCGATGTTCTTTTTTATACAAAGTCAGCTTATTGCCCCCACAATCCGGGTCCTCATTTTACCTCCCTCGGAAGGATGGAAGGCTGAGTCAACCTTGAGCCTGGTGAGATTTGAACTCGCAGTAATTGCAGGCAGCTGGCAGCTAAGTGCTACTTAACAGCATTTTAATCCGCTGCACCACCAAGGCTCCACCACTTATGACCCTTGCAGCATTCCCAGCATCACGTGATCAAAATTCAGACCCTTGGCAATTGACTCATATTTTGTCATAAATTTTGTCACAGCCGGAGGGCCACATTTTGTGAAATTCTGACAAGCGAAGTCAATGGGGGAAAGCCAGATTCTGAGCTAAAATAGAAACTACCCATTAAAATGCTATTTTAATGGGGGGGTTCTATTTTAGCTCTTTTGGCCAAATTATTTAATATTTTTAAATTGTCTTTTAACTTTCATATAGTTGTGGGTTTTATTTTTGGCTGTACACCGCCCTGAGTCCTTTGGGAGAAGGGCGGTATAAAAATTTAATAAAATAAATAAATAAAATAAATAAATTCATCTAAGAACTGTGTTGCTAACTTTAACAACCGCAATGACTCACTTAACAACTGTGGCGAGAAAGGTCACGAAACAGAGCAAAACTCGCTTAACCACTGTCTTTCTTAGCAACATAAATTGTGGTCCTAAGTCAAGGACTACCTGTATATCGATATAGTTAGAACCACAAACGGGTACCAACTGCAATGGTTCGCTTACCAACTGTGGCAAGAAAAGTTGTAAAGTGGGGCAAAGCTCACTTAACAACCATCTGGCTTAGCGACAGAAATCTTGGGCTCAATGGTGGTCGTAAGACGAGGTCTTCTGTATTTTGAAATGCTGGTATTATTAATATACCTAAATGGAGAAGAGAGGCTGCTGACGTGTTATTATCGAGGGACTTGAAAGGAAAAAGGAGGCCATCTTCGTTGTAAATTGGATGTACTTTGTGGTCACTTTTAAATTGTTTTTCTCTTTTTATGTTAGTTTGAATTTTAACGTTTTCCTTTGAAATTGAATTGAATGAGCCTTGGTGGCGCAGCAGACTGAAGTGCTGTTAAGTAGCACCAGCTGCCTGCAATTACTGCAAGTTCGAATCTCACCAGGCTCAAGGTTGACTCAGCCTTCCATCCTTCCGAGGTAGGTAAAATGAGGACCCAGATTGTGGGGGCAATAAACTGACTTTGTATAAAAAAGAACATTGCTTTGGGGGGGGCCCAAAAAGCCCTACTAAGCAAGTATATACAAAAGTATGAAGGCTATTGCTTAACGCATTGTAAGCAGCCCTGAGTCTCCGGAGAAGGGCGGCATATAAAATTGAACCAATAAATAAACAATAAATAAATAAATTCAAATTATATTAAAGGGAGGAAAAAAGAGGTTGGAATTCGGACACTAGTTCCGTAGACATATCTGAATTCTCTATACAGCCCCGAATAACACAAAAGTGTGAAACAATTTTCTCAACTGAACAAGCACTAAAAAAAGTGCTTAAAGTTTAGTCTTAAAGTTGCTGAACTTGAGAAATTCAACTTTAATGCAAAGGTTGTCCTCTACGTACGACCACAACTGAGCCCAAAATTCCCACTGCTAAGCAAGACACTTGGTTAAATGCATTTTGCCCCATTTTATGACCGTTCTGGCCACGGGTTGCTAAGTGAATCATTGTTGCTAAGTGAATCACTGCAGTTGTTAAGATAAGCAACACGGTTGTTAAGTGAATCTGGCTCCCCCTTTGACTTTTGCTTGTCAGAAGGTCGCAAAAGGGGGACACTGGGACCGTCATAAATATGAGCCAGTTGCCAAGCGTCCACATTTTGATCACGTGACTTATGGGGATGCAACGGTCGTAAGTGGGAGGACGGGTCTCAAGTCACTTTTTTCAGTGCCATTGTCATTTCAAACGGTCACTACATGAACGGTTGCAAATCGAGGGCGACTTGTGATTAAAATCATCATAAATAACCAAATTCCGGAGCTTCCAGGTTTCCTAAATATCAGGGAAGTTTGACTAGATGCCACTGACTAGCTGGAACCGCAACATCCATTGTGTCCCATGCAACTTAGAATGCGTTGTTGTGGTGCTACAGCTGTGTTGTAATCCTCCGTTCGACGCCATTGCCTACATCTCCAGAGAACCTCCTAATGAATGAAACTCGGAAGGTGGCACACCGAGGGACTGTCCTCTTTCCATGATCACATTCGCCGTGGGCTGCGTCACATGCCCTCCATTCATGAGATCCTTAACCAGATTAACAAATTAACACAGTTGGAAGGGACCTTGGAGGTCATCTAGTCCAACCCCCCCCACCCAAGCAGGAGACCCTACACCATTTCTGACAGATGGCAGTCCAGTCTCTTCTTGAAAGCCTCCAGGGATGAAGTTCCCACAACTTCTGAAGGCAACTTCTGTTCCATGGGTTGATTGTTCTCACTGTCAGAAAATTTCTCCTTATTTCCAGGTTGAATCAGTTTCCTTGATCAGTTTCCATCCATTATTCCTTGTCTGGCGTTCGGGGACCTTGGAAAATAGCTTGACCCCCTTCCTCCTCTCTGTGGCAGCCCCTCAAATATTGGAAGACTGCTATCCTGTCTCCCCTGGTCCTTCTCTTCACTAGACTAGCCATGCCCAGTTCCTGCAACCGTTCATCGTATGTTTTAGCCTCCAGTCAGAGAACCGAGTTCTGCTTTTCCTAAGGGAAGGTTTAGAACATAGAATAATAGAGTTGGAAGGGACTTTGGAGATCTTCTAGTCCAACCCTCTGCTCGAGCAGAGCCGTGGATCAAAGCATCCAATCCTGACCCCCCATTTTGGCAAAGCCGAAAGCGTTTTTGCCAGTCAAATCCCAGAGTGGAATTGCAAAGTGCATTGTTTTCTGTAAACCATCTTTAAATCCTGAAAGAATCTGGAACCCAGAATCATTTGGCAGACTTCCTGAATGGAATCACCATTAGGAAAAAGGTTTGCAATTAACCCTTATAAAAAGCCTTCTTCAACATCTCTCCTTTCCCTCCACCCTTTGACCACAAAGTTGAATTTTAGCCCATCTTGGGAATGCTATTCAGTTGGACGGCTCTTCCGAGAGATAGGATCAAGATCACAGGAAGTGTTTAGTGCTGCTTTATAACATCCTTGGAATCCTACATCCAGTTTTGGTCATCACACTATAAAAAAGATGTCGAGACTCTGGAAAAGAGCGCAGAGAAGAGCAACCAGGATAAATAGAGAGGACTGGAGGCTAAAACATACGATGAACAGTTGCAGGAACTGGGTATGCCTAGTTTAATAAAAAGAAAGACTAGGGGAGACATGATGGCAGTCTTCTAATATTTAAGGGGTGCCACAGAGAAGAACGGGGGTCAACCTATTCTCCAAAGCCCCTGAAGCTAGGACAAGAAGCAATGGATGGAAACTAATCATGGAGCCTTGGTAGTACAGTGGTTTAAAGCACCCTGTTATTAACACAGCTGCCTCAATTACTGCAGGTTCGAATCTTACCAGGCTCAAGGTTGACTCAGCCTTCCATCCTTTCTAAGGTAGGTGAAATGAGGACCCAGTTTGTAGGGGCAATAAGCTGACTTTGTATAAATATACAAAAGGATGAAGGCTATTGCTTAACGCATTGTAAGCCGCCCTGAGTCTCCGGAGAAGGGCGGCATATAAATCAAATAAAAAATAAAAAATAAAATAAAAAAATGGAGAGAAGTAAGACCACACCTAGAATACTGCATCCAGTTTTGGTCACCACACTATAAAAAAGGATGTGGAGACTCTGGAAAGAGTGCAGAGAAGAGCAACCAAGATGATGAGGGGACTGGAGGCTAAAACATACGATGAACGGTTGCAGGAACTGGGCATGGCTAGTCTAGTGAAGAGAAGGACCAGGGGAGACATGAGAGCATCTTCCAATATTTGAGGGGCTGCTACAGAGAGGAGGAAGGGGGTCAAGCTATTCTCCAAAGCACCTGAAGGCCAGACAAGGAATAATGGATGGAAACTGACCAAGGAGAGATTCAACCTGGAAATAAGGAGAAACTTTCTAACAGTGAGAACAATCAACCAGTGGAACAGAAGTTGCCTTTGGAAGTTGTAGGAGCTTCATCCCTGGAGGCTTTCAAGAAGAGACTGGACTGCCATCTGTCAAAAATAGTGTAGGGTCTCCTGCTTGGGAGGGCGGGGGTTGGACTAGATGGCCTCCAAGGTCCCTTCCAACTCTGTTCATCTGTATCATCTGTAGAAGCAACTGAGAACTAAGGTAGAAATTTCCTGACAGGGAGAACAATTAATCCGTGGAACGGCTTGTCTCCAGAAGTTGTAAAGCAGCATTTAACATCCAGCTGCCTGCAATTACTGCGAGTTCAATTCTCACCAGGCTCAAGGTCGACTCAGCCTTCCATCCTTTCTAAGGTGGGTAAAATGAGGACCCGGTTTGTGGGGGGCAATAAGCTGACTTTGTATAAAATATGCAAAAAGTATGAAGGCTATTGCTTAACGCATTGTAAGCCTCCCTGAGTCTCCGGAGAAGGGCGGCATATAAAAATAAATAAATTTTAAAAAATGCTCCATCACTTTTAATAAGAGACTGGACAGACTAATCCAGAATGGTAGAGGGTCTGCTATTTAAGCAGGGGGTTGGACTAGAAGACCTCCAAGGTCCCTTCCAACTCTGTTATTCTGTTAAACGTGTTCTTGCTTGGGAACGGTTGTTAACCCAGGTTGTTAAGGCAGCCGATATCAAGAGACTTGTACCATCGATGATCGTGTCCCTCCCTGGAAAATGAGATGCCCAGAGGAAAACCCCCTCGGGCTTCCCGCTTCCCCAGGCCAGGTTGCTTAGCATCACTGGGGTACCAGCCAGCGAGCGAAGACACACACAAGGAAGTTTCCTTTTGCCTGCCAGACAACCTCGGTCGCTCGTCAAACCGTGCAGAATCTCCCCCCAAAGAAAGGAGAATTATGAGTTCCGAGGAAGCCGAGTTGGAGCTGCATTTGGTCCAAGATGTCCAGCTGACGGAGGTGATGAGGATTCGAGTGACGACCCTCCAGCAGAAAAACGAGAAGCCTCAAGACGGCGAGAAGCTCCTTCAGGATAACGAATTCGTGTTCCGTCTGGACTTCTCCCATCAACACGGTCTCTGTTTCCAGAACTGGAAAGTGATTCTGGACCAGCCGGGCAAGGCCACCATTATCGGGACATCTCAACACTGGACGCCGGACTTGACTAACCTCATGAGAAGGCAGCTCTTAGATCCGGTGGGAGTGTTTTGGAAGAAGCCGGACGCGCCCGATGTGGTAGACTGCAACGAAGCCGATGCCCTGGAGTTTGGAGAAAGGTTGGTGGAGCTGGCCAAAATCCGGAAAGTGATGTATTTCCTAGTGGCCTTCAGCGAGGGTCTGGAGCCAGCTCACCTGAAATGCTCCGTGATATTCAAAATCTGAATTCTGGTGGTCCTACCACGTCTCCTCGGTGGCTTTTTTCCCCTCCCTCTGAAATAGTCTTTTCTTTTGTTTTGGGCTCTGCAACACCAACTGTGACTTTAGTTTTGAAACCAGACACGCTTTCAAAATGCAAAATTCACGTTGACCTTCCTTGACCTTCAGCTTGTCCTTAGATTGGCTCTAAGGAGGACTTAAGCAACACCACTTCCCCTCGCTAGGCTGGGAAATCTGCTGTTTGAAACGTTGAAGATGTTCTCCAAAAGTTTTTCATTTTAAAAAAATTCAATGTATATAGGCCATCCGTTTCTCTATCGCCTCTCCAAACAAAAACCGAGCTGGCTTGTGTAGAAGGAGCCTTTGAAAATTTGGAGCGATTCCCCTCCGCACTCAAGACCTCCAGAAAAGAAGATTATTAGGCTCATGGACTGTCTCAGAAGCCTACCTAGCAGGGCTGGATGTGAAAAAAAAGGCATATCTTGATATTCCTTCGATCCAATTTATTGCAGTAATCTGTGCACTTCTCAAAAGGGGCAGCATCGCCTAAATCCAGGCGCCTGATTATTTAAAACTTACTTTCTTTCGAAGTAAGCCCTAATTTTCACGGAGGCTGTGAAAAACATTGATTTTTCTTAATCAAAAGTTTTCCTAACTTATTTTATGATCTCCAGCACTACCAACCCACCATCGATCAGAGCACGTTAAGCATGCAAGTATTAAAACAGGTGCCCTCTTTTCCCCTCTTTTGCAAAATTGGCACATTTTCCTAAACTGGGACCTGAAGACCAGAGGTAAACAGCTTGACTTTCTGGTAGATCCGTAGCTAGATTTGGATCTGAACTTCAGGATCTCGAGATCACTTCCATCCCCTTGCTTGCTTTTCCAGGAAAATAAAAGATTTGCCACCACTCAAAACCGAGTGCCTTGCTACACAGTGCATTAAATTCCTTTAAATGACAAGCAGTGATTCCCACCCACCCCCTTTGTGCGAATCTGAGGTTTGGAAAGAAGCTTTTAAAACATTTTCTGCTTGATTGACGGAGGTAGAACGAAAAGCTCAACACAGCATCTTTTGCTTGATCGGAGAAATCTTTTCGCTTGGAGGCACCCAAAATTGACTGGTTTGATTGAGGCACTTTGAATACAGAATAAACAGAGTTGGAAGGGATTTTGGACGTCTTTAGTTCTATTAATCACGTGAAGTATTGGTGCCACTTAATAAAACCTTAATAAGACCCCACCTGGACTACAGGGTCCAGTTTTGGTCAAAAAGATGTCGAGACTTTGGAAAAAGTGCAGAGAAGAGCAACTAGGATGATGAAGGGCTTGGAGACTAAAGTATACGAAGAATGTTTGCAGGAATTGGGTATGTCTAGTTTAATGAAAGGAAGGATTAGGAGTGATGTGAGAACAGTATTCTGGTATTTGAGGGGCTGCCCCAAAGAAGAGGGGGGTCAAATTATTCTCCAAAGCACCTTGAAAGCAGGACAAGAAACAACGGATGGAAACTTAATCAAGGAGAGAAGCAACCTGGAATTAAGGAGAAACTTCCTGACAGTGAGGACAATTAACCAGCGGAACAGCTTGCCACCAGAAGTTGTGGGTTTTCCAGTTTTTAAGAAGAAACTGGACAAACATTTGTCTGCAATGGTATTGGGGTTTGACTAGAAGACCTCCAAGGTCCCTTCCACCTCTATCCTGATTGATTGATTGATAGTTCAACCCCCTATGAGGTCAATGTTTTTTTTTCTTTTCTTTTTTATTTTTTGCCCCTCTGAATTTGGCCAAGTGCTTTGGCCTTTTGATGGCTCTTCCTTCTCACCCAAACTTTGGGAAGCCTTTCCAGACGGGGAGAATCACGAACGCCGGAATCCATTGGGAGTTGTTTTTCTGGGACTTTCTGAGAAGTTTTCTGCTTATGAGCAAGTTCTCCTGTCTTACCACTGATGATGTTATCTCGTTGGGTCATAAAACGTCTGCAGAAAAACCACCACGCTGAGACCACCAAGGACTCCAGTCCTCTTTGTCAACAGGGTGTGAACGAGACCGAAAGGGAGGTGTTGTGTTCTTGTGTACCTCCCGCATTGTGGCTGCGGGAATAAGCCGGCGGTTTTCGAATCGCAGTGGGGGGAGAGAGTATTAATTCTGTATGGGTTGGATCCCTAGCTGCTTAAGGACACATTGAATGTAAAGGAGAGAAGAGAGAGAGGGAGGAAGGGAGGAAAGAAGGGAGGGAGGGGGGGGGAGATAATCTGAGTGTGTTGTGTGTCTAGGGAGCGGTGCAGTGGCCTAGAGGTGGAGCTCTGGCCTCACAATCAGGAGGCTGTGAGTTCGATCCTAGGTAGAGGCAGATATTTCTCTCTCTGGGCCACAATGAGAATATATCTGCTGAACAAAACTCCGTACTGGCGACAGGAAAGGCATCCGGCCAGTAAAACACTCTGCTAGCTCCATTTAGTCGCCCAGACTCCATCCTACAAGGGATTATGGGGTCATTGAAAGAAGAAGAAAGTTGTGTGTATAGAGTTCTTTGAAACATTCCTTCCTTCCAGAAAATTGCTGGGTTGTTATCCTAGCGTGGATGGAGTCCATCATACGGGGGAATTGCCGGGAGCCGGAAGCGTATTCCTTTACGTGTGGCTTTCTACTTAAAATTACAGGTAGTCCTCGGCTTACAACCACAAGCAAGGTGATTGTTAAGTGAGTCGTGCCTGATTTTACACTCTATTTTACTGCGGTCATTAAGTGAATCTCGGGTCGTTAAGTGGATCGTGTGATGGATAAGTGAATCCAGCTTCCCCCATTGACTTTGCTGGTTGGGTGGCAATTGCGTGACCCTGGGATGTTGCAACCGTCATAAATACATGCTTGTTGCCAGCTGCCCGAATTTTGCAATGGTCGTAAGTGCAAGGACCAGCCGTAAGTTGCTTTTTTCAGGGCCCATTGTGACTTTGAACCGTTGCTAAATGACTGGTCATACTGTAAGTTGAGGACTATCTGTAAAGGAATAGTTTTCAATCCTCTCTTAATGCCTCTTAAGAAACCAGGGATAATTTCTTCCTGCTCTGTAACCCCCATCTAGGTTGAATATTGGCAGTTGCCTCGTATTAGATCTTCCTTCCTTCCTTCCTTCCTTCCTTCCTTCCTTCCTTCCTTCCTTCCTTCCTTCCTTCCTTCCTTCCTTCCTTCCTCTACTCCCTCCTGTCTCTCCTTCCTTCCTTCCCTCCCTCCCTTTTCCTTCATTTTCTCCCTCCTCCCCCCCCTCTCTGCCATCTTCCTGGCTTCCCTCCCTCCTTTCCTCCCTGCCTTTTTCCCTCCCTCTCTGGCATCTCCTTCCTTCCATCCCTTCCTCCCTCCTCTTTTCCTTCCTTTCCTCCCTCCCTCTCTGCCATCTCCTTCCTTCCTTCCTTCCTTCCTTCCTTCCTTCCTTCCTTCCTTCCTTCCTTCCTTCTTTCTTTCCTTTCCTCCCTGGCTCTTTCCCTCCCTCTCTGCCATCTCATTCCTTCCTTCCTTCCCTCCCTCCCTTTCCTTTGTTTTCTCCCTCCCTCTCTGCCATTTTCCTTCCTGCCTGCCTTCCCTCCCTCCCTCCCTCTTCCTTTCCTTCCTTTCCTCCCTCCCTCTCTGGCATCTCCTTCCTTCCTTCCTTCCTTCCTTCCTTCCTTCCTTCCTTCCTTCCTTCCTTCCTTCCTTCCTTCCCTTCTTCTTTCTTTCCTTTCCTCCCTGCCTCTTTCCCTCCCTCTCTGCCATCTCCTTCCTTCCTTCCCTCCCTCCCTTTGCGTTGTTTTCTCCCTCCCTCTCTGCCATTTTCCTTCCTGCCTGCCTTCCCTCCCTCCCTCCCTCCTCCTTTCCTTCCTTTCCTCCCTCCCTCTCTGCCATCTCCTTCCTTCCTTCCTTCCTTCCTTCCTTCCTTCCTTCCTTCCTTCCTTCCTTCCTCCTTCCCTTCTTCTTTCTTTCCTTTCCTCCCTGCCTCTTTCCCTCCCTCCCTGCCATCTCATTCCTTCCTTCCTTTCCTCCCTCCCTCCTCCTTTCCTTCTTTCCTTTCCTTTCCTTTCCTTTCCTTTCCTTTCCTTTCCTTTCCTTTCCTTTCCTTTCCTTTCCTTTCCTTTCCTTTCCTCCCTGCTTCTTTCCCTCCCTCTCTGCCATCTCCTTCCTTCCTTTCCTCCCTCCCTCCCTCCCTCCCTCCCTCCCTCCCTCCCTTCCTTCCTTCCTTCCTTCCTTCCTTCCTGTTCTTTCTCCTACTCTTTCTCCTTTCCATCCTCCCTCCTTCTCTCCCTCCCTCAGGTGCATGGTGCTAAGACCTGAGATGCTCCTATAGATGCTGTTCCAAAAATGAACTTTTTCAAGAGACGAAGCGATGTCTCCCTTAGGAGAAAAGTCAAGCTTTAAAGCGCTGGACATTTCAGTTGTTGGAGTGGCAAGGAAAGGTTGTTTTTTTTAGCTATGTGAGCTGCGGTGGCTTTTTTAGAATATGCTTAGGAATACAGTATTAATTGCTGCTTGCAGTGTTTCTCAGCCCTAGCAATTTGAAGACGCGTCGTGGGGGAATTCTGAGAATTGAAGTCCACACCTCTTAAAGGTAGTCCTCGACTTATGGCCAGACTTGAGTCCAACATTTCGGTTGTTAAGCGAATTTTGCCCCATTTTATGACTTTTCTTTTCACAGTTGTTAAGCGAATCACTGAAGTTCTTAAATTTGTCACCCGGTTGTTAAGTGAATCTGGCTTCCCCCATTGACTTTGCTAATCAGAAGGCCGCAAGAAGAGATCACGTGACTCCGGGACATTGCGACCGTCATAAATGTGAATCGGTTCCCAAGTGTCTGAATTTTAATCATGTGATCCTGCGGATGCTACAACGGTCATTAGTGCGAAAAATGGTCATAAATCACTTTTTTCAATCCCGTTGTAACTTTGAGCGGTCACTAAATGAACTGTTGTAAGTCGAGGACTACTTGTAAATGCGTGGTGTTATAAACTAGGGTGCTTGCCTTCAGCTCGCGATGTTGGGTTTTCTGTGTTCGCTTTCCTTTAAAAATGTTTTATTGCAATTTTTAATTTTAAAAAATCAGATTTTTGAAAAGTAATCTGCAGATGCCTTAGGAGATAATATAATTTAGCATAAATATTAAAATTATTAGATTTATTACTGAAATAAAACAGAAAACAATCCTCCCAAGAATGAATATATTAATCACCTGCATGTATCTTTCATATATATATATGAAAAAATATCAAATTAGCCATAACAATGATATATTCTTGTACAATATTATAAAATGAATCTATACCAAAGGAAAACATTGTGTCATATTTTGATTGATAGGAAAAAAAAAATAGCCTTTTTGATAATTGATAAATTACAGGTAGTCCTCGACTTACGACCACAATTGAACCCAACTTTTCTATGGCTAAGCAAAACAGTTAAGTGAATTTTGCCCCATTTTACAACCTTTCTTTTGTCACAGTTGTTAAGTGAGTCACGTGTTTGTTAAGTCAATCTGGCTTCCCTATTTGACTTCGCTTGCCAAAAGGTCGCAAAACAGGACCACATGACCCCGGGACACTGCAACCGTCATAAATATGAGTCGGTTGCCGAGTCTGAATTTTGATCACATGATACGGGGATGTTGCAACGGTCGTAAGTGTGAAAAACAATGATAAGTCACATTTTTCTGTGCCTTTGTAACCTTGAACAGTCACTAAATGATCTGTTGTAAGTCAAGGACTACCTGTAAAGATTTCTTCCGTCCTCATCTTAACGTCCGAACTGAAATTTACAATCTTAAACTCTCCTCCTGGATCATAACAAAGTCACAGTCTTCTCTTTAATTTAAGAGGTTCTTTTCTTCTGGACTGGAAAATAAAAATCGTTAATGACTACTTGTACTCTTCAAATGTACTTTCCAAAAAGAACTCTATTAATAAAAACAGGAAAAAAGATCACATATTTCTGATTTGTGTTTCATTGCCGTGTTCGAATGACGGCGAATGTGGCCTGTTGGCCGCCAGCCCCTCCAGCAGCCGAATCAGAGGAGGAGGAGGAGGGGGCGTGGGAGTCGGGGTCAGCATCAGGGAAACCTAAGAGCTTGGAGTGGGAAGAGAGAATGGAGCTGTCAAAAAGGGAAACAGAGGCAGAGCCTGGGCCGTCCGTCAGCCCTCAGATGGAGAGTCAACAGCCCCCAGGTCTGGAGGTGGCTGATGAGGAGGAGGAGGAACAGCTGGGTCCTGTGCCTGATATGCGGATGTGCAGAAGGCAGAGGAGAGGAGAGCAGTGGAAATGTATGGGCCAGTCCTCGGGATGGAAGAGCCACCGCTGCTAGTGAAGCCCCACTCTACCTCTGGAGATAAAAGGCAGAGGGCGCAGATGTGTGCGAATATAGGTTATCTACAGATGCAAAATATATTAGCAATAGCAATAGACTTATATACCGCTTCACGGTGCTTTCCAGCCCTCTCTAAGCGGTTTATAGAGTCAGTCTTTTGCCCCCAACCATCTGGGTCCTCATTTTACCCACCTTGGAAGGCTGAATCAACCTTGAGCTTGGTGAGATTCGAACTGCCAAACTGCTGGCAGCCGGCAGTCAGCAGAAGTAGCCTGCAGTACTGCACTCTCACCACTGAGAGAGGGAGGGAGGGAGAGAGAGAGAGGGAGGGGGAGAGAGAAGGAGAAGGGAGGGAGAAAGAGAGAAGGAGAGAGGGAGGGAGGGAGGGAGAGAGAAGGAGGGGGGGAGATAGATAGATAGATAGATAGATAGATAGATAGATAGATAGATAGATAGATAGATAGATCGATGATAGATAGATAGATAGATAGATAGATAGATAGATAGATAGAGAAAGAAAGAGAATGAGCAAGAGAATTAGAAAGAGAATGAGAGAGTGAGAGAATGAGAGCGAAAGAAAGAGAATGAGAAAGAGAAAGAATGAGAGAGAGAGAAAAAGAGAGAGAATGATTAATATATTAAAATATATTAAAATATACCTAACCTTAACTAGTAGTCTTGGTGAGTTTTAACTATTATGGATGCTAAAATTCTGCCATGAATCAGATTTCTTTTATTAAAAAAAACCCCCAGTTTTTAATTTACTTTTTTCATCTGGCACCACCGGCAAAGGAGAAGGTAAAAATTATAGCATGTACTTCTAATCATTCCACAAATCATTGTAAGAGGCTTTTTTTTCCCTACCTCTATCAAAAGGGCAAATCATATCGATTTTTTTTTTAATGGAAGAAAAAATCCTTTTGAAATTTATTCCCTGTTTGCCCCTACTTATTGTGACAGCTCTTAAGTGAAAAGAGATCAGCGTGAATATTAATATTGGTATTTTTTTTAATGGATCGCTCTGTTCCACTGAGTGGTTTCAATCGTTTTTTCTTTCTTTAAAGGGTGTCAATAACTAATGGATTTTTAAAGAAGGATATTTGAACAGTTTGTCCTGTTTTTTTTTTCCAGCCACGAAAAAGGATTAATATTTGTGTGTTTCCCTTCATTCAACTTGAAAAGAAAATACTGAGGGGTGTGGTCAGGGGTGGGATTGAAAAATTTCAGCAACCGGTTCGCTGCCTGGTTGCTGGGTGGGCGTGGCCATGGGGTGTGTGGCCTACTCGGCCTCCTGCACCACAGCGGGGGTGGGGGCTTTTCGCCCTCCCCAGGCTCTAGAGGTTTTCCTTGAGCCTCCGGGAGGCCAAAAACAGCCTCCCCTGCACACTGGAGGCCCTCTGGAGGCTGGAAATGGGTCTGTTTCCAGACTTCCGGTACTTCCGGTAAGCCTGTTTTTTGCCCTCCCCAGGCTCTGGAGGCTTTTCTGGAGCATCCAGGAGGGCAAAAGCAGCCTCCCCCAGGCACTGGAGGCCCTCCGGAAGCCAGAAATGTGTCTGTTTCCAGACTTCCGATAGGCCCGTTTTTTGCCCTCCCCAGGCTCTGGAGGCTTTCCTGGAGCATCCAGGAGGGCAAAAACAGCCTCCCCCAGGCACCGGAGGCCCTCTGGAGGCCGGAAATGGGCCCGTTTTCAGACTTCCGGTACTTCCGGTAGATCCATTTTTCGCCCTCTCAGAGCCTCTGCGTGCGCCCTGCACTTACCTGGCATCCAAAATGGGCTGCGTGGAGACTCCTGGGAGGGGCGTGGTGGGCAGGGTCAGCCAGTCCTTGGAACAACCGGTTCGGCGAACCAGATTAAAATTAACATGCGGTTCGCCCGAACCGGTCTGAACCAGGTGAATACCACGCCTGTGTGCGGTTGTGTTATACATAGTCTGGATTCTTAGAATCGGTAACTGGATTCAGACAGCACATTAATTAATTACAGGTAGTTGTCAACTTACGGCCGCAATTGAGATCAAACTTTCCATTGCTAAGCGAGACAGTTGTTAAGTGAGCTTTGTGTCCCATTTTACGACCTTCCTTCCCACAGCTGTTAAGTGAATCACCGCAGCTGTTATGTTAATAACATGCTTAAGTGAATCTGGCTTCCCCGTGGCTTGTCAGAAGGTCGCAAAAGGGGATCAACTGACCCCGTGACACTGCAAGCGTCATAAAGATGAGTCAGTTGCCAAGCATCCGAATTTTGATTGTGTGACCACAGGGATGCTACAAGGATCATAAGTGTGAAAAACAATCCTAGAATTGCTTGTAACTTCGAACGGTCACTAAATGAAAATGTTGTAAATTGAGGACTACCTGCGTTGTTGGGTTTTTAAAAAATTTTTATTTATACATTTTTCTGGGTTAGGGTTAGGGTTGCTGAGCCAATTTACTTATTCATAATAATAGTAGTAGTAGTAGTAGTAGTAGTAGTAGTAGTAGTAGTAGTAATAATAATAATAATAATAATAATAATAATAATAATAATAATAATAATATTTACTTGTATATAGTGGTATTCTTCCAACTTCTAATTTGGGGTAAAGCAAATCCCATGTTAAAAATATTCTGTATCTTCTTTATCCTTTATCCTTAATGTTAACCTATCCATTTCCGCACCATTTAATATTTTTTAAAATCATATTTTCATCTGTAGGAATTTCCTCATTTTTCCAGTGTTCTGCAAATACAATTCTCGCTGCTGTCAAAACAGGTGGTATTAAGTATACATCCCCTTTGTCATATTTTTCTGGCAATATACCTACCGTGTTTCCCTGAAAATAAGACCTCCCTGGATAATAAGGCTTCCCCCAAAAATAAACCTTCCCCGAAAATAAAGCCTCCCCGAAAATATTTAACTCCATGAGCAGCTGGTCCCACTATTTCCTCTGGTTAGGATTAGTGAGACAGAGTCCCTCGGGAGTTGGGCGGCATAGAAATGTGATAAATTAAATTAAATTAAATCAGGAAAGCCGGCAAGAGGAGCCCCATCTTGCTCCACACGCCCCAAAATAATAAGACCTTACCGAAAATAAGGCCAAGCGCTTATTTCGGGGTTCAAAAAAATATAAGATGGGATCTTATTTTCAGGGAAACACGGTAACAAAAATATTTCTAGCTTTAAATGTATGTATTGCTTTATCATTTTCTCTAACCATGTACGTATTTTCATCCAGAAATGTTGGAAATGCAATCAGAAAACGGGTTCATACCATCATATGTGGTGGACATGCCCCAAGGCAAAAGAAAATCTGGACTACCTGTGTTTGTTAAACATTCTTTCTCTCGTCTGTTCCCATCAATTCCACCAGGTAATTCCGGATTGGAAAGAGCAAGAATGGTCCTCGGAGAAGCCGCAAAATTATGCCGGGATTTTCCATTTCCAGTTCTGGCGTTTTGGCCGGTGGATCGACGTGGTGATCGACGACCGGCTGCCAACCCTCCACAACCAACTCATCTATTGCCATTCCAACTCCAAGAACGAACTGTGGTGCGCCTTGGTGGAAAAAGCGTACGCGAAGTAAGGAGACCCCGGGGATTCCGTATCTTATCAGCTTTTCCTGACCTAGGGGGTCCCACAGATCTTATCTGGCAAAAGGTGGATCCGGCCCCTCGGGGTGCTTAAATGTGGCTTGTGGGGCCGGCCTGCGGTGCCTCTAGCAGCCAAAATGGGGCATGGGGGGGGGCACGTGAGCCCCCCCCCGTGTGCTATTTTGGCTGGCAGGGTGCTGCAGGAGGCCATCCAGGCTGAAATGGGACACGAGGGGACTTCACACGCCCCCCCGCACCCTGTTTTCACCAGCAGGGTGCTGCGGGAGGCCATGCAGGCTGAAAATGGGGCACGAGGGGACTTCATGCGCCCCCCCTGCACCCCGTTTTGGCCGGCAGGGTGCTGCAGGAGACCATGCAGGCTGAAATGGGACACGAGGGGACTTCACACAGCCCCCCGCACCCTGTTTTCACCAGCAGGGTGCTGCGGGAGGCCATGCAGGCTGAAAATGGGGCACGAGGGGACTTCATGCGCCCCCCCTGCACCCCGTTTTGGCCGGCAGGGTGCTGCAGGAGACCATGCAGGCTGAAAACGGGGCACGAGAATTACAACGCTGATCCCGCCCTCGAAGAAATCCAGTTTGACACCCCTAACCTAAATGAATTCGTCAGCGAGGCTTATTGGGTTTCCAAGATTCTTCAGCTCAATTTCTTGATGTTCAACCTGATTAATATAATCCTACGCGGTTCTGGCTCCCTGGTTATGCGCTGATGTCAGGAGCTCTAAACAAGCTGTTGGTGCAAACCTTGGTTCTCTCTGGGCTTGGTTCTCGGCTTGCAGACGTCTCATTACCGAATTAGGTAACACCATCAGTGCTAGAAGGAAGAGGGGCATGCTGTTTTTTATACTATATATGAGTGGCTTACCCTGTCGGTGTTGGTGGGAATGTTCTTAGTGGTTCTTGGTGGGGGTTCTTAGTGGTCCCTCGTGTAGCTGATTGCTATATAAACAGAGAAAAAACCCCACTCCCTTCTAGCACTGATGATGTTCCCTAGCTGGGTAACGAAACATCTGCAAGCAAACAACCAGATCCAGGGAGCACCAAGAATGGCATAGTTCAACCCTGAATTACAGATATTTTCTTCTGTTGAAGTGCCTCTTGTTTTTTTCAATCTTTTGCCTAACCTCCTGCTGACACCTGTCAAATATGTTCGCTGTAAGGAGCATTGATGCCCGTACAGACAGTCCTCAACTTAACAACCGCAACTGAGCCCCAAATCTCCCTTGCTAAGGGAGACAGTCACTAAGCGAATCTGGCTTCCCCACTGATTTTGCTTCTCAGAAGAAAAACAAAATGTAATGGGTACAATATAGTTGGTACCTCGCTCAATAGTAGTAACTGTGAGAGGGATCTTGGAGTCCTAGTGGAAAACCATTTAGGTAGGAGCCAGCCGTGTGCAGCAGCTGCCAAAAAGGCCAACACAGTTCTAGGCTGCATAAACAGAGGGATAGAATCAAGATCACGGGAAGAGTTAATGCCACTTTATAAGGCCTTGGTAAGGCCACACTTGGAATTTGGCATCCAGTTTTGGTCGCCACGATGTAAAAAAGATGTGGAGACTCTAGAAAGAGTGCAGAGAAGAGCAGAGAAGATTAGGAGGGGACTGGAGGCTTAAAACATATGAAGAACGGTTGCAGGAATTGAGTGTGTCTAGTTTGATGAAAAGAAGGACTAGGGGAGACATGATAACAATCTTCCAATATCTCAGGGGCTGCCCGAAAGAAGAGGGAGTCAAGCTATTCTCCAAAGCACCAGAAGACAAGACAAAAATGGATGGAAACTAATCAAGGAGAGAAACAACCTAGAACTAAGGAGAAATTTCCTGACAGTGAGAACAATTCATCAGTGGAACAATTTGCCTCCAGAAGTTGTGAATGCTCCAACACTGGAGATTTTTAAGAAGATGTTGGAGAACCACATGTCTGAAGTGGCGTAGGGTTTCCTGCCTAAGCAGGGGGTTGGACTAGAAGACCTCCAAGGTCCCTTCCAACTCCGCTATTCTATTCTATTCTATTCTATTCTATTCTATTCTATTCTATTCTATTCTATTCTACTCTACTCTACTCTACTCTACTCTACTCTACTCTACTCTACTCTACTCTACTCTACTCTACTCTACTCTATTCTATTCTATTCCTATTATTTTTTCTATTCTATTCTACTCTACTCTGCTCTGCTCTACTCTATTCTATTCCTATTATTTCTTTCATTCTATTCTATTCTATTCTATTCTACTCTACTCTACTCTACTCTACTCTACTCTACTCTACTCTACTCTACTCTACTCTACTCTACTCTACTCTACTCTATTCTATTCTATTCTATTCAGATTGCTATTCAGTTGATCCCGGGGTCATTGCAACCATCCTTAAGAACATGCCCATTGCCAACCCATGATCTCATGACCATGAGGATGGGGCAATGGTTTTAAGTGTGAGGAACGGTCATAAGTGTGAGGAACAGTTCTGAATGGGAAATCTTTTTCTTATTCCACCCGTAGACTCTCGGGATGCTACGAAGCCTTAGACGGAGGCAACACGGGCGATGCCTTGGTGGATTTTACTGGGGGGGTCTCGGAACCGATTGACCTGGTCGAAGGAGGCTACGCCAATGATGAAGCCAAACGAAATCTCCTTTTTGAGCGGGTGTTGAAGGTTCATAACCGAGGAGGTCTCATCAGCTGCTCCATCAAAGTAAGCAGGTCTGGTCAGGAGCAGAATAAAGAAGAATGTTATTGATCTCACCAGATTGAGGTGTGGAAATTTTGAGGTGGGCTTTCCCTTACTCTTCTACCCCAGGGGTGGAGAAACAATGGCGCCTTTTATGACTTGTGGACTTCAACTCACAGAATTCCTGAGGAGAGTCAGCATAAAAAGTTTGCAGCCATGGTTGGCTCAGGGATTCTGGGAGTTGAAGTCCACAAGTCATAAAATGGCCATAGTTCCCCTCCTGGCTGAGGGATTCTGGGAGTTGAAGTCCACAAGTCATAAAATGGCTGTAATTCCCCTTGCTTGTTCAGGGATTCTGGGAGTTGAAGTCCACAAGTTATAAAATGGCTGTAATTCCCCTTGCTCGTTCAGGGATTCTGGGAGTTGAAGTCCACAAATCATAAAATGGCCACAGTTCCCCTCCTGGTTCAGGGATTCTGGGAGTATTTCACCAACTTGAGCATCCTTGCCAGAATTTCTTGACCAGGGTCTCAAAAATCAATTTTTAAATCAAGTGTTCTACCCTAAAACACCAAATTCATGCTTTCTCTTTTCAAGGCCGTGTCAGCCGCCGATATGGAAGCCCGGCTGGGCTGTGGCCTGGTCAAAGGCCACGCCTATGCAGTCACCGACGTCCGGAAAGTCCGCCTTGGCCACGGCTTGCTGGCCTTCTTCAAGTCCGAAAAGCTGGACTTGATCCGGTTGAGGAACCCTTGGGGGGAGCGAGAGTGGAACGGCCCCTGGAGTGACACGTAAGTCCGGCTGGGGCACTGTCCGTCCACATGCGCCCATATTTTCTTCTGTCTCATGCAGGGACAAACGCAGGTTGGGGAATGTTGTTCTTGCTTATTAAGAAGGTTTATTTTAATTTTGTTTATTTATCATCATCCTCATCCTCTTTTAACGCCTCCCATAATCCCTTGCGGGATGGAGTCTGGGCAGCTGAATGGAGCTGAGTGTTTACTGGCCGGATGCCCTTCTTGACGCCAGTGCGGAGTTTTGTTCAGCAGATATTCTGCCCAGAGAGATAAATATCAGCCTCTACTTAGGATCGAACTCACAGCCTTCTGATTGTGAGGCGAGAGCTCCACCTCTAGGCCACCGCAACACTCAATTTTATTTATTTATAACCTGTCTTTATTATTTTTATAATAATAAAATAATAAATAAAAAAAATATTCTATTATTCTGTTTTTACAAACAGCTCAAGGCGGCAAATATATGTAAGATATATGCCTATTTTCTTCACAATAACCCTGTGAGGTGGGATGGGCTGAGAGAGACGGACTGGCCCAAAGTCAACCAGATGGCTTTTATGATTTGGGCGGGATTAGAACTCACTGTCTCCTGATGATAGGCCCAGAGTCACCCAGTTGGCTTTCATAGCAAAGGCAGCACTAGAACTCACCATCTCCTGGTGATAGTCAGCTGGCTTCCATGACTAGGGTGGGACTAGAACTCACCGTCTTCTGGACTTCCGGTCTGGAGCCGCGGCCTGTTTTTGCTCTGAGGGTGGTGCAGGAGGCCGACTAGGCCATGCCCACCATGGCTACGCTCTTCCAGCAATTGGGCAGAGAACCGGTTGTTAAATTATTTGAAGCCCGCCCTTCATGGTCCCGATGTGTTCTCACCATCCCAAAATCTTATTTTTCTTTTTCCAGCTCAGAGGAATGGCAGAAAGTCAGCAGCAGTGAACGAGAGAAACTCGGAATGACCGTGGAGGACGATGGAGAGTTTTGGTGAGCATCCCTGGTGGGCAAAGAAAATTAAAGGGGGATGGTTTGGTAAATCGATCTTAGGCAATATTCTGGCAGAGCTTTCCACCGTGAAAAATAAAATGTTGTTCTAATCAAATTCAGCTGTCAACTCGCAAAGCATCCCTGGCCTGCTTTCGAGTTGCCATAAGCCTCTTCTTGAAAACTTCAGGTGTTTGGAGCACCCATAACTTCTGGAGACAAGGTGCTCCACCGGTTAATTGTTTTCACTGTCAGGAAATTCCTCCTTAGTTGTAGGTTGCTTCTCTCCCTTGATGAGTTTCCATCTGTTGCTTCTTGTCCTGCCTTCAGAGGAGAACAGCTTGTCCTGCTTTGGAGAACAGCTTGACTCCCTCTTCTTTGTGGCAGCCCCAGAGATATTGGAAGACTCTGCTATCATGTCTCCCCTAGTCCTTCTTTTCATTAAACTAGACATACACAGTTCCTGCAACCGTTCATTGTATGTTTTAGTTTTAGCAATAGCAATAGCACTTAGACTTACATACCACTTCATAGTGTTTTACAGCCCTCTCTAAGCAGTTTACAGAGCCAGCCCATAGCCCCCAACAATCTGGGTCCCCATTTTTTTTTTTTAATTTGATTTATATGCCGCCCTTCTCTGGAGACTCAGGGCGGCTTACAATGCGTTAAGCAATAGCCTTCATACTTTTGTATATTTATACAAAGTCAGCTTATTGCCCCCACAATCTGGGTCCTCATTTCACCCACCTTAGAAAGGATGGAAGGCTGAGTCAACCTTGAGCCTTGGCGAGATTCAAACCTGCAGTAATTGCAGGCAGCTGGTCTTAATAACTAGTTTAATAACAGGGTGCCTTAGACCACTGAACTACCAAGGCTCTTTACCCACCTTGGAAGGATGGAAGGCTGAGTCAACCTGGAGCTGGTCAGGATCGAATTGCCAACAGATATAGATAGGTAGGTAGGTAGGTAGCAGTGGTGAAATCCAAATTTTTTTACTACAGGTTCTGTGGGCGTGGCTTGGTGGGCGTGGCAGGGGAAGGATACTGCAAAATATCCATTCCTACCCCACTCCAGGGGAAGGATATTGCAAAATCCCCATTCCCTCCCCACTCTGGGGTCAGCCAGAGCCGGTAATTGCCGGTTCTCCAAACAACTCAAAATTTCTGCTACCGGTTCTCCAGAACCTGTCAGAACCTGCTGGATTTCACCCCTGGTAGGTAGGTAGGTAGGTAGGTAGGTAGATAGGTAGATAGATAGATAGATAGATAGCAACAGCACTTAGACTTATATACCGCTTCATAGTGCTTTTACAGCCCTCTCTAAGCGGTTTACAGAGTCAGCCTCTTGTCCCCCAACCATCTGGTCCTCTTTTTACCCACCTTGGAAGGAGGGAAGGCTGAATCAACCTTGAGCTGGTTAAGATCGAATTGTTGGCAGCGGGCAAAGTTAGCCTGCAAGACTGCATTCTAACCACTGTGCACCATGGATGGATGGATGGATGGAGGGAGGGGAGGGAGGGAGGGGAGGAAGGAAGGAAGGAAGGAAGGAAGGAAGGAAGGAAGGAAGGAAGGAAGGAAGGAAGGAAGGAAGGAAGGAAGAGCAATAGCACTTACATACCGCTTCATAGTGTTTTACAGCCCTCTCTATGCGATTTACAGAGTCAGCCTTTGCCCCCAACAATCTGGGTCCTCATTTTACCCATCTCGGAAGGATGGAAGGCTGAGTCAACCTTGTGCCTGGTGGGATTTGAACTGCCAAATCGCAGGCAAATTTCAGTACATTTTAGATGAGTTGTGTGTTTAAAATAAATCCAACTGGAGTATTTCTTAGGGAAAGCACAGGAAAAATGTGTGCTTTCCTTCTGGGCCGACGGAAGAAGATAACTGCAAGCTTTTGAATACAAGATCCGCTTTGGGTAGCCAAGGAAAGATGACCTGTATAGAGCAATGAAAGGTGAGATATTCCAGAATCGGATGTCCGGTCCTCCTTTTTCCTAGGATGGCCTTTGATGACTTCTGTACATACTTCACCGACATCATCAAATGCCGCCTGATCAACACATCCTACCTGAGCATCCATAAGACGTGGGAAGAAGCCGTCTTGAAGGGCTCCTGGACGCAGCACGAAGACCCCTTGAAGAACCGTTGCGGAGGCTGCGTCAACAACCGGGATACTTTCTTGCAAAACCCCCAGGTAGGAAGGTCAAGAGGGAGATGGAAAAAGGCATTAGAGCTGGGGGGGTGGGGTGTCAAACCGGATTTCTTCGAAGGCCAGATCAGCATTGTAGTTCTCCTCCGTGGGCTGGCGGGAGCAGTGGGAGGGGAGTGGTGGGGGGAGAGATGGGACGGATGTCTCCGGCAGCATCCTGCTAGCCAAAATGGGATGCATGGAAGCCCCCACAAGGCATGTTTTCACCCTCCATGGCCTCCTGCAGCACTCCGTCGGCCAAACAATGTCGGCTGACGGCCCCCAGGAGGAGGGCGTTCTCCGTGGGAGCCCCGACCCTCTGGAATGGATTGCCCACCGAGCTCAGGATAGCCCCCAACCTTCTTTCCTTCCATCGCGAGCTGAAGACTTGGTTCTTCCGTCAACTCAACTGATCCGTTTGGGGATACACTGTCATAATTTTAAACTGTTTTAATAGGGTTGCTGATTTTAATTTTATTTCATTGTGATTTGGATTGGAATTTGTCATTTTGTAAGCCGCCTTGAGTCCCCCACAGAGAAAGGCGGCATATAAATTGCAATAATAAATAAATAAATAAAAAATGGGCGGCCCATTTTTGGCCGGCAGAGCAGGGGTGAAATGCTCCCGGTTCGGACCGGATTACCCAATCCGGTAGCGATGGCGGCGGGTGGTTCGGAGAACTGGTAGCAAAAATCCCTGCCCCTCCCCACTCCCATGCCCAGCTGAGCCACGCAATCATCAGAGGCTTTTTTTTTTTTTACTTTTAAAAGCATTTTTTCTACAACCTCTTCGGCCGAAAAAATGCTTTTAAAAGTAAAAAAAAAAAAAAAAGCCTCTGACGATCAGGCAACTCAGCTGGGATCGTCAGAGGCTTTTAAAAGCATTTTTTTCACAACTCTTCAGCCAAAGAGGTTGTAGAAAAAAATAGTTTTAAAAGTTTTTTTAAAAAAAGTTGGCCACGCCCACTCAGTCACATTAACCCCCCCAAGCCACGCCCACAGAACCGGTAGTAACAAATTTTACATTTCACCGCTGCGGCAGAGTGCTGCAAGAGGCCTTGGAGGCCAAAAACGGGCCACAGGGGGAGTCACACGCGGCCTCCCCATGGCCCGTTTTAGCCAGCAGAATCACCGCGGGCCGGTTCTTTGGTATTTCCAGGCCAGCTCCACGGGCCAGATTTAAGCACCCTGTGGCCAGATCCGGCTCCCGGGCGTTGAGTTTGATACCCCTGCATTAGAGCGATGTTTTCCAACCTTGGCAAGTTTAAGATATGTGGACTTCAACTCCCAGAATTCCCCAGCCATGTTGTTATACCTTCTAACATTTTTTTCCTCCTCGTTTTGTTGACCTGACTGACTTCAAAGATCTGATCGTTGTGTGCCTCTCTTTTTCACCCAGTATATTTTTGATGTGAAGAAAGCAGAGGACGAAGTGTTGGTCTGCATCCAGCAAAAGCCCAAACGGACCAGCCAGAAGGAAGGGAAGGGAGAAAACCTCGCCATAGGATTCGACATCTTCAAGGTAAGCTTTGATGACCAACTTCTTGTTAGATGTTTGGAGGTGGCCAGAATGGACCGTTCTGGTTCTAAGTGGAGAGCAGTGTTTCTCAAACATGGCCACTTGAAGATGGGTGGACTTCAACTCCCAGAATTGAGAAAGGTTGAGAAGGTTGAGAATTCTGGGAGTGGAGAATTCTGGGACCATCTTCAAGTCGCCAAGGTCAAGAAAGGTTGGGAAGGTGAGAATTCTGGGAGTTGAAATCGTCCCATCTTCAACTCATCAAGGTTGACAAAGGTTGAGAATTCTGGGAGTTGAAGTCCTCCCATTTTCAAGTAACCAAGGTCAAGAAAGGTTGAGAAATTTGAGAATTCTGGGAGATGAAGTCCTCCCAACTTCAAGTCACCAAGGTTGAGAAAAGTTGAGAAGGTGAGAATTCTGGGAGTTGAAGTCCACCCATTTTCAAGTCATCAAGGTTGAGAAAGTTTGAGAAAGTCGGGAATTCTGGGAGATGAAGTCCTCCCAACTTCAAGTCACTAAGGTTGAGAAAAGTTGAGAAGGTGAGAATTCTGGGAGTTGAAGTCCACCCATTTTCAAGTCATCAAGGTTGAGAAAGTTTGAGAAAGTTGGGAATTCTGGGAGTTGAAGTCCTCCCAACTTCAAGTCACTAAGGTTGAGAAAAGTTGAGAAGGTGAGAATTCTGGGAGTTGAAGTCCACCCGTCTTCAAGTCACTGAGGTTGAGAAAGTTGAGAATTCTGGGAGATGAAGTCCACCCAACTTCAAGTCGTCAAGATTGAGAAAGGTTGAGAATTCTGGGAGTTGAAGTCCTCCCAAGTTCAAGTCACCAAGGTTGAGAAAAGTTGAGAAGGTGAGAATTCTGGGAGTTGAAGTCCACCCATTTTCAAGTCATCAAGGTTGAGAAAGTTTGAGAAAGTTGGGAATTCTGGGAGTTGAAGTCCTCCCAACTTCAAGTCACTAAGGTTGAGAAAAGTTGAGAAGGTGAGAATTCTGGGAGTTGAAGTCCACCCGTCTTCAAGTCACTGAGGTTGAGAAAGTTGAGAATTCTGGGAGATGAAGTCCACCCAACTTCAAATCGTCAAGATTGAGAAAGGTTGAGAATTCTGGGAGTTGAAGTCCTCCCAAGTTCAAGTCACCAAGGTTGAGAAAAATTGAGAAGGTGAGAATTCTGGGAGTTGAAGTCCACCCAACTTCAAGTCGTCAAGGTTGAGAAAGGTTGAGGTGGTGAGAATTCTGGGAGTTGAAGTCCTCCCATCTTCCAGTCGTCTAGGTTGAGAAGGTTGAGAATTCAGAGAGTTGAAGTCCACCCATCTTCAAGCCACCGAGGTTGAGAAACCCAGACACAATCCTTTTCCCAATTCCTTCTCTGATTTTTTTTTTATTACACCCAGGTGGAACTCAACCGGACGTATCGAATGCACGCCCTACAGTCCAAGGTCGCCGGCTCCATCTACATCAACTCTCGAAGTGTCTTCCTGAGGACGGACCTGAAAGAGGGTCGCTATGTCGTCATACCGACCACTTTCGAGGCTGGCCACGTGGCCGAGTTCCTGCTCAGGCAGTTCACAGACGTGCCTTCGGACTTCCAGTAAGGACCAGGGGGCTCCCCTCGGTCTTCCCTTCGAAAGAGGTTGGGTGGGAGCAGATCAGGGGAATCAGAAAAAGGGGCTACTTGGCACAGTGTAGAAATCTCCTTTGGAATTCACTGCCTCATGATGTTTTCCTACCATCTGGGAGGCATTTGATCTTCCCTTCCCTTCCCCTCATATTCTCTTCCTTCCTTCCTTCCTTCCTTCCTTCCTTCCTTCCTTCCTTCCTTCCTTCCTTCCTCCCTGACTCTTTCCTTCCTTCCTCCCTCTTTCCCTTCTTCCCCCTTCTATTTCTTTCCTTCCCCCTTTCCTTCCTTCCCTTCTTCCTTCTTTCTTTCTTTCCCTCACCTTCTTTCCTTCTTCCCCTTCTATTTCTTTCCTTCCCACTTTTTTCTTCTTTCCTTCCCTCCCTCCATTCTTCCCCTTCTATTTCTTTCCTTCTTTCCTTCCTTCCTTCCCTCCCTCCCTTCTTCTCCTTCTATTTCTTTCCTTTCCCCCTTTTCCTTCCTTCCTTCCCTCCCTTCCTTCTTCCCCTTCTATTTCCTTCCTTTCCCCCTTTTATTCCTTCCTTCCTCCCTTCCTCCTCCCCTCCCTTCTTCCTTTCCTTCTTCCCCCTTCTATTTCTTTCCTTCCCCCTTTCTTTCCTTCCTTCTCTTCTTCCTTCCTTCTTTCTTTCTTTCCCTCCCTTCTTCCCCTTCTATTTCTTTCCTTCCCCCTTTTCTTCCTTCCTTTCTTCCCTCTCTCCCTCCCTTCTTCCGCTTCTATTTCTTTCCTTCTTTCCTTCCTTCCTTCCCTCCCTCCTTCCCTTCTTCTTCTATTTCTTTCCTTTCCCCCTTTTCCTTCCTTCCCTCCCTCCCTCCCTTCTTCTCCTTCTATTTCTTTCCTTCCCCCCTTTTCCTTCCTTCCTTCCTTCCTTCCTATCTCATGCAAGAAAATTTTTATACCTATGTATGAATATCTTTACCTACTGTACTTCTATTTTTTTTTTCTTGCTAAATTGTACAGCAATGAAGCCTTTCTAGAAACAGCTCAAGACTAGAAACCAGGTGGGGTGGGGGGTGGGTTTCATGGGGGTCCAAAAATGTTAAGATGCCAGGCACAGGTTGTACCCATCACCTCAACCTTTTTGACCTTCCTGTGGATATTCCCTGAGATGGTGCCACAAAGTTGGGTATTAATAATAGGGTTTTAGAAGATCCGAATGTTCAAAGAGCAGTATTTAAAATTGTGTCGGCTTCGTGCAATCCAGCAAGCTTGTAGTACAGTGGACTAAAGCACTGTTATTAACATCAGCTGCCTGCAATTACTTTAAGTTCAAATCTCACCAGGCTCAAGGTTGACTCAGCCTTCCATCCTTTCTAAGGTAGGTAAATTGAGGACCCAGTTTGTGGGGGCAATAAGCTGACTTTGTATAAATATACAAAAGTATGAAGGCTATTGCTTAACGCATTGTAAGCCGCCCTGAGTCTCCGGAGAAGGGCGGCATATAAATTAAAAAAAAAAAAAGCTTGCATCAGCTGAAATTTGTAAATCTTACTTGGAGGCATGTCACAGCCATCAATATACAATTAACACATAATTGTGTCAGAGTTTGTTGCAAAAATCAAATCCAGAAAGCACACAAAGCACAATTCAGCAGGATTCATTAACTTTTTATATATAAAATAACACATACAATGCCAGCAGCAGAGGAAAGAACAGTTTTCAGTTTCATTTCAGCAATCTAGTTAGTTTACTTTTAGAGCTCAGAGCTTAATACAGACAAAAAGAATCTCTTCTATACAGGGCAGTTAAGCTAAGCCCGTGATGGGGAACCTATGGCACGCGTGCCACAGGTGGCACGGGAGCCATATCTTCAGGCACGGGAGCCGTTGCCCTAGCTCAGCTCCAGCGTGCATGCGTGCATCGGCCAGCTGATTTTCGGCTGGCCCCGCCCACGCCACCCCTCCCAGGAATCTCCACGCAGCCCGTTTTGGATGCCAGGTAAGGGCTCGCGTGGAGGGTCTGCGAGGGTGTTTTCAGCCTCTGGAGGGCCTCTGAGGGGTGGGGGAGGCTGTTTTTGCCCTCCCCAGACTCCAAGAAAGCCTCAAGCGTGGGGAGGATGAAAAACGGGCCTTCCAGGTGTCAGGAAACAGGCCGTTCCTGGCCTCCGGAGGCTTCAGGTAGGCCTGCTAGGGCCAAAACGGAATGCGGGGGGTGCACGCGCGCATGTGCAGGGGGGCAGGGTGGGGGGGCATTGAATTATGAGTGTGGGCATGCGCGCGCGCAACCCCCCCTGTGCTCCTCCCGCTTTTGACACGCGACGGCAAAAAGGTTAGCCATCACTGAGCTAAGCCTAAGCCACCCCCAGGCTCCTAGCTGTCTCCAGCAAATACTGTTTCAGTTTCCAAACAGTCCCCATTGGCTGACCCAGTTGCTATGCCTATTCATTGACTGACCTTGTTACTATGTCTCTGCCAGTCATGAATTCTCTTGACATATTGACTCAGGACCTTCACAACATTCACAAAACAGAATTAACCGGTTCTCCAAATTCACCTAAATTATTGTCTACGTGCAAACGTAGGTTTGGTTAGAATTTGGATAAGCCGCAAAAACCTAACCAGGGTTAAAACTACGCGTGTCATGCGAATGCAGTCCCTCGGTCTTTCATTGATCCGGTTACGCATGTTGTGTTAAGCCCACCACAGGGCCTCTTTGCATTTTACAGTGTCTTATCTTGTTTAGCTACAATTCAGAGCTGCTTTTCGTTTGATTGTTGGCCTGGTTGGCGTTGTGACGTAGGCTTCCTGAGTCCTTAAAACAGACGAGTAGTCCCAAAAAACCTCTTTTATTGCAACAGCTGTGAATTACGTTCATTCACAGCTGAGTCCCAATTAGTTGCAAAAAGTCCTTTGGGAGAAGTCCTTCGGGATAATCGCCCACCGTTATCTTCCTTGACACGCTGCCAAAAACCTACTTGGCAAAGCCCCACGGAGTCCAGAAACAAACAGAGCTTCAGGCTTTAAACTGCCCAGAATGAACAAACGTTGCTTCCTGCAAAGGCACATGTGCCTTTGCTCCTCTTTTAAGTCTTATGGGAGGGGCCAATCATCTCCAAGCCTTACTCCCGAGTTGTCCCTTTTGTTTTAGCTGTTCTTACCTTCTGGCAGCTTTGCGCATGTGTGCACTGGGAACATGCTCCTCCTGTTCCTCTGCCTCTCTGATGTCCAACTCTGGAGGCTCCGGAGGCAGCACATACCTCCCAGATGGCCTTTTCTCTGGCTCCGACACAGAGCCCTCATCTGAGCCTTCCCCAGACTCCAGGACTGGCCCATGGTCCTCCCCAGCCTCCTCACTGTCCGACTCTGCTACCAGCTCTGCAGGCTGCTGGCGGACCACAACAGTTGGGTCCTTGCTTCTAAAGGAGGTTCTTTTCCTGGTCTTCGAAATATCTGATATCTCTTGGGTTTTTCATCTTCTTTCTCCAGAGAACTGACCTTGGACGAGCCCCCTCACACCTGCTGGAGTGGAATATGTGGCTATCCCCAATTGGTGTCCCAGGTCCATGTCATCTCGGCTTCCGGGCTGAAGAACCAAAGCGCTGAAGAAGGTGTCAATATTGGTTTCACTCCAACCCGATCAAAGAGAAGGGAAATAGGTGTCTTCTTCTAAGTCAGTGTTTCTCAAACTTGGTGACCTGAAGATGGGTGGGCTTCAACTCCCAGAATTCTCAACCTTCTTGACTTGAAGATGAGAGGCCTTAAACTCCCAGAGTTTGGGAGTCCTCCCATCTTCAACTCAAGAAGGTTGAGAATTCAGGGAGTTGAAGTCCACCCATCTTCAAGTTGTTCAGGTTGAGAAGGTAGAGAATTCAGGGAGTTGAAGTCCACCCATCTTCAAGTTGTTCAGGTTGAGAAGGTTGAGAATTCAGGGAGTTGAAGTCTACCCATCTTCAAGTTGTTAAAGTTGAGAATTCGGAGAGTTGAAGTCCACCCATCTTCAAGTTGTTCAGGTTGAGAAGGTTGAGAATTCAGGGAGTTGAAGTCTACCCATCTTCAAGTTGTTCAGGTTGAGAAGGTGGAGAATTCGGGGAGTTGAAGTCCACCCATCTTCAAGTTGTTCAGGTTGAGAAGGTTGAGAATTCAGGGAGTTGAAGTCTACCCATCTTCAAGTTGTTAAGGTTGAGAAGGTGGAGAATTCGGGGAGTTGAAGTCTACCCATCTTCAAGTTCTTAAGGTTGAGAAGGTGGAGAATTCGGGGAGTTGAAGTCCACCCATCTTCAAGTTGTTCAGGTTGAGAAGGTTGAGAATTCAGGGAGTTGAAGTCTACCCATCTTCAAGTTGTTAAGGTTGAGAAGGTTGAGAATTCTGGGAGTTGAAGTCTACCCATCTTCAAGTTGTTCAGGTTGAGAAGGTTGAGAATTCGGGGAGTTGAAGTCCACCCATCTTCAAGTTCTTAAGGTTGAGAAGGTTGAGAATTCGGGGAGTTGAAGTCCACCCATCTTCAAATTGTTCAGGTCGAGAAGGTTGAGAATTCGGGGAGTTGAAGTCTACCCATCTTCAAATTGTTAAGGTTGAGAATTCAGGGAGTTGAAGTCTACCCATCTTCAAGTTGTTAAAGTTGAGAATTCGGAGAGTTGAAGTCCACCCATCTTCAAGTTGTTCAGGTTGAGAAGGTTGAGAATTCAGGGAGTTGAAGTCTACCCATCTTCAAGTTGTTCAGGTTGAGAAGGTGGAGAATTCGGGGAGTTGAAGTCCACCCATCTTCAAGTTGTTCAGGTTGAGAAGGTTGAGAATTCAGGGAGTTGAAGTCTACCCATCTTCAAGTTGTTCAGGTTGAGAAGGTGGAGAATTCGGGGAGTTGAAGTCTACCCATCTTCAAGTTCTTAAGGTTGAGAAGGTGGAGAATTCGGGGAGTTGAAGTCCACTCATCTTCAAGTTGTTCAGGTTGAGAAGGTTGAGAATTCAGGGAGTTGAAGTCTACCCATCTTCAAGTTGTTAAGGTTGAGAAGGTTGAGAATTCTGGGAGTTGAAGTCTACCCATCTTCAAGTTGTTCAGGTTGAGAAGGTTGAGAATTCGGGGAGTTGAAGTCCACCCATCTTCAAGTTCTTAAGGTTGAGAAGGTTGAGAATTCGGGGAGTTGAAGTCCACCCATCTTCAAATTGTTCAGGTCGAGAAGGTTGAGAATTCGGGGAGTTGAAGTCTACCCATCTTCAAATTGTTAAGGTTGAGAATTCATGGAGTTGAAGTCCACCCATCTTCAAATTGTTAAGGTTGAGAAGGTGGAGAATTCAGGGCGTTGAAGTCCACCCATCTTCAAGTTGTTAAGGTTGAGAAGGTTGAGAATTCGGGGAGTTGAAGTCCACCCATCTTCAAGTTGTTAAGGTTGAGAAGGTTGAGAATTCAGGAGCTGAAGTCCACCCATCTTCAAGTTGTTAAGGTTGAGAAGGTTGAGAATTCAGGAGCTGAAGTCCACCCATCTTCAAGTCACCAAGGTTGAGAAACACTGTTCTAAGTAGTTGAAACATCTGGTGGAAGAAGAAGACAACAACTATGGAGTCCTTGATGCTCTCTGAGGTTGGTTGTTTTCTTGAAGACGTCTCATGACCCAACTAGGTAACATCCTCAATGCTAGAAGGGAGTGAGGTTTGCTCTTTGCAAGCAAGCTTCTTGCATATAAACAGAGAGCAAACCCCATACCCTTCTAGCATTGAGGATGTTACCTAGGTGGGTCATGAGAGGTCTTCAAGAAAACAACCAAGCTCAGAGAGCACCAAGGACCCCACAGTTCAATCCCCAGGTATAAATTATTTTTCTATTAGTGGAATTTCTCCTTCACCTCTTACGTTCCTCATAGTGGTAGACGAAGTTTGGCCGAAGGGCATACAGAGATATTTGGAGGATTTTGGAAACTGGTCATACAATTATCGTGCGAATTTTAAGGAAGGAATTTAAGAATCAACGAATTTAAGAATCAAGAAGACAGGACAGGCTTACTTACTTAAGAGGAACAGGAAACATGAGGTGACAATTCCTTTTGTTTCACCTTGTCCTCAGGAGTGGATCCTTATGTGATCATAAAGTGTGAAGGGGAGAAAATCCGATCACCGGTGCTAAAAAACACCCTGACGCCGGAATTTGATGTTAAAGGACTTTTCTACCGCAAGAAACCGAGGCAGCCGGTCATAATTCAGGTAAAGCTGAAAGAGTTGCTTTGGACAGCGAGATGGGCAACATAAAATAAAATATAAAGCAACTTTATATATAAAGTTATATAAAGGGAGCCTGGATAGCTCAACAGACAGAGCTCTGTAATTCAACACCAGCTGTCTGCAATTAAAGTAAGATCGAATCTCGCCAGGCTCAAGGTTGACTCAGCCTTCCATCCTTTCTAAGGTAGGTAAATTGAGGACCGAGTTTGTGGGGGCAATAAGCTGACTTTGTATAAATATACAAAAGGATGAAGGCTATTGCTTAGCGCATTGTAAGCCGCCTTGAGTCTCCGGAGAAGGGCAGCATATAAATCAAATTTTTAAAAAAACAAAAAAACTTAAACAAAATATAAAATAACTTAAATAAAATGTATAAAATAAATAAAATATAAAATAACTTTAACAAAATATAAAATAACAAATAAAATATAAAATAACTTAAATAAAATATAAAATAATTTAAATAAAATGTAAAATAACTTAAATAAAATATAAAATAACTTAAATATAATGTAAAATAACAAATAAAATATAAAATAACAAATAAAATGTAAAATAACTTAAATAAAATGTAAAATAACAAATAAAATGTAAAATAACTTCAATATAATGTAAAATAACTTAAATAAAATATAAAATAAATTAAATTAAATATAAAATAATTTAAATAAAATGTAAAATAAATAAAATAAAATATAAAATAACTTAAATAAAATGTAAAATAACAAATAAAATATAAAATAACAAATATAATGTAAAATAACTTAAATAAAATATAAAATAAATTAAATATAAAATAATTTAAATAAAATGTAAAATAAATAAAATAAAATATAAAATAACTTAAATAAAATATAACTTAAATAAAATATAACTTAAACAAAATATAAAATAACTTAAATAAAATATCCTGTTTCCCCCAAAATAAGACATTCCCCTGATAATAAGCCCAATCCGGCTTTTGAGCGCATGGCAATAAGGCCAAGCGCTCATTTCAGGGTTCAAAAAAATATAAGACTGGGTATTATTTTCAGGAAAACACTGTATAAAATAACTTAAATAAAATATAAAATAAAATAAATAACATACAAAATAAATAAAATAGCTTCGGTGATCTTCATCCTCTAATACCCAGAATCCCCCAGCAGGTCACAGTTGCACCCATGTGAAGACGAGGCTCAAATACATTCCATTTTCTTAAATTTCCAGTGTTTACTTTCTTTCTTTCCCCTGTCGAAATGCCAATCACTCAATCAATCACGGAGCTTTTCTGCAGCTCTCACCGACACAAGTTTTAAAATGTCTCCAGCTATGCTGGCTGGAGAATTCTGGGAGTTGAAGTCCACAAGTCTTAAAGCTGCCAAGTTTGGGGACTCTTGCTCTAGAGCAACTCCCGAGTTGGAGGCCAACGAGTCACGGCACATAAAGGACCAAAAAGCCAACGCAGTCCTAGGCTGCATCAACAGAGGGATAGAATCAAGATCAGGTGAAGTATTAATACCACTTTATAAGGCCTTGGTAAGGCCACGCTTGGAATACGGCATCCGGTTTTGGTCGCCACGGTGTAAAAAAGATGTTGAGATTTTGGAAAGAGTGCAGAGAAGAGCGACAAAGAGGATGAGGGGACTGGAGGCTAAAACATACAAAGAACGGTATGTCTAATCTAACGAAGGCTGGCTTGATAGCAGTGTTCCAATATTTGAGGGGCTGCCACAAAAAAAAAGAGGGGGGGTCAATCAGCGGTAAAATGCACTTACCTTCACTACCGGTTCAGGAGTATGACCGCTCACGCGTGCCTCTTCTGCATATGTGCAGAGGCTCAAAAATAGGAACGTAATGACATCCCAGCGGGTGGGTGGAGCTGGCGCTACCAGTTCGCGCGAGCCAGAGAGATCCGGACGGATTTCACCGCTGGGGTCAACCTATTGTCCAAGGACTCTGAAGGCAGGACAAGAAGCAACGGACGGAAACTAAATCAAGGAGAGAAGCAACCTAGAACTAAGGAGACACTTCCTGACAGTGAGGACAGTTAACCAGTGGAACTGCTTGCCACCAGAAAGTTGTGAATGCTCCAACGCTGGAGGTTTTTAAGAAGAGACTGGACAGCCACTTGTCTGAAATGGGATAGGGCTGTGATGGCTAACCTTTTTGCCATCGCGTGCCAAAAGCGGGGGGAAGCATGGCGGGGTCGAGCGCGCACGTGCCCACACCTATAATTCGATGCCCCCTGCCCTGTACGACCCCGCTTTTTTGGCACATGGCCCATTTTTTGCCCTCCCCAGGCTCCAGAGGCTTTCTAGGAGCCTGGGGAGGACGAAAACAGCCTTCCCCACTCCCCTGGAGGCCAGAAACGGCCCGTTTCCAGACTTACAGTGGGCCCCAAAGGCCCAAAAATCAGCTGGTCAGCGCACACATGCGGGCTGGAGCTGAGCTAGGGCAATGCTCGCGTGCCCAAAGATATGGCTCCATGTGCCACCTGTGACACGCATGCCATAGGTTCGCCATCACAGGTGTAGGGTTTCCTGCTTGAGCAGGGGGCTGGACTAGAAGACCTCCAGGGTCCCTTCCAACTCTGTGATTCGGTGATTTCTCCCCTGAACCTCCTTCCTCTTTCTCTCCCTCCAGATCTGGAACCACAACCTGATCACAGATGAGTTTTTGGGTCAAGTCGCCTTGGTCGGAGACCCCAACGAGCTTCAGCCTTTGCACATTCTCCACCTCCAAGACAGAGGGAACAAACGGGTTTCGGATCTGCCCGGCCTTCTTAAGGTGCAGTTGTTGAGTAGCCAAGTTCTCACGAGCATCTGAGGCCTTCTCTCGCTCTGCGCCACCTTCCACGATTCCTCTACGTACGTCACTGTGTGTGCTTGTCGGTTGTCTCCATAGACTGTGCATGTCTTCCCTTTTGAAATGGGACCAGCCCTTCTAAGTTCCACCTGGGTTGTTTTTCACAGTTTGACACTAAAAGGTGCCTTTTTTCCAAGAAGCCAAAATGCCACGTCTTCCTCCTCTCCTCCTCCTCCTCCTCCCCTTTTTCTTTTTCTTTTTCTTTTTCTTCTTCTTCCTCTTCTTCTTCTTCTTCTCCTCTTCCTCCTCTCCTTCTTCCCTTCTTCTTTTTCTCCTCCTCCTCTTCTTCTCTTCTTCTTCTTCTCCTCCTCCTCCTCCTCTTCTTCTTTTCTCCTCCTCCTCTTCCTCTCTTCTTCTTTTCTCCTCCTCCTCTTCTTCTTTTCTTCTTTTCTTCTTTTCTCCTCCTCTTCCTCCTCCTCTTCTTTTCTTCTTCTTCTCTTCTTCTTTCTTCCTCCTCCTCTTCTTCTTTTCTTCTTTTCTCTTCCTCTTCCTCCTCTTCTTCTTCTCTTCTTCTTCTCTTCTTCTTCTTCTCCTCCTCCTCCTTCTCCTCTTCCTCCTCTTCTTTTCTTCTTTTCTCCTCTTCCTCCTCTTCCTCTTCTCTTCTTTTCTCCTCCTCCTCTTCTTCTTCTTTTCTTCTTTTCTCCTCCTCTTCCTCTTCCTCTTCTTCATCTCTTCTTTTTTCTCCTCCTCCTCTTCTTCTTCATCTTCTTTTCTTCTTTTTCTTCTTTTCCTCTTCTTCTCTTCTTTTCTCCTCCTCCTCCTCTTCTTCTTCATCTTTTCTTCTTCTTTTTTTCTTCTCCTCTTCTCCTCCTTTTCTTCTTCTTTTTCTTCTCCTCCTCCTCCTCCTCCTTCTTCTCCTCCTCCTCCACCTTCTCCTCCTCCTCCTCCTCCTCCTCCTCCTCTTTCCTGGGACATCATCAGTAACCAGAGTTGGAAGGTCGACTCACACAGACAAATTTCCAAGCCAACACTCTGTGCAAAAACTGACGGAGGGACACAACTCCCCTCTGGGCACACGTGTGTGTGACCAGCCTGGGAGTCGCATCGCCATATTTGCCAAAGGGCACATTCTTCACCGATGCACCATGGGTGGTGCTGTCGACATCCTTGGAGGGCAAAGCTAGGGAACGCGAGACGGACAGCCTCATCGGACATGATGTATGATATCTGTGTTGCGTTGTGGCGCCTCTGCAGGAATTGCATAATCTCTAAGCTTAGCCACGGAAGTCTTCACAGCTTAGTTTGCATTTCATTAACCATTCCAGTCCTTCAAATGTCTTCCGCTGTCATCAAAAGAGTTTTTTTTAATTATTTCAACAGGAATTGCTTTCGTCTTCCTGGGTTTTTAAAAGAAAATTTTAAAATGAATAACGAAGTTGAGTGTTTCAGAAGCTGAATCCCATCTCCAGTATCCGATAGAACAGTGTTTCTCAAATTCAAGAACTTTTAAGCCTTGTGGACTTCAACTCCCAGAATTCCCCAAGCTGGTTGGGGAATTCTGGGAGTTGAAGTCCACCCGGTTTAAACTACTGAGATTAAGAAACTCTGCCCTAGATTTACGATTCACTAACCAACCAGTGGATCTTTCCAACTTGCCATAAGTCCTTGAAACAGAGCAGGGAAATATATATATATATATATATATATATATAAATAACAGTATTGCAATAAGGAAAAATTTTCCAGATCGGAGGTCTTCCCCAAACATTGTGGTGATTGTTAAATTCACACACACCCCATTTGTAAGTCTGTGGGTGCACAATAGGAAAATGAAATGATTTGTCTTTTGGCCATATTTTTCAAGAGTATTTTCCATAAAAATGTCCAGGTGCCACAGAACATTTTTGAGTCGTTGAAGTGCCACTGGCTTGTTTTATTTTTACTCTTGGTTTGTTCGTTTGTTTTCTTTAACTCTTCCTGTAGAAATTTCCCATGTAAAATAAACCAACTTTTTTTTTGAAAAGTTAGATGGAGTTGAATTTCCATTATGGAACAGTCTTTATCCGTAGCATCATCCAAGAGCATTTTTTTCGGGTTTTTTTACAGAACACCCCAAATTCATTTGAAGCTTTTTCAATTTACATTCTGAAGAAACAGCTTCCTTTAAGTCACTAAATGAACTGTTGTAAGTCAAGGGCTGCCTTCCCTGTACCTTTTGGGCTTCTGCTAATCCAAAGGGGTGGAAAAAAGTCATATTTGTGTTAGAATCAAGCTTCAATTTTGGGGGCTTGGGGATCAAACTGTAGAGAAATAAGCTTTCAACGAGAGATGACAAATTTTGAAAGTACCGTGTTTTGCCAAGGACCAAAAGTGTTTTCATTTCTTCTGTTTTATCCCTCTTTTAAAAGAGCAGTGAATGCTTAATATTGTAGTAAAATTAATGTGATCTGTATCCCTGCAAACAAGGATCGATGACAAAGATTCGGACTAAGGGCAGTTGTGCTAAACCGTAACAATTCACATGTTTTCCGTCATCCTGAGAAATCAACCACCATCCTATCACCTTGTTTCCACTACAGTCCAAACTCCTTATTCCTTTTGCGTGCCAAATGAAATAAATCTACAAATGAAAGCATTACAGGTAGTCCTCAACTTAACAACCACAATCGAAGCCATACATTGTCGTTGCTCAGCGAGACAAGTTGCAGAGTGAGTTTTGCCCCGTCCAAAAATTGGATAGTCGCTTAATCTTCTGTTTAATTCAGTCTCCTCAAACCTTAGCATAAACCCATCTCCTTTTGAAATTCCAAATTGTGGATCAGACATCTGGTACCCTCAAAGTGCACGTTGCGTCCTTTTTAACTGCTCTTTATTGTCACACACAATTTTATGACCTTCGTTGAATTATTCTTTATTAATAGTCTTTCTCAACGTTAACAACTTTCGGATAGGTGGACTTCAACTCCCAGCATTCCCAGTCGGCATCCCGGCTGGGGAATGCTGGGAGTTGAAGTCTGTAGATATCAGCTACGGCATTATGGGAGTTGAAGTCCACCCAACATAAATTGAGAAACTCTGCTTTACAATACATCTGTTTTTGTATCTTTTTTTTTGTGGTTTTGTCACTCGGTGTGTCTTTTTTGAATGCATTTTCCTTCCTTGCATTTCTAATAACTTGAAGAAAAAGTTATTGAACTCGGGAACATATTAACATTATGACTGTCCTTGCAATTACGATGTCAGGTAAATCCGAAGAGTTTGATTTCTGATTTCGCTGGTTCTATCAGCCATTTTTATAAGTTATGAAGTCTTGTGTCACTTGCACTTTATTCAGCTTCGTGAAATATATGAATGCAGATTTGGGGGAGAAATGTCTTGATTATATGGGATTTTAAACGCATTGAAATAAGCCGGCTGTACGAGATTTGTAATTAAAAGCCAAAACTGAACCAACATTTGGACTGTTAACAACTGTTTAATTTTGACTGCTGTTTGTGCCTGACCTTCTTTTCAAGAACCTGTGCCCCATTTTTTTTTTCTCGCCTACATTGAAAGTCACTGCACAAGAATGGGAATAAGAGAATAAATATGTTTGCATGAAAGATCGGATAGAAATTGCAAAACTTTTTTAAAAATTAAAAGAGCAAGACTGGGCCCAAACAAAATCATAGACACACATCAGGTTCGGAGCCTTCTTGATTGGTGACTTATTCAATTATAGTTATTTTGAATTGTAAATATAATTTTCAAAATAATATAAAATCATTTTAACAGACTATAACAAAGAAACAGTTGGAAGCAGTGGTGGGATTAAAGTAATTATAACAACCGGTTCTAATGATTTAGAATGATTTCTTCCAACAACCAGTTTGCCAAACTGCTCAAAAAGTTAACAACCGGTTCTAACGAATTGGTGCGAACTGGCTGAATCCCACTACTAGTTGGAAGGGACCTTGGAGGTCTTCTAGTCCAACCTCCTGCTCAGGCAGGAAATCCTATGCCATTTCAGACAAATGGTTGTCCAACCTCTTCTTAAAACCCCCCTGTGATGGAGCACCCACAACTTCTGGTGGCAAGTAGTTGCACTGGTTAATTGTTCTCACTGTCAGGAAGTTTCTCCTTAGTTCCACATTGTTTCTCTCCTTGATTAATATCCATCCATTGCTTCTTGTCCTGCCTTCGGGTGCTTTGGAGAATAGCTTGATGCCCTCTTCTCTGTGGCAGCACCTGTTCTGTCCCCGTCTCACACATGCACACAAACAGACAGCCGGGGGTTAAATAAACTGGCAGACAACCAATTCTTCCAATAAGAAGCTTGGCAGCAACCCAGTAGCTGCTTGCCAAGAACTTTACTCATAAACAAAATACACACAGTTCAATAATTGTCCAGTTCGTAAAATAAATCCAAGGCCGATAGTGTTGTTTCCAAAGATGCAATGTGACTCGATAGTAGTTAGTTTTGTCCGTCACAGAGTCTGAATGGCCACCAAGCTCCCTTTTATATCCTGTGGGGTGTGGTTCAGTGACTCAGCTTAATCTCTGGCACGCCTTTTCTTCTGTTGTGTGCGCTTATCTCTGTGACGCTGGCGTAGATCCAGCCAAGACTCATTACCCTCATCACTGTCCATCTGTGGCTGCGTGGACGTGCTTGGCCCCGGCCCTATCTTTTGCCCTTCGGTGGACACCGAAGGCATTGCCAGAGAGGAGGGGTCCTGGAGAGGGAGGCCTTGCCAACTCCTCTCCTTCACTCTCGGAGTCCTCTTCTGCCGATGACACAGGCTCAGGTAACGGAGCCACAACAGCACCTCAAATATTGGAAGACTGCTATCATGTCACCCCTAGTCCTTCTTTTCATTCAACTAGACCTACCCAATTCCATCAACCATTCTGTTTTAGCCTCCAATCCCCTAATCATCCTGGTTGCTCTTCTCTGCACTCTTTCCAGCGTCTCCACATCTTTTTTTATATCATGGCGACCAAAACTGGATGCAGGATTCCAAGCGTGGCCTTACCAAGGCCTTATAAAGCGGTGTTAACACTTCATATGATTAATGAATTCGAAATATTTCAAACACGAATTAGTTGAGCTTTTATGTGATTCTACAATTCTTTTTCATAAGAATTGGAATTTCTGACAGCTATACCTTCATTCTTCTCCCCTGAAGAACGTGGACATGGAAATCAGCAAGCGTTGTGTCGAAACACATCTGGAGAACATCGGGGAGAAGAAAGGTATACTACAAAAAGCAGAAACCTGATTTTGAAACAGCTGCATTTGCACAAAAATCTTTAAGTCAAAAAGGAGCACAGCAGGGTTGGGAACATCTTAAAAATAAAGCAGTGGAGTTATTATAGACTGTACCGTTTCATTAAGGAATTAAAAGTTGTGAGGTCGGTTTAAGAAATCCTTCCTTCCTTCCTTCCTTCCTTCCTTCCTTCCTTCCTTCCTTCCTTCCTTCCTTCCTTCCTTCCTTCCTTCCTCAATATTAATTGCAATTAATAATAACTTCCTGCTTGCGACCACAAGGTGGCGCTGACATCACTTCTGGCTTTCAATTTGAAAAATTCTTTTTCCAATTCTATTATTGTGCACTATACAATGGTCCTCGGCTTACGATCATAATTAAGGCTGGAAATACAGTTGTTAAGCGAGCCAGCGCATGGCTGTGCCTGATTTTACGACCTTATTTGCGGCTGTCATTAAGTGAACCAATTTTCACCAATGGGCATTTTTTCCCCAGACAGTGGAAATCAACCCCAGAAACCAGCAAAAACTACTGAAAATATTTATCATATAACTGGGGGACACTGCAAACAGTGGTAAATAGAAGTTGATTGATAAGTGCCCAAGATATAATCAATCCTGTGACCACAGGGGTGGTTGTAAATTGAGGATTACCCTTATTGGGGCAAGTTAGGCGATGATACATGTAGTCCTTGCTTAACGACCATTCAAAGTTACGACGCACCTCCCCAGGGCTATTATGACCTGTTTTTGATGTGTGGACATCAAAAACAGATCATAACTAGCCTTGGGCAGGTGTGTCGTAACTTTGAATGGTCATTAAGCAAGGACTACATCACATGAGGACCCGGATTGTGGAGGCAATAAGCTACTTTGTGTAGAAAGAACACCGCTTAGGGGGGCCAAAAGCCCTACTAAGCAGGTATATACAAAAGTATGAAGGCTATTGCTTAACGTATTGTAAGCCACCCTGAGTCTCCGGAAAACGGCGGCATATAAATCGAACCAATAAACAATAAATAAAATGTAACTTGTCCTCATACAGGCAATCCTCAATTTACCACCACAATTTATCCCAAAATTTCTGTAGCTAACCAAGACAGTTAATTGAGTTTTGCCCTTTAGCTATTACGTGATTGATGGTCTATTGCTGGAGGTTTTCAAAAAATACTGGATAATCATTTGACCGAGATAGTATAAAGTCTCCTGCCTTGAGTGGGTTGGACTAGATGACCTCCGAAGGTCCCTTCCATAGATTCTATGTTCTATGATTCTACGTCCTAAGTATGGTTTGCTGAAACCTGTTTTCCTGAATAAACAGTAATTGTCTTGGTTTGCCACCCCTTTCTGCAGGGGGGGGGATAATTATACACATTTAATCACGACGCTAAATGCATAAATCAAGAGTTTATCCGGGTCCCTAATTCAGAATAATTCAGAGTTCGGAAGAGACCTTGGAGCTTTACTCTTGCAGTTTATTTATTATAACCAGCGGTCAAAACATTAACCAATTGGTTGATTGTTTTTTTTAAAGCACCTTTTAAAATGAACACATTTTACCGAAAGGCAGAAATCTCTTGTGAATAATATCCTGCTTCATTAAATGCACTGCTTGTGATTCTTTGCAGTTCATAAAACCTTCTGCTATTTTAACAAAAATAGTTACCCTTCAAAAGTGGCACCAGATTCTTTTCTGAATTCTGGTTGCTTCGTTCGCATTTTGCTTGCCAGAAGGGAACGTGGAATCACAGGTTTGGGAGGGACCTTTGAGGTCTTCTAGTCCAACCCTTTGCCTAAGCCGGAGACCCTGGCCTATGCCATTTCAGAAAAGTGGCTGTCCAGTCTCTTCTTGGAAACTTCCAGTGATGGAGCAGCCACAATTTCTGGAGGCAAGTCGTTCCGCTGATTTATTTTTCTCACTGGCAGGAAATTTCTTTTTAATTCTAGATTAGATCACTTTTTCTTCCGCTGATTACTCCTTGTCTTGCCCTCAGATGCTTTTTCTAACATAAGAACCTCTCTGGCTTGATTTCAGAAATCCTCTGAAAACCTAATCCTTCCCTCCCTCCCTCCCTCCTTCCTTCCTTCCTTCCTTCCTTCCTTCCTTCCTTCCTTCCTCTCTCTCCCTCCCCGTCCAAAATTCCTCTCTCCAGAATGGGCTGCTAAGATAAAAAGCTTTCTTTCTTTCTTTCTTTCTTTCTTTCTTTCTTTCTTTCTTTCTTTCTTTCTTTCTTTCTTCCTTCCTTCCTTCCTTCCTTCCTTCCTTCCTTCCTTCCTTCCTTCCTTCCTTCCCCTTCTCCTTCCTTCCTTCCTTCTTTATAATTTCATAAGTAACTCAAGGAGGTGAACATAATTAAAACACCTCCCTCCTATTTTTCCCAAAACAAGGACCCTGTGAGGTGGGTTGGGTTGAGAGAGAGGGAGTGGCCAAAAGCCACCCAGCTGGTTTTCATACCTAAGGCGGGACTAGAACTCACTGTCTCCTGGTGATTGGCCCAAAGTCACCCAGCAGGCTTTCACGCCTAAGGCAGGACTAGAACTCACAGTCTCCTGGTGATTGGCCCAAAGTCACCCAGCAGGCTTTCATGGCTAAGGCAGGACTAGAACTCACAGTCTCCTGGTGATTGGCCCAAAGTCACCCAGCTGGCTTTCATACCTAAGGCAGGACTAGAACTCACAGTCTCCTGGTGATTGGCCCAAAGTCACCCAGCTGGCTTTCATGGCTAAGGCAGGACTAGAACTCACAGTCTCCTGGTGATTGGCCCAAAGTCACCCAGCAGGCTTTCATGGCTAAGGCAGGACTAGAACTCACAGTCTCCTGGTGATTGGCCCAAAGTCACCCAGCTGGCTTTCATACCTAAGGCAGGACTAGAACTCACAGTCTCCTGGTGATTGGCCCAAAGTCACCCAGCTGGCTTTCATGGCTAAGGCAGGACTAGAATTCTCAGTCTCCTGGTGATTGGCCCAAAGTCATTCTAGTAGGCTGCCATGACTAAGTTGAAACTAGAACTCACTGTCTCCTGATGATTGGCCCAAAAGCCACTCAGCCGGCTGTCATGCTTAAAGGAGGACTAGAACTCACCGTCTCCTAGTCATTGGCACAAAGTCATCGTCCAGCCGGCTTTCGCGACTGGGGTGTGACTTGAACTCAATGGCATCCCTTTGCTTGGTTAGCTTGGTCCCTTTGCCACTCGACCCAACGGGCTCCTCCCGCCAAGTTGCCATCTTTCTGAGTCTTCGTTCTCCAAGGGTGCCCTTAACTCCTCCCCTCCCTCTGAGCAGGATCAGCCTGGTATGAATGGGCGGCTATTGAAGCGAAACAGGTGCTGAATGCCAACGGGGAGCGGAAGGGATCCGGGCAGGACAGAGAAATGGAGATCGGAGCGACGACGATGGTGCCTTCGTTTCCCCTCCGGATCACGGCTGCTGCTCACCTCTGCTTGGCTCGTGGCCCAACTGCTTTCTGAAGCTGCTTTGAAAGAACCCAAAGAATCCCCAGATTTTGAGTAAGGAATTAAAAACCCCAAAAAAAAAGAGAGAGGAAAATTGCAGCTGTTTCTAAGGTAAGGAGGGGCAAAAGGTGGGCGATTCCAGTTGCTTTGAGATGCGTTTGGATTCATGTGCATTTGCTCAAAAACGTTTGGATTTTATCGCTTGTTTTTCTTGAACCCGGATGGATATTTAAGTTATTTTTTTTAATACTTACTTAGCTGGAGGGTGGAAGGGCTGCTTTGAACAAAGATCATTGTCAAAAGGAAAATAACTTTATTGAAACCCTGGCAGCCTAGTCAGAAGATTTTGCAGTAATGCTTCGAGAAAAGGATGAGTCGTCTTTGGATCCCCTGTTACGATTCATCTCCGTTCAGGACATCCAAATACACAAATCGGATGAGACTTTTTTTTTCTTACCTGCCTCTGAATTTCCAGGGTTGTTTTTTTTTTTTCCTTTTCTTCTTGCATTTGCAAAGCTTTTAGGAATGTGCAGAGTGAAGGCACGTGCTTCGTTTTGAAAGGATGCCAGGATTTTTTGTGATAGGCATCGCCCAGGTCTGGCCTCTTCGATGGAATAAAGGTGAACCAGGTTTTTTTTTGAGTGAGGATCCGTGAGGTGGAGGGTTTTAGGTATTTGGGCAAACCATCGGCTGAAAAATATAACAGCATTTTCTTTTCTTTTCTTTTCTTTCTTTCTTTCTTTCTTTCTTTCTTTCGTTCTTTTTTCTTCCTCCCTTCCTTTTTTCCTATCTGCCTTCCTTCTCTCTCTCTCTCTCTTTCTTTCTTCTTCCTTTCTTCCCTCTTTCCTTGCTGCCTTTCTTCTCTTTCTTTTCTTTTTCTTTCTCTTCTTCTTTTTGTTTTTCTCTTTCTTCCTTCCTTCCTTCCTTCTTTTCTATCTGCCTTCTCTTTCTCTCTCTCTCTCTTTCTTTCTTCTTCCTTTCTTCCCTCTTTCCTTGCTGCCTTTCTTCTCTTTCTTTTCTCTTTCTTTCTCTTCTTCTCTTTGTTTTTCTTTCTTTCTTCCTTCCTTCCTTCCTTCTTTCCTATCTGCCTTCCTTTTCTTTCTCTCTCTCTCTCTCTCTTTCTTTCTTCTTCCCTCTTCCCTTGCTGCCTTTCTTCCTTTCTTTTCTCTCTTTCTTTCTCTTCTTTGTTTTTCTTTTTTTTCTTTCTCTTTCTTTCTTCCTTTCTTCCTTCTTTCCTTCCTGCCTTCCTTGTCTTTCTTTTCTCTCTCTCTCTCATTCTTTCTCTCTCTCGCTCTCCCTCTTCCGTCCTTCCTTCACTTTCTCTTCTTTCTCTCCTTTCTTTTGTATTTCTTCTTCCTTCCTTCCTCCCTCCCTTCTTTCCTCCCTTCCTCTCTCTCCCTCTCCCGCCGCTTATCTCAGCAAGTGACATTTTAGCCCAATATTTATTACATAAAAAGCAAATGATGCTTTTTATGGACTTTTATGGACTTTTGGACCAAATGATGCTTTCAGGCTGCTGAAAGCACAGTTTCCACCTGCAATAATTTGACTGCTGTCATACCAAGCCATAGTTTGCTGTATAATAAGCCAAAATTGACTGCCTACTTGTACAGTAATAAGCTAAGCCCAAAGATCTGGCTTCTCAGTCATGATGTCTGAGTTTATTTGAAATGTTAAGCCCCAAACGTCAAGTAGATTATGGCTTTGTAGAACTCTAGCCAGAGAAGAGGAGTAAAAGCAAATATTCAGAGGGTTGCATTGTGTTTGTATCGCATGATTAGAGACTGTCCATGCTCAATTTTTGTAGGTCTGCATTGAACCGTAGAGAAAGCACTCCGGTAGATTTCCACAAGAGGCGAAAGACGTCTTTACAGGCGGTCCTCGACTTACGACCACAACTGAGACCAACATTTCTGTTGTTAAGTAAGGCAGTCGTTAAGTGAGTCTTGCCCCATTTTACGACCTTTCTTGCTAATACAAATTAGTAACACAGTTGTTAAACGAATCCAGCTTCCCCCTTGACTTTGCTTGTCAGAAGTTCACCAAAGGGGGGGGAATCACACATGACCCCGGGACATTGCAACCGTCATAAATATGAGCCAGTTGCCAAGCATCCGAATGTAGTATCAGGTGATCATGGGAAGGCTGCAACGGTCGTAAGTGTGGGAAACAGTCATAAGTCACTTTTTTTCAGTGCCACTGTAACTTGGAATGGTCGCTAAAGAAACGGTTTTAAGTTGAGGACTACTTATTTTTATTTTTTTTATTTTATTTCAAATTTATATACCGCACCTTCTCCCGAGGGACTCAGGGCAGTGTACAGCCAGATAAAAACATACAATACAAACATTAAAAACAATTAAGAGAATATATATATTAATTTGGCCCCAGTTTAAAAAGACAAACCAATTAAAATATTTAAAAATATGTTAAGCGGATATGTTAATATGTTATAAGTGGAGATTCAGTTGTCATGCAATCACAACTGTTTCTCCTAGAACAGGAATGAACATTGAGGCCGTGCGGTCCATCCCCTTTTGAATGCGTTAATCCAAATTACAGCATCCCAGACGGCACGCGATATTAATTAGACGCAGTCCAGGGTAGCTGGATAATTATTTTGATGTGTTTGGGGAAAACTCAGCTATTGTTTTCCCTGTTGTGGAATAAGCCATCCTGACAGTATAATAGGGCGTGATCGCCGAACATAATTTTTATTAAACGTTTTGTGTCTGAACCCAACTAGATTTGTGATTTGACCTGGCTGCAGAAGTTAGGTTAAAAGAGACGGATTGTGTGAATATTGTGCCCTCTGGATGCATTAGGTGTCATCTTCCATAAACTGGGGGATTTTGTAAACTCAACTCCACTGTGTTTTGAGAAAATTTGAGAAAAGTCGCATTCTACAGAACAAGATTTTTCAATCTTGACAACTTTAAAATGGGTGCACTTGAATTCCCAGAATTGCCCAGCCGGCATAGTTTAAGATATGTGGACTTGAATTCCCAGAATTCCCCAGCTAACACGTTTTAAGATGTGTGACTCAACTCCCAGAATTCCCCAGCCAGCATCTTTAAGATGCGTGGACTTTAGTTCCCAGAATTCCCCAGCCAACATATTTTAAGTGGACTTCAACTCCCAGAATTCCTCAGCCAACATGCTTTAAGATGCGTGGACTTCAACTCCAAGAATTCCCTAGTGAACATGCTTTAAGATGTGTAGACTTCAGTTCCCAGAATTCCCTAGTGAACATGCTTTAAGATGTGTGGACTTCAACTCCCAGAGTTCTCTAGTGAATATGCTTTAAGGTGTGTGGACTTCAGTTCCCAGAATTCCTCAGCCAACATGCTTTAAGATGCGTGGACTTCAACTCCAAGAATTCCCTAGTGAACATGCTTTAAGATGTGTAGACTTCAGTTCCCAGAATTCCCTAGTGAACATGCTTTAAGATGTGTGGACTTCAACTCCCAGAGTTCTCTAGTGAACATGCTTTAAGATGTGTGGACTTCAGTTCCCAGAATTCCTCAGCCAACATGCTTTAAGATGTGTGGACTTCAACTCCCAGAGTTCTCTAGTGAATATGCTTTAAGATGTGTGGACTTCAGTTCCCAGAATTCCTCAGCCAACATGCTTTATATTGTGCAGACTTCAATTCCCAGAATTCCCCAGCCAGCAATAGATCTTAAAGTCATGAAGGCTAAAAAAAATTGCTACAGAGGCTAGCTAAAATCACAGAATATAAGGATTTGGAAGGGATTTCAGAGATCATATAGTCTAACCTTTTAATCAGTACAGAAATCTACTGCAAACATTTCTGAGATATCCTCCTCCCTTCATGTAAGCCTCAGTTAAATGTTATTTTGTCCGCAGAACAAATTAAGAACAAAACCCTGGAAAAAGTGATTTGTGACCATTTTCCACACTTACGACCATTGCATTGAATCAAAATTCAGGGGCTTGGCAGCTGACTCGTATTTATGACGGTTGCATTGTCCCGGAGTCACCTGATCCCCTTTTTGCGACCTTCTGACCATCAATGGGGAAGCCAGATTCACTTAACAACCATATTACTAATATAACAACAGCAGTGATTCACTTAACAACCGTGGCAAGAGAGGTCGTAAAATGGCAAAACTCACTTAACAACTGTCTCGCTCAGCAAGGGCTCAACTGTGGTCGTCAGTTGAGGACTACCTGTATTCCTTTTGTGAGGAACACTTTTGAAATAACTTTTTCATGAGGGACTACTCATTAAATAAATTATTATTATTATTAAATAAATTATTATTATTATTATTATTATTATTATTATTATTATTATTATTATTATTATTATTATTATTATCCCCCCCTTCTTTCCTTCGTGAGAATCAGGCATCCTTGGGTCTCCTGTCAATTGTTTAATTTCCCCCAACCAACAAGCTTGTGACAAGGAGTTCCAAAGTCCCATCGGCAGCTGCCCTCTTCTGCCACCCTCAAAGGGAATTCACAGAATACAGAAAAAGAGAGTTGGAAGGGTCCTTCGAGGTCTTCTAGTCCAACCCCCTGCTGCTCAAACAGGAATCTTCGATAAGATCAGTCCTGCATCGGCTGCCCCGTCTGGCCTGTTTTCCCCTTTTATATTTTATAGCTTGTGATCTGGCCGTGGCCAGGTTGCCATGGAAAGGATTAGTCTAGCATGAATGAACGCAGCATTTATAAAGGCCTTTCAGGAGCCCGAAGTGGTTTCGGAGGACTCAAAAAAGAAAAGAAAAGAAAGAAAAGCAGACAAAAACAATGCGAACACAAGCCGACACCAGAAGCTGCCCTCTTCTGCCACCCTCAAAGGGAATTCGCAGGTTCAGAGAACCCTGGGAATACAGAATAACAGAATAAGTGAGTTGGGAGGGACCTTGGAGGTCATCTAGTCCAACCCCCCTGCTCAAGCAGGAGACCCTAGGCCCGTGATGGCAAACCTATGGCACGCGTGCCACATGTGGCACCTGGAGCCTTGTCTCCTGGCACGCCAGCTCAGCTCCGGCGCTAGGAGTCTCTGGAGGCTGGATGGGCCGTTTCGGGCCTCCGAAGGGCCTCCGAGAGGGTGGGGAAGGCTGTTTTTGTCCTCCCCAGATGCATACAGAGGATCTGGAGCCAGGTGAGAAAGAAAAATGGGCCTACCGGGGCATCGCGTGCCAGGAGTGGGCGGAAGGGGGGTTCACGCTCACATGCGTGGGGCGCGGCACATAGAATTATGGGTGTGAGCACACACGCGCGTGAACCTCCCCCGTCCCCCCGCTTCCTGGCGCGCGATGGCAAAAAGGTTAGCCATCACTGCCCTAGGCCGTTTCAGACAAACCGCTTCTCCAGTCTCTTTTTAAAAACCTCCAGGGTTGGAGCAGACACAACTTCTGGTGGCAAGCAGTTCCACTGTCAGGAAATTCTAGGAAATTTCTCCTTCGTTCCCTCAGAGAAATTGGGAAGGGAATTCTTAAGCTCCCTGAATAAAGTAGAAAAACAGAAGCCGCTTTTTCAGAAAAAAAGAAAAAAAAAACCATAATTGAGGCCCAAAGTCACCCAGCTGGCTTTCATGCCTAAGGCGGAACTAGAATTCCCTGTCTCCTGGTGATTGGCTCCAACTCATCCAGCTGGTTTTTGGGCCTAAAGTGCAACTAGAACTCCCCGTCGCCTGGTGATTGGCTCCAACTCATCCAGCTGGTTTTTGGGCCTAAAGTGGAACTAGAACTCCCCGCCTAAAGTGGAACTAGAAAGTCACCCAGCTGGCTTTCATGCCTAAGGCGGGACTAGAATTCCCTGTCTCCTGGTGATTGGCTCCAACTCATCCAGCTGGTTTTCGGGCCTAAAGTGGAACTAGAACTCCCCGTCGCCTGGTGGTTGGCCCAAAGTCACCCACCTGGCTTTCATGCCTAAGGCGGGACTAGAATTCCCTGCCTCCTGGTGATTGGCTCCAACTCACCTAGCTGGCTTTCATGCCTAAAGTGGAACTAGAACTCCCTGTCGCCTGATGGTTGGCTCCAACTCATCCAGCTGGTTTTCGGGCCTAAAGTGGAACTAGAACTCCCCGTCGCCTGGTGGTTGGCCCAAAATCACCCAGCTGGCTTTCATGCCTAAGGCGGGACTAGAATTCCCTGTCTCCTGGTGATTGGCTCCAACTCATCCAGCTGGTTTTCGTGCCTAAAGTGGGACTAGAACTCCCTGTCTCCTGGTGATTGGCCCAAAATCACCCAGCTATCTTGGTGCCTAAGGTAGGATTCGAACTCATGGTCTCCTGCGTTCTAATCTGGGGCCATAACCATTAGACCAGACTGGCTCCTTTTTTGAGATAGCCCAGCTCTGAGGTATGAAAGCTTTTATAGAAGTACAGCGTTAATGCACTAATACAACTATCTACAGCTAGTCCTTGATTTACGAAAGTCCTTCATGGTGCTATGTTGTGACAGTCGTAAAACGAGTCGGTCATATGACCAACCTCCGAAGCACATGCGGGAGATCTCCCATTCTCTCTATTCAGTGTTTCTTCGGCCTTTGCTGCGGTCGAGTGCGGTCACCACGCCTCCCCTGTGTTGTTTACAGTGCCATGCCAAATCTGCACTGCAATATTCCCCATCACCACTAGGGGGCAGCAAGACGATAGTAAAACACCTGGCTGCCCCCTAGTGGTTGTCCCGATTTGTACAGCCCAGATCCGAGAGGACTCGTGCGTCTTGCTATACGTTCCTGGTGGCCGAGAGGCTCTTAATACAGGGTTCTCCAACTTTAAAAGTTTGTGGACTTCAACTCCCAGAATTCCTCAGTTGCTGGCTGAGGAATTCTGGGAGTTGAAGTCCACAACGAGTCTTAAAGGGGCCATGTTTGGAGACCCCTTGCTCTAATATAATGCTTTATACTCATGTAAGGACCAAACAACTAGCTAGACTCTTAAAATGGAGGTCAGGCCTGCCAATCACACAGCCTGATGTGACACACACACAACTTGATCTTACACGCTGCTATTCCATTCAGTGCCTATTGAGGGCAGCAGAGAGCCAAGTGCTCATTTTTAATTGCAATGGTTTTTGCCTCTATGCTGGGGGAAATTCGCAAAAGAAGCAAAGAATTACGAATATTTCCATTGTATCAGGAACAGAGAAGAAATTACTCATCAGAAGGTCGCAAAAGGGGGGGGGCGGTCATATGACCCCCCCGTTACTGCGACCGTCAGAAACACGAGTCAGTTGCCAAGCCTCCAAATTTTGATCATATCGTCACGGGGAGGCTGCAACAGTCATAAGTGTGAAACATGGTCGCCAGTCACTTGCTTCAGGGCCGTTGTACGTCTGAACACTCACTAAATGAACTGTTGTTGTAAGTCGACCCAAAGGTGCTTTTTTAAGGAGGCAACTGGACTTTCTTGTTGTTGTTTTTTCTTTTGAAGACGTTTCCCTTCTCATCCCAGAAGCTTCTTCAACTCTGACTGGATGGTGAGGAATGGAAGGATTGATGCTCCTTGCAGACAGTTAGTCATTTGCAGCAGCAGTCGTCAAACGATTTCATTGAGGGCCACATCAGGGTTGTGTTTGACTGGGGGGGGGAGAGTTATGGTGGGCCGTGGCCAGCTCGACGTCACTCATGTCGGGAGGGGGGGCACCAGTGGCGGCCCGAGCGCTTTGCCAGCGAAACCGGGCTCACGAGCTCCGTTTCCGGCTGCGACGGCCTCCTGCAACCCTCTGCCAGTGAAAACGGAGCTCAGGAGGGGCGCACGCAGCCCTCCCAAGCTCCGTTTTCGCTGGCAGAGGCATTGCGGGCCGGTCCTTCACTGTTTCCAGGGCAGCCCCACCGGCCAGATCTAAGCACCCCGCAGGCCGGATCAGGCCTCTAGGCCTTGAGTTTGACACCCCTGTTTTAGAGGGTCGTTGAGGCCACTTGGAGATTTACCTGTGTCCTCAGAATCACCTGAGTGGTGCAAATGTACAGGGGTGGGTTCTAATTTTTTTTACTAACGGTTCTGTGGGCGTGGCTTATTTTGTGGGTGTGGCTTGGAGGTCATGTGACTAGGTGGGCGTGGCTAGCTGGTCAGAGTCATTTCTGGAAGGTCCTCGCACTTACGACCAGTCCTCGCACTTACGACCCGACTCATTTGTTTGCTTTTAACACTGATCAGCTGTAGGGCGGCCCTTTGACGCCACGCGGCAAGAGTTTAAACAGTTTTTTTCCCGCTAGTCATCAGCTGGGACTCAGGAGGCAGCAATAGATTGGGGGTGGGACCAAATAAAAGGTAAGAATAACGTGGGGAGGGGGGGAGAACCGGTTCAGTGACGTCATATCGTCACCGCTACCGGCTCAGCCGAACCGGACTGAACCGGGAGGAACCCACTACTGTTCCTGTAGTCTGCAATTTTTCCCCTCTGGAAATCCCTTCCTCCTCCCACCCCATTCTAAAAAGTCTGTAGAGATTCTCAGTCCTCCAGGTCAGAGTTTTCCCAAAAGTGTATTTATTAATTATTATTATTGTTTATTAATTCAATTTGTATGCCACCCCTCTCCGAAGACTCAGGGCATTTTTTCAGGTGGCAACTGGACTTTCCGTTTTTTTTCTTTTGAAGACGTTTCGCTTCTCCTCCAAGAAGCTTCTTCAACTCCGGTGCTGACTTGACTGTTGGTCTGAAGTTAACCTTTTTTTAAAAAAAAATTAATTATTTTTTTATTATTATTTTTTATTTGATTTATATGCTGCCCTTCTCCGGAGACTCAGGGCGGCTTACAATGCGTTAAACAATAGCCTTCATACTTTTGTATATTTTATACAAAGTCAGCTTATTGCCCCCACAAACTGGGTCCTCATTTTACCCACCTTAGAAAGGATGGAAGGCTGAGTCGACCTTGAGCCTGGTGAGATTCGAACTCGCAGTAATTGCAGGCAGCTGGAAGCTAAATAAACCTTGGAGTTAATCTATGCTGATCTGAGTTCTAATTACTGGTGGAGAGGTACTGAAGGGGTTTTTTTTTTTTAATCCTTTTTTGGGCTGGGTAATAGTCTCTTTTGCATACTCTGTAGATTTTGTGAATGCCTATAGTCTATAGATATTGTTAAGAAATTAACAACTTGTATTGGAATTTGTCATTTTGTAAGCCGCCTTGAGTCCCTAGGGAGAAAGGCGGCATATATATCGCAATAATAAAATAAAATAAATAAATAAATCAACCAGGCCAATCAACCAACCAAAAAACCTGATGGGGAATGGAAGGATTTGCACTTCTTGCAGACAGCTGGTCATTTGCATCCTTTCAGAGGGTCATTGAGGCCACTTGGAGATTTACCTGTGTCCTCAGAATCACCTGAGGGGTGCAAATGGTTCCTGTAGTCTCCATTTTTTTCCCCTCTGGAAATCCGTTCCTCCTCCCACCCCATTCCAAGGGCCTTCATCCCAGATTGGATAGCTCAAAGTCTGTAGAGTTTCTCCATCATCTAGGTCAAAAGGTGTTTTTTCAGGAGGCAACTGGACTTCCTGGTTACCATAAAAGCACCTTTATGACCTGGATGACGGAGAATCTCTACAGACGGTTGTAAGTCGAGGACTACCTGTGTCTCACATGGATGCCCCCCAAACATGGAAAGGGCCCATACCGTCTTGCCCCCAATGCCTCCCCTAGTGAAATTATACCTGTGCAAGGTGCAGAATTATCCTCTCTTGGATTCGGACAGTTAACGGTATCCAGGGAGACCTTTGCAAAACCTGTATCGGATTTCCCAGGACTGCAAACAGCTAGATAGATAGTCGAGAAGCCTGGACAATTATCTCTGAGCCTATTGTTTGAAGGCATAAATTCGGGGGGTGGGAGGAAGGGGGAAGGTTTCCGGTGCCTGGCTTTGACAGAGTAGCCCTATCCACAAGCCTATTAAACATTCAACAAGATGATGAGGGGACCGGAGGCTGAAACATAGGATGAACGGTTGCAGGAACTGGGCACGGCTAGTCTAGTGAAGAGAAGGACCAAGGGAGACAGGATAGCCATCTTCCAATATTTGAGGGGCTGCCACAGAGAGGAGGAAGGGGGTCAAGCTATTCTCCAAAGCCCCCCGAAGGCCAGACAAGGAATAATGGATGGAAACTGAACAAGGAGAGATTCAACCTAGAAATAAGGAGGAATTTTATGACTCTGGGAACTCTTAACCAGTGGAATGGTGTAGGAAGTTAGCACCCGCCCCTTTCCTAGAAGAATGAAATATTTTGGGAAATATTAAAAAGGCAGAATATTATGCTTCCCTGGATGAGAAATGGAGAAGCATGTTTTAAAGACGAAGCAGCTCCCACCTTCCTGCCCCCTCCACCCTTTGTCAATACGGTCACTCATGCCCTCGTCACTTCCCGCCTGGACTACTGCAATGCTCTCTACATGGGGCTCCCCTTGAGGAGCACCCGGAGGCTCCAGTTGGTCCAGAATGCGGCCGCGTGGGTGGTTATGGGAGCGACGTGGCGCTCCCATGTGACCCCCCTCCTGCGTGAGCTGCACTGGCTCCCGGTGGTCTTCCGGGTGCGCTTCAAGGCTCTGGTTACCACCTTTAGAGCGCTCCATGGCTTAGGACCCGGGTATTTACGAGACCGCCTTCTGCCCCAGTAGCCTCTCACCGACCAGTACGCTCCCATAGAGAGGGGCTCCTCAGGATACCGTCGGCCAAACAGTGTCGACTGGCGGACCCCAGGGGGAGAGCCTTCTCTGTGGGGGCACCCATCATCTGGAACGAGCTCCCCCCGGAGATACGGAGGATCCCGGACCTACGCGCTTTCCGCCGTGCCATCAAAACATTTCTATTTCAGCAGGCCGCCCTGGCCTAACCTCTCTTTTAAATTGTTTTTTAAATTTTTTTAAATTTTTAAATTTTAAACTTGTCTTATGAATTTGGGGTGTTTTAAATTTTGTTTTCCGGGCCAATTATTTAATTGTATTTTACTGGTTTTTTAACATTTATATTATATGTATTTTATTCGGCTGTTCACCGCCCTGAGTCCTTCGGGAGTAGGGCGGTATACAAATTCAATTAATAATAATAATAATAATAATAATAATAATAATAATAATAATAATAATAATAAGCCAGAGGCAGAAACTCAATTCCCTCCCATCTTTGTCAATAGACCATCATCTGCAACACAACCAGGAGGCTGGAATAGAAGACCTCTGAGGTACCCTTCCAAGCCCTACGATTCCAGCTTCTACGACACCTCCCTTTGCTAAGTTCTTCTTCCTAAGCTCCGAGTAATAAATGAGTATCTTAAGCCCCCACTCGGTTTGCCTTTGTGAACAAGTTGGCAGCCGGGCTCGTCACGAGTTTGGAGATCACCCAACGGAGCCCGTATTTTGCCCACCTGCCAGGGATTTCCAACCATAGAGGGTGGATTTTCTTCGTGAAAACGTCAAATAATAAAGCCTCTTTCTCTGTGGCTCAGCTGTTTGAGACAAGCCGGGTCAGGAAATAAGCACCCCCAGAGAGAGAGAGAGACTGCTGGGATTCGGATTTATTATTGTAGGGTGCAGAAATTTTGAAAGGATCCCATCGGTTTTTTTTTCTCTGATGCCGCAGATGAGATAATATATATATATATTTGTTTTCTGAGGTTTTCGCGGGTGTTTGTATGTAAGCAGACTCAAACCCACACTGAGGATGAGGCACGACCACGGACCAGAAGCCAGACCACAGCTGCATCATTAGCCCCTTTAACCCCCCCCCCAATCCATACATGAAGCAGACTGACACCCACCACGAAGAGGTAGCACGGCCACGAACACGAAGCCAAACAACAGCAACACAGCTCACCAGCTCAAATCCCCCTGCTACTCAGACTAACCCGAGCACAACCAAGCCCCCACCTAAACAGAACACACACCCATCCAATCAGAGCACAGCCAACCCCCCATCCAATCAGAGCACAGCCAAACCCCCAACCAATCAGAACACACCTCCACCCAATCAGAACACAGCCAAGCTCCCACCCAATCAGTTCACACCCCCACTGGCAGTTAAAAGGAAGAAACAACTGCGATCACACACATTGCCCCTAGAAGCACGAAGCCGAAGACACCAGCCTGAAGATGACGAATGAGACTTTGTCGAAACATTGCCAAGAAACCTCCAATTTTACGCGGGAGAAAACCCTAATAACCAAAGACCTATACACACACACACACATATATATTTAATTTGATTTATATGCCGCCCTTCTCGGGAGACTCAGGGTGGTTTATAGTGCGTTAAGCAATATATTTATCATTTAAGGAGAGATTCAACCTGGAAGTAAGGAGAAATTTTCTGACAGCGAGAGCAATCAATCCGTGGAACAGAAGTTGCCATCGGAAGTTGTGGGAGCTTCATCACCGGAGGCTTTCGAGAAGAGACTGGGCTGCCATGGTGTAGGGCAGTGATGACTAATCTTTTTGCCATCGTGTGCCAAAAGCATGGGGAGCGTGAGGGGGCACATAATTCTATGCGCCCTGCCCCTCCATGTCCCCCCTGCTTTTGGCACAGGATGACACGGTGGGCCTGGTAGGCCCATTTTTCACTCTCCCCAGGCTCCAGAGCCTTCCTAGGAGCCTGGGGAGGGCAAAAACAGCCTTCCTCATCTCCCCAGAGGCCCTCTGGAGGCTGGAAACAGCGTGTTTCCTGACTTCTGGTGGGCCCAGAAGGCCTGAAAATCAACTGGCCGTGTCCCCCCTGCTTTTGGCACGTGATGGCCCGGTGGGCCCGGTAGGCCCATTTTTCACTCTCCCCAGGCTCCAGAGCCTTCCTAGGAGCCTGGGGAGGGCAAAAACGGCCTTCCTCATCTCCCCAGAGGCCCTCTGGAGGCTGGAAACAGCGTGTTTCCTGACTTCTGGTGGGCCCAGAAGGCCTGAAAATCAACTGGCCGTGTCCCCCCTGCTTTTGGCACGTGATGGCCCGGTGGGCCCGGTAGGCCCATTTTTCGCCCTCCCCAGGCTCCAGAGCCTTCCTAGGAGCCTGGGGAGGGCAAAAACAGCCTTCCCCACCTCCCCAGAGGCCCTCTGGAGGCTGGAAACAGTGTGTTTCCTGACTTCTGGTGGGCCCAGAAGGCCTGAAAATCAACTGGCCGGCGCACGCATGCGTGCCGGAGCTGAGCTCGCATACCCACCAATATGGCTCCACGTGCCACCTGTGGCACCCGTGCCATAGGTTCGCCATCACGGGTGTAGGGTCTCCTGCTTCGACCGGGGGTTGGACTAGATGACCTACAAGGTCCCTTCCTACTCTGTCAATCTGTTAAAATCTTTTAATCTGTTAAAAGATGTCATATACTTTCTGCAGGTAGTCCTCGACCTACGACCATGATTGAGCCCAAAATTTCCTGTGGCTAGGGGAAACGTGCTCCTCGGTGAATTTTGTCCCGTTTTACTGACCATTCTTGCCACAGTTATTAAGTGAATCACTGCAGCTCTGGCTTCCCCGTTGACTTTGCTTGTCGGAAGTTTGCGAAAGGGGATCGCTCACATGACCCTGGGACACTGGAGCCGTCATAAAATTGAGTCAGTTGCCAAGGGCCTGAATTTTGATGAGGTGACTGCGGAGATGGTGAAATAGTCGTAAGCGTGGAAAAAAAGCATGGTCATATGTCACTTTTTCCGGTGCCGTTGTAACTTTGAACAGTCACTAAATGAGCTGTTGTAAGTGGAGGACTTCCTGTCTTTTATTTGGGAATGGTTCACTTGATCTTCCTTTGCAGCATCGACCATCCCAAAAGTATTCGGATTCAGTTTTCTTCATGCGCACTGAATTAAAATCCAACTTTCTTCTTGGCGACGTTTCGACGAAGTCTCATTCATCATCTTCAGGCTGGTGTTTTCGGCTTCGTGCTTCTAGGAGCAATGTGTGATCGCAGCTGTTTCTTCCTTTTAACTGCCAGTGGGGGTGGGGGCTTAAAAGGAAGAAACAGCTGTGATCACACATTGCTCCTAGAAGCACGAAGCCGAAAACACCAGCCTGAAGATGACAAATGAGACTTCGTCGAAACGTCGCCAAGACTCTTCCAATTTTACGCGGGAGAAAACCCGAATAACCAAAGACCTACCTACAAACACTCGCGAAAACCTCAGAAAACACACACACACACACACACACACACACACACACACACACACACACATATAGCATTCCTCGTGACTTCTCAGCCTATCTTTTGAATCATGAGGACTAGAAACATGCTTGTTTTTTTTTTTAATTTAAAAAGCCAAAGTTCCCAGGATGCCAATTTCCCAGTCTAATCTTTCTTTCTTTCTTCTTCTTTTTTTTTGCCTTTCTTTGTTCAAACCCCCCCCCCAAAAAACAAATCCAACTCTTTCCGAATTCAACCCCTTCCATATAATTAGCAAGTCGATTCCTCGTGTGCCTTAACAATTTCCCCGTTTGACACGTGTCCACATACAAATCGTTAGGAGGTTTTCTATATAGTTAAACCACTTTTCTGGCTCCCGAGATTATTTTCGTTGAGCATTCCTGACGCCTTCCCAACCTGTCTTCTGAACCATGAGGACTAGAAACATGCTGGAGTTTTTTGTTGTTTTTTTTGTTTTAATTTTTTAAAAAAGCTGAGAGCTTTCCAGGTTGCCCAGGAATTTCCTCAGGTCTGGTTTCTCTTATTCTTCTTCTTCTTTTTTTTTTCCTTTCCTTTGTTCCCAGCAGACAAGGAATCCTTACCGGCTTATCTCCTGAGGGATTCTGTCAACTAAAGTCTTAACCTGAATTGCGTGGATTATCTTTTTCCCGTCTCTAACTAAATGGTCCACGCTGCCTGTGTACCATTTATAGCCACCTACCCACCAGAATAGAAGCGTGCGCTTTAACCAAATAATATATCTCTCTATATATCTATATATCTCCTGCAATTGCTGCGGTTTGACACCTACAAATTGATTTATCCTTCTTTTTGCTTTCTTTCGTCACTCAGGTTTCCTGCTAGCGACAGCCGATGCGTTTCTGGAACAATGGTCATCCTACAGCAGGTAAGGTGGCTTTTACCTGCGGTTTGCAATCCGGGTTAATAATGTGAGAAAGTAGCTCTTTCTCGCCAGGTGGATGGGTGTTGTGCGTGCATTTGTGTGAACAGTCTACACCGCTTGGTAGAGAGAGGGGAGGGGGTTGGCTGAGGTCAAGCTATTTGGACACGGCTCCCGTTTCGGGAAAGAAAGAAAGGGAAAAAAAGGGGGGGAGGGTTTTTTGATGAAAATGTTTACATTTTGTACCCTGCCTCGGCTTAAGAGGTACAATCGGAACACGTTGCACAGATTAAACAGATTAGTCGAGCCAAAGGAGCCGTTGTAAGTCTCTTTGCCGGTCAGTTGCGAGAGAAAAGCTGCCAAGGGGCCGATGTGAAATCGTGGGAATTGAACGCACTTGCCTTTTTTTTTTTTATTTAATTAAAGAAGTTTGATGTTTTGTAATGATCCAAGTATATACTGTATATATATAAATATGTGTGTGTGTCTGTGTGTATATGTATATGTATTACAAACTATTCTAAAAATACGAGTTCTGGGTATATTTGTAAAGAGAGAAGCAGACATTCTGCGAACTCCGGAACTAAAATAATAAAAATTTTATTCTACTAAGAATCAACTGGCTGACGAAAGCTTAGTAGAATGTCTGCTTCTCTCTTTACATGTATATGTATATGTATATGTATATGTATATGTATATGTATATGTATATGTATATGTATATGTATATGTATATGTATTACAAACTATTCTAAAAATACGAGTTCCGGGTATATTTGTAAAGAGAGAAGGAGACATTCTGCGAACTCCAGATCTAAAATAATGAAAATTTTATTCTACTAAGAATCAACTGGCTGACGAAAGCTTAGTAGAATGTCTGCTTCTCTCTTTACATGTATATGTATATGTATATGTATATGTATATGTATATGTATATGTATATGTATATGTATATGTATATGTATTACAAACTATTCTAAAAATATGAGTTCCAGGTATATTTGTAAAGAGAGAAGCAGACATTCTGCGAACTCCGGATCTAAAATAATGAAAATTTTATTCTACTAAGAATAAACTGGCTGACAAAAGCATAGTAGAGTGTCTGCTTCTCTCTTTACATGTAAAGAGAGAGAGAGAGAGAGAGAGAGAGAGAGAGAGAAAAAGAGAAGGAGAGAGAGAGAAAGGAAGGAAGAAAGGGGAGAAGATGAAAGAGACAGGAAGGAAGGAAGGGGAGAAGAAGAAGAAGAAAGGGAAAGAAAGAAAGAAAGAAAGAAAGAAAGAAAGAAAGAAAGAAAGAAAGAAAGAAAGAAAGAGGGAGACAGGAAGGAAGGGGAGAAAAAGAAGAAGAAAGAGAGAGAGGGACAGGAAGGAAGGAAGGATCGAAGGGGAGAAGAAGAAGAAGAGAGAGAAAGAAAGACAGGAAGGAAGGAGAGAAGAAGAAGAAAGAGAAAAAAGAAAGAAAGAAAGGTAGGGGAGAAAAAGAAGAAAGAGAAAGAATGACAGGAAGGAAGGAAGGAGAGAAGAAGAAGAAAGAGAGAAAGAAAAGCAGGAAAGAAAGAGACAGGAAGGAAGGAAGGGGAAAAGAAGAAAGAATGAGAGAGAGAAGGAAAGAAAGAGAAAGAAAGAAGAAAAAAGGAAGGGAGGAAGAATAAGGAAGGAAGGAAGAGAAAGAAAGAAAGAAAGGAAAGAAAGAAAGAGAAAGAAAGAAGGAAAAATTCCACATGCAGGGAATTAGAAAAGTGTGGTTAGATGCAGACAAATCTCTGTGTTTCTTTGGGGGTAATTTTAATTCCAAACCAGATTAAGGATTAGTTTGAAATCAGCAGGTTTGTGTGTGTGTGTGTGTGTGTGTCTTAATGAGTTCAACACACTGGTGATTGCATTCTCACAACCCACTTAACCTGAGCTGTGTCCAGCTGTCCACCAGATGGGAGCAGAGTCACCTAGGTGTTTGCAGCCCAGATGTGGTGGCCCTGCTAAACTTGTTCTGTGTGTCATTTGTGGTTTACTTCTTTGTGGATAAGCATGTTGTGGGATTCCACCACACTGGATTAATATATGGAGCAATTCAGTAACCAGGTTAAAAACAGACCCTGGTTGTCAAAAGTGCCAATTTTGGATTAAATTGACAACGTGTCTAGTTAAAGTATCCATATCTTTCAAAAAGGCAACTGGACTTTGTGTTTCCTTGAAGACATTTCGCTTCTCACCCAAGAAGCTTCCTCAGTTCTGACTGAATGACCATGAAGCTTCTTGAATGAGAAGCGAAACGTCTTCAGGGAAAAACGAAGGCCGTTCAGTCAGAACTGAAGAAGCTTCTTATTTTATTTTTATTTTTATTTATTTTGTCGAGTACGTATTAGTTAATATATATAAGTATAAGCCTGAATTGAATACATAAAATGAATAGAATTAAAGGGAACATTGAAGTGAAGCGAAACGTCTTCAGAGAAAAATGAAGGCCGTTTAGTCAGAACTGAAGAAGCTTCTTGGACGAGAAGCGAAACGTCTTCGGGGAAAAACGAAGGCCGTTCAGTCAGAACTGAAGAAGCTTCTTGGATGAGAAGCGAAACGTCTTCAGAGAAAAACGAAGGCCATTCAGTCAGAACTGAAGAAGCTTCTTGGACGAGAAGCGAAACGTCTTCGGGGAAAAACGAAGGCCGTTCAGTCAGAACTGAAGAAGCTTCTTATTTTATTTTTATTTTATTTATTTTGTCGAGTACATATTAGTTAATATATATAAGTATAAGCCTGAATTGAATACATAAAATGAATAGAATTAAAGGGAACATTGAAGTGAAGCGAAACGTCTTCAGAGAAAAATGAAGGCCGTTCAGTCAGAACTGAAGAAGCTTCTTGGATGTGAAGCGAAACGTCTTCGGGGAAAAACGAAGGCCGTTCAGTCAGAACTGAAGAAGCTTCTTGGACGAGAAGCGAAACGTCTTTGGGGAAAAACGAAGGCCGTTCAGTCAGAACTGAAGAAGCTTCTTGGATGTGAAGCGAAACGTCTTCTGGGAAAAACGAAGGCCGTTCAGTCAGAACTGAAGAAGCTTCTTATTTTATTTTTATTTTATTTATTTTGTCGAGTACATATTAGTTAATATATATAAGTATAAGCCTAAATTGAATACATAAAATGAATAAAATTAAAGGGAACATTGATGTGAAGCGAAACGTCTTCAGGGAAAAACGAAGGCCGATCAGTCAGAACTGAAGAAGCTTCTTGGACGAGAAGCGAAACGTCTTCGGGGAAAAACGAAGGCCGTTCAGTCAGAACTGAAGAAGCTTCTTGGACGAGAAGCGAAACGTCTTCGGGGAAAAACGAAGGCCGTTCAGTCAGAACTGAAGAAGCTTCTTGGACGAGAAGCAAAACGTCTTCGGGGAAAAACGAAGGCCGTTCAGTCAGAACTGAAGAAGCTTTTTATTTTATTTTTATTTTATTTATTTTGTCGAGTACATATTAGTTAATATATATAAGTATAAGCCTAAATTGAATACATAAAATGAATAAAATTAAAGGGAACATTGATGTGAAGCGAAACGTCTTCAGGGAAAAACGAAGGCCGATCAGTCAGAACTGAAGAAGCTTCTTGGACGAGAAGCAAAACGTCTTCGGGGAAAAACGAAGGCCGTTCAGTCAGAACTGAAGAAGCTTTTTATTTTATTTTTATTTTATTTATTTTGTCGAGTACATATTAGTTAATATATATAAGTATAAGCCTAAATTGAATACATAAAATGAATAGAATTAAAGGGAACATTGATGTGAAGCGAAATGTCTTCAGGGAAAAACGAAGGCCATTCAGTCAGAACTGAAGAAGCTTCTTGGACGAGAAGCGAAACGTCTTCGGGGAAAAACGAAGGCCGTTCAGTCAGAACTGAAGAAGCTTCTTGGACGAGAAGCGAAACGTCTTCAGGGAAAAACGAAGGCCGTTCAGTCAGAACTGAAGAAGCTTCTTGGACGAGAAGCGAAACGTCTTCGGGGAAAAACGAAGGCCGTTCAGTCAGAACTGAAGAAGCTTCTTGGACGAGAAGCGAAACATCTTCCGGGAAAAACGAAACGAAGAAACTAATCAAGGAGAGAAGCAACCTGGAATTAAGGAGAAAATGATTGACAGTGGAAACGATCAGTGGAACAACTGGCCACCAGAAGTTGTGGGTGGCCTCCAACACTGGAGGTTTTCAAGAAGAGACTGGACAACCACTTGTCTGAAATGGGGAAGGATCCCCTGCTTGACCAGAGGGGTCAGACTAGAAGACCCCAAGGTCCCTTCCAACTTTTGATATTCTTTGTTGGACTTCTCATTCAGGACCTTCGCTCATGAGCCTCGTGGACCAATTTTTCAGCAAGCTTCCTGTCTCATGTGGCATTGATGGGCTGCCCCCAAACTCCTTGCAACCGTAATAACAAGGGCGATGAGAAACCCCCCCTTCCCACATTCATCTGAAAACCTATTTGCATATAGATGAAAATGCGGTCCGTTGGCCTGCTCTGGATGGACCCATTTAGCATCCTAATGGCTCCCGCTGTCAAAATCCCTGCCCTCAAATGAAGGAAGGAAGTCATGCGTGCTCTTCCAGAGGTTGGGCTTGGATAATGAAGGAGGGAGGGGGGGCAAACAAGGTTGCACATGGAGCTGCAGGTTAGAAACATCTGGAAATCTATCTCAGCATCTACTTCTGTCCTACTATCGCAGCATCATTGAGAGTGTCCTGACATACGGCATTCTTGCATGGTATGGGAGCAGCTCTGTAGCGGACAGAAAAGCTCTACAGAGAATCATTAAAACCTTCCAGAATATCATCGGACTCCAGCTATCAGCCCTGGATGACATCTTTGAATCTCAGTGTTTGAGAAAGTTGCATAACATTCTCTGAGACTCTTCCCAATCCTGCTTACAATCTTTTTGGACTGTTGCCTTCTGGCAGAAGATACAGAAGAATTAAAACTGGGACCACACGTTTTCTGAATAGTTTTTATCTCTGAGCTATCATTATTTATTCATTCATTCATTCATTCATTCATTCATTCATTCATTCATTCATTCATTTATTTATTTATTTATTTATTTATTGAATTTCTATACCGCCCTTCTCCCGAAGGACTCAGGGCGGTGAACAGCCACAAGATAAAACACATAAATACAAAAATTTAAAATAAATTAAAAATGAATTAAATAATTTGGCTGAATTTAAAATACCCCATAATTTAAAAACAGATTAAAATTTATATAAAAATTAAAAGCAATTTAAAACAATTAAATAAATTGGCCAAAAAAACTCTAATAAAACAACCCATTAAAATAGTAAAATGTTATTATTATTTAGGCCAGCCCTGCTTTTTTTTTTTTTTTAATTTGATTTATATGCCGCCCTTCTCCGGAGACTCAGGGTGGCTTACAATGCGTTAAGCAATAGCCTTCATCCTTTTGTATATTTTATACAAAGTCAGCTTATTGCCCCCACAAACTGGGTCCTCATTTTACCTACCTTGATTCTCACCTTTAAAGCGCTCCATGGCTTAGGGCCACGATATTTACGAGACCGCCTTCTGCTACCGATAACCTCCCACCGGCCAATTCGCTCTCACAGAGAGGGCCTCCTCAGGGTGCCGTCAGTCAAGCAATGTCAGCTGGCGGCCCCAGGGGGAGAGCCTTCTCTGTGGGGGCACCCGCCCTCTGGAACGAACTACCTCCCGGAATACGACTGATCCCGGATCTCCGCGCTTTCCGTAAGGCCCTGAAGACGTTTTTATTTCAGCAAGCCGGCCTGGCCTGAATAGGTTTTATGGGTTAGTTTTTTAATTGTATAGCTTGGGGTTTTAAATTGGGGGGCCGATTAATTTAATTTATTTTTAGTTATTTTAACTTTTATATTGCATGTTATTTTAATTCTCAGCTGTTCACCGCCCTGAGTCCCTTTGGGGAGAAGGGCAGGATATAAATTTAATAAATAAATAAATAAATAAATAATACTGTGTATATATGTACAATGACAATAAAGTTATTTATTTATTTATTTATTTAAAAGCCATCGGTGGCGTTTTTCACACTGGCTGGCACTGTCAAATGAAGCTCAGCTTTGGGCGGAATTCGATTCTGCTTAGTTCCCGGAGATTTTATTGGAGGTTTTAAAGAAGAGATTGGACAACCATTTGTCTGAAACGTTGTAGACAGGTTCGGTGGGATTCAGCCGGTTCGGTGTTAATTTTAAAATGCTAATTTTACATCTGATTCGCCAAACCGGTAGTTGCAAGGACTGGCTGGCCCCTCCTACCCTGCCCCGCCCCTCCCAGTAGTCTCCATGCGGCCCGTTTTGGATGCCAGGTAAGTGCAGAGCCTGTGCGGAGCCTCTGGAAGGGCAAAAAAATGGGCCTCCCAGAAGTTTCGGAAGTCCAGAAAAAGGCCCGTTTCCGGCCTCCGGAGGGCCTCCAGAGCAGGCCGTTTTCGTCCTCGAAGAAAGCCTCTGGAGCTTGGGGAGGGCGAAAACGCACCACCCCTCTCCCGTGGTGCAGGAGGCCAAGTAGGCCACGCCCACCATGGCCACGCCCGCCCAGCAACCGGGCAGAGAACCGGTTGCTAAAATTTTTGAATCCCACACCTGGTTTTAGAGCAGTTGTGCACAGGTCTATTATGTGTATCAACCCAGAAGCAAGTACAGCCAACAGTGGTTTGTATCAAATAGTGATTTTTATGTACAATAGGAATATAGGAGTACTATACATACATGTGCTACAAGCAGTATCTAAACAAACAGCAATTACAGCAGGGAAGAAACTCGACGGACTAACAAGCACTCTAGCAGGGCTTCTTCTTATTACACAGGCTCTTAAAGGGATAACAGCCAAAGATCCTGCTCACTCATCCCCCATCATTGCATCAGCTGGTCAGCTCTTAAATTAAATTATCACCTTGACAGCAGTGTTTCTCAAGCTTGGCAACTTTAAAACGTGGGGATTTCGACTCTCAGAATGCCCCACAGCCAGCCATCTAATCGAGGAGAGAAGCAACCTGGAAATAAGGAGAAACTTCCTAACAATGAGAACAATTAACCAGTGGAACGACTTGCCACCAGAAGTTATGGGTGCTCCATCACTTTTTTTTTTAATTTTTTTTTTAATTTGATTTATATGCCGCCCTTCTCCGGAGACTCAGGGCGGCTTACAGTGCGTTAAGCAATAGCCTTCATTCTTTTGTATATTTTATACAAAGTCAGCTTATTGCCCCCACAAACTGGGTCCTCATTTCACCTACCTTAGAAAGGATGGAAGGCTGAGTCAACCTTGAGCCTTGGAGAGATTCGAACCAGCAGAAATTGCAGGCAGCTGTGTTAATAACAGGGTTCACTAAACCACTGTACTATCAAGGCTCTTAGTTTTTAAAGAAGAGATTGGACAGCCACTTGTCTGGAATGGTATAGGGTCTCCTGCTTGAGTAAGGGGGTGGACTAGAAGACCTCCAAGCTCCCTCCCAGCTCTTTTCTAATTCTGATTCATCGAATTTGGTACTCAGAGCATTTTGACATGAAAACTTTGTTCTCGTACTCATCGTTTGTTTGGTACTCAACACATAAGCTAGGAGGTTTTGATGCCAGCTGCCTTGTGACTCGCGACATTACTCCTTATGGGAAATATATGTTTGGTACTCATCGTTTCTGGTACAGGAAGTCCTCGACGTATGACCATAACTGAACCCAAAATTTATCTTGCTAAGTGAGACATTTGTTCAGTGAGTTTCGCCCCATTTTACGACTTTTCTTGCCACCTTTGTTAAGTGAATCACTGCACTTGTGAAGTTAGTAACACGGTTCTTAAGTCAGAACAGAACTGGAAAAGCTTCTTGTTTCAAACTAATCCTTAATCTGGTTTGGAATTAAATTTATGCCTAAAGAAACACAGAAATTTGTTTGCATCTAACCATACTTTTCTAATTCATTCATTCTTTCTTTCTTTCTCTCTCTCTCGCTCTGTGTGTCTCTCCCTCTGTCTCCCTCTTTCTTTCTTTCTTTCTTTCTTTCTTTCTTTCTTTCTTTCTTTCTCTCTCTCTCTCTTCCTCTCCCTCTCCCTCTCTCTTTCTCTTTCTCTCTTTCTCTCTCTCTCTGTCTGTCTGTCTGTCTCTCTGTTTCCCTCTTTCTTTCTTTCTTTCTTTCTTTCTTTCTTTCTTTCTTTCTTTCTTTCTTTCTTTCTCTCTCTTCCTTTCCCTCTCCCTCTCTCTTTCTCTTTCTCTCTTTCTCTCTGTCTCTCTCTTTCTTTCTTTCTTTCTTCCTTTCCCTCTCCCTCTCTCTTTCTCTTTCTCTCTTTCTCTCTCTCTTTCTGTCTGTCTGTCTCTCTCTGTCTATCCCTCTGTCTCTTTCTTTCCTTCTTTCTTTCTTTCTTTCTTTCTTTCTTTCTTTCTTTCTTTCTTTCTTTCTTTCTCTGTCTTTCTCTCTCTGTCTCTCTGCCCCTTTCTTTTTTCTTTCTTTCTTTCTCTCTCTCTCTTTGTGTGTGTGTCTCTGTCTCTCTGCCTCTTTCTTTCTCTGTCTGTCTGTCTCTCTTTCTCTCTCTCTCTCTCTTTCTCCCCCTTTCTTTCTTTCTTTCTCTTTCTCTCTCTTTGTGTGTGTATGTCTCTCTCTCTGCCTCTTTGTTTCTTTCTCTGTCTCTCTTTTTCTCTCTGTGTGTCTCTCTCTCTGTGTCTCTTTCTCTCCTTCTTTCTTTCTTTCTTTCTTTCCTTCCTTCCTTCCTTCCTTCCTTCCTTCCTTCCTTCCTTCCTTCCTTCCCTCTTTCTTTCTTTCTTTCTTTCTTTCTTTCTTTCTTTCTTTCTTTCTTTCTTTCCCTCCCAAGAAGCAAAACCTCTTCAAGGAAAAACCTGGTGCCTTTTGAAAAAGCATTTTTGGGATAACCGTGACCTGGATGACTGAGAATCTCCATAGACATTTCGAATTCCAGGCCTAGAGGATTCTGCTTCCTGATCTGTCTGCCTCGAAGGGCTGAAAGTTGAGTCTGAAAATTGAAAACACGAGACCGCAATGTATAACAGCAGCCCAAAAAGCTATTACCGTCCTTGGTCTTTGTCTAAACAGAGGCACAGAATCAAAATCACGTGAAGTATTAGTACAGCTTTATAAATCCTTAGTTAGGACCCAACTTGGAATACTGCAACCTGTTTTGGTCCCCACATTACAAAAAAGATGTTGAGATTTTGGAAAAATTGCAACCAAGAGGAACAAAGATGATTAAGGGCCTGGAGACAAAAAAAAAAACCTATGAAGAACGATTGCTGGATTTGGGTTTGGCTAGTCTGGAGAAAAGAAGGATTAGAGGGAAGTATTCCAGTATTTGAGGGGCTGCCACAAAGAAGAGGAGGGGGTCAAGTTATTTTCCAAAGCCCCTGAAGGCAGGACAAGAAACAATGGATGGAAACTAATCAAGGAGCCTGGATAGCTCAGCAGACTAATGCACTGTAATTTAACACCAGCTGTCTGCAATTAAAGTAAGTTCGAATCTCACCAGGCTCAAGGTTGACTCAGCCTTCCATCCTTTCTAAGGTAGGTGAAATGAGGACCCAGTTTGTGGGGGCAATAAGCTGACTTTGTATAAATATACAAAAGGATGAAGGCTATTGCTTAATGCACTGTAAGCCGCCCTGAGTCTCCGGAGAAGGGCGGCATATAAATCAATTTTTTTTTTAAAAAAGGAAAGAAGCAACCTGGAATTCAGGAGAAACTTCCTAACAGTGAGAACAATTAACCAGCGAAATAGTTTGTCTTCAGAAGTTGTGGGTGCTTCATCATTGGAGGTTTTTTTAAAAAAAGTTTAAAACTTTTGCAAGTTTTTAAGACTGGACAGCCTCTTGTCTGAAATTTTATAGGATCTCCTGCTTGAGCAAGGAGTTGGACTAGAAGACTTCCAAGCTCCCTTCCCAGTTCTATCCTGATTGATTGCCTGAATTCCTGGAGACCGGGCCAGGTAGATATCTAATATCATTTCTATCCTTTGGGAATTTAAGATGCTGCTAGCTGGGCACGATACCACGGACTTAATTATTGAAAAGTTGGTTGCTATGGCTTTCCGGGCCCTGCGATCGGTGAAATGGCTTCTGGTGGTGTACGATTCCTTCTTGTGCATTGGTTAACTTGGCGCTGAAAGGTATTAAGTTAATTAAAAGCCAGTTGTTGAAAGAGGAATTTGCCGATCTATCTGGCTTAATAATTGGCCCAAAAAGTCCACAGGGGACTCACGGTTGAAAGACGTAAAGCTCAAAGGAAACTTCAAAAGAAACGAAGAAAGGAAAACCCCCAGGAAGGTGTGAAACACGTCTTGCAGACCTGAAAATTGGAATTTCGTCTGGTTTTTGACAGTGCCCAAAACTCCAGGAGGATCTTAGGAATTGGGGGTGGACCGCCGTAAATCGTTTACCCCCACCCCCTCAAAAAGATGCAAACTTTTGTATGAAGCAAAAGGGGGTCAGGAGAGGAGGAGACATCTTATGGATTAAGACAGGAGAGATCTAGAAGAAGAAGAGGAAGAGGAAGAGGAAGAAGAAGAAGAAGAAGAAGAAGAAGAAGAAGAAGAAGAAGAAGAAGAAGAAGAAGAGGAGGAGGAGGAGGAGGAGGAGGAGGAGGAGGAGGAGGAGGAGGAGGAGGAGGAGGAGGAGGAGGAAGAAGAAGCAGAAGCAGCTGGAGAAGGATTTATGTTCACACCAGAAAGTAGACTGACAGCAAGCTTCATGGTGCATAGGAAGAAGACCAGGAGTTAGTTGGCTGTCGGGAGGGTACGTTAAGGGAAGCTGAAATGCCACCATGTTCCAGTACCACAGTGAGATGGGGGTCCATGAGAGGGATCAGAAAAAATGGGCGCTGATCCGAAACGTCAACCAAGCATTGAAAGTCCACACGCTTCTGTCGGTAAGACAAAGTCAAGTCTTTGTTCTTTGGAAGAAATAGAAAATTGTCCGTCCTGTTGCACGCTTTATCAGGAAGGAAGATGGAGTGAAAGAGGCATTAGTTACTTCTGAGTATGCAGCCTGCAGAAGATTTGGGGAAAGAAAGGGTGCCTTTAAGGGTCTTCTGGGGTGGGAGGAGATGGTACTTTTCCCAACTGAGTACTTTTTAAAGCCAGGCGCGATGGCATTTCCTTGGCTTCTGAGCTGGTTGGGAAAGCTGCCAGAAGTAATTGAAGTTTTTCATAACATTTGAAAGTATTAGTTGATGTATTAAGAATGAGCTCTGGGTCTTGAAGTAGAATGTCTCAAATCTTAGGGGAGGGGGAGAGAGAGAGAGAGAAAGGGAGAAAGAGAAAAGAGAAGGAGAAAGAGATAAGAGAGAGAAAAGTGGAGAGAGAGAGAAACAGGAGAGAGAAAGAGAAAGAAAGAGAAAGAGAAAAGAGAGAGTAGGAAAGAAAGAGAGAGAAGAAAAGGAGTAAGAGAGAGAGAAAATAGGAGAGAGAAAGAGAAACAGAAGGAAAGAGAGAGAAGGGGAAAGAAAGAGAAAAGAGTAGGGAGAAAGAGAGAGAAAAGAGGAGAAAGAAAGAGAAGAGAGGCAAAGAAAATGAGAAAAAAGAGAGAGAATAAAAGGAGAGAAAAAGAGAAACAAGTTCAAATCCCACCAGGCTCAAGGTCGACTCAGCCTTCCATCCTTTCTAAGGTAGGTAAAATGAGGACCCAGTTTGTGGGGGCCATAAGCTGACTTTGTATAAATATACAAAAGTATGAAGGCTATTGCTGAGCACATTGTAAGCCGCCCTGAGTCTCCAGAGAAGGGCGGCATATAAATCAAATTAAAAAAAAAAAAACAGAAGGAAAGAGAGAGAAGGGGAAAGAAAGAGAAAAGAGTAGGGAGAAAGAGAGACAAAAGAGGAGAAAGAAAGAGAAGAGAGGCAAAGAAAATGAGAAAAAAGAGAGAGAATAAAAGGAGAGAGAAAGAGAAACAGAAGGAAAGAGAGAGAAGGGGAAAGAAAAAGAGTAGGGAGAAAGAGAGGGAAAAGAGGAGAAAGAAAGAGAAGAGAGGCAAAGAATATGAGAAAGAAAAGAGAGAATGAAAGGAGAGAAAGAGAAACAGAAGGAAAGAGAAAGAAAGAGAAAATAGGAGAGAGAAGGAAACAGAAGGAAAGAGAGAGAAGGGGAAAGAAAGAAAATGAGAGAAAGAAAATGAGAAAGAAAATAGGAGAGAAAGAGAAACAGAAGGAAAGAGAGGGAGAAAGAGAGAGAGAAGAGAGAGAGAAAAGGAGAGAGAAAGAGAGAAAAGATAAGGAGAGAAACAGAAGGAGAGAGAGAGTCAGTTAATGCAATATTTTCAGTTTCTCTGCTTTTATAATATTGGGGTTGGAAGAGTCCCTTGACCTTTTTCAACCTTTTTCCAGAATGTAGGTTAAAGACTGCTCAGGGAGTTGGGTGATTTTAATTAACATTTATTTTTATTTTATTTATTTTTATTTTATTATTATTTTTTGACATTTAACGTGTTTTTTTCTGTGTCTGTCTTTCTGTACCTGAAATTCTTTTTTTCTTTTTTTCTTTTTTTTTTTTTGTATCTTGCAAATCGGAAGGGTTGAGAACAGGCCCAAATTTAGAATTTAGAATAACAAGAGTTGGAAGGGACCCTGGGAGGTCTTCTAGTCCAACCCCCTGCTTTAGGCAGAAAAGCCCTACACCACTTCAGACAAAATTGTTTTCTCTGTGAATTCCCCTTGAAAAAGGATCGTGGTTTCCTCACCTCTCTCTTCTCAAGATTGTAGAAACATGATTCCTTCTTGAAGTACACCGAGCGTCCCCAACTTACAACAGTTCATTTAGTGACTGTTCGAAGTTGCAAACGGCACTGACAATTCCGAAGCTTTGGAATCGGAATCTTTTTCCAGAAATGTTGGGGCTATCCAGCACGGGGAGAGAGAAGCGTTACCTCTAGAGGCAGACGGTGTGTTCCTATCCTATAGGAAGTCCTCGACTTACGACCTCCGTGGAGCCCAAAACTTCTGTTTGCAAAGCAAGACAGTCGTTAAGGGACTTTTGCACCATTTTACGACTGGCTTCTGGCTGCCCCGTTGACTTTGCTTGTTCAGACGGTCGCCAAAGGTGAAATCACGTGGCCCCGGGGACGCTGCGACCGTCGTAAATCTGAACCGGTCATCAAGCGGCCGAATGTAAATCGCGTGACCCTGGGGTGAGGGGAATGCTGCAACGGTCGTTAAGTGTGAAAAAGGGTGCTCAGTCACTTTTTTCAGCGCCGTTGTAACTTCGAAAAGTCACTAAACGAATGGTTGTAACTCAAGGACTACCTGTATTAAGAGGTGAATCCAGTGGTGGTATTCGGTTCTGGTTCAGACCGATTTGGGCCCGCCCCCCCACCTCCCCAGCCCCCCCCCGCCCCGGCGCTATGCCATCCTATTTAGCCATGTTTTCTAAGCCGCGTGCATGCGTGCATGTATGCAAGCCACGCGTGTCCACATTTTCAACGCGGGGCGAACCAGTGGTAAAATTATGTGAAACCTACCTCTGGGTCGGATGTCAGCAACCTGTGGCTCTGGAGCCGCATGCGGCTCTTTGGGCCCTCTGCTGTGGCTCCCTGTTGGATGATCCCACCACTGGCTGGCCCCGCCCCTCGCCCTCCCCTCCAAGTCACTTCTCGCCTGGTCTGAGAAGGTAAGGGCGATGGCGGGGGATGGAAAAGCAGCCGGGGCAGAGACATAGAGAGATACAGAGAGAGGGGGTGGGGAAGAGAGACAGACATAGAGAGATACAGAGAGGGGGGAGAGAGGGAGAGAGAGACATAGAGAGATAGAGAGGGGGGAGAGAGAGAGACATAGAGAGATAGAGAGGGGAGAGGGAGAGAGACATAGAGAGA